>NC_140379.1:14957500-15545000 GCF_054491055.1 Hypomesus nipponensis | reverse complement strand
GAGGAAGGCAGCCACAGCAGCTGGCTCCCATCCTGCCGCTGGTACTGGCATCCCTCCTACCCAGCTCCTCTCTGACCTCCTGCCTCTCTTCCTTCTCCTTCCCCTTCTGCTCCTGTTCCTCGCCCTGCTCCTGCTTCTGTTCCTCGCCCTGTTCCTGCTCCTGTTCCTCTCCCTGTTCCTGTTCCTCAGCCTGTTCTGCGTCTGGTTGTGTGGACGGTGACTGGTCCATTCTGGATAACAGACATGGTCAGAGTAAACTCATCTCCTCTCACCCCCGTGGCTGTTAATGTATTCATAGCAGCCTCTGGACCAGGGTTAAATATCACTGCTCAAACCAGGCCTGATGGAATGCCTGTTTCCCCTCCGCAGTACACAGCTAGCCACTGTATCTGCCCCTCAATCCTCTCTTTGTCCTCCTCGCTTTCATCCAGTGCTCTGCTTTAACCTCCACTCTGTCCTGTGGGCCACCAACAAAACCTAATGTGTTCTTAAACCCTAATGACCTCATCAGTCATCATGGATGTGACGGCGACATGGCAGTGCTGTTTGAGGCCTTGTGTTCCTGTACAGGCAATCACACAGCTGGGGGGAAAGATGAATGGCCGTAACGGCAGACCTGAACAGGCGTTCAGACATGAAACCATTGTGTGATCGTGCGTGTGCGTGTATATGGGGTGGCGTGGGAAGTGTTGACAAACCAGTTCATGTAAATGTACTGTCCTGCCATAAAGATAGACAAGCAGCTAAACATATGAAGTCATATCTTTCAGAAGGGTATATCAGTTTCAAAGCCACTGTCTCCGGCCAGGTATTCAGAGCACTGCTAACTGCCTCTACATCCACAGGATAAATGATTCATGCTGCAGGTAGAGAAGAAGAGTGCTGGAGGACGGAAAAACCCCACCGCACACAGGCTCCGCTGCAGCCAAAACAAGGAGTCATTAAGAAGTCTTGTCACAGCTTAAGGCTTCTGCCACCGTCTTTACCTCTGCTGCATAATCACCCCTCCCCCCCCACCCCCGCCACACACACACACACAAATGTTTCTGCGTGTGTGGCATCCCTATTTAATCATGTAACGATTAGTACACAAGAGACGCATGGATCGGTCCGTGGCATTTTTGCATGAAAGAAATCCCTACACAGATATTTGTAATGTCATATTATACACACATTCCGAACAACACTTTAGAGATGAGAGACACATCACAGCTGTTTTGATCTCAAGTTGACAATGGCTGAGGAAGCATCAACCTGTAGGTGGGGTTATTTGGGCGGGGTGGGGGGGGGGGTAGCAACAGGCATGGAGCTGAACAGAAGTTCAGTGCCTAGAACAGACGAAGAGAAAAGCTATAAAAGAGAAAAGCTTACAGAGAGTTTGGACAGCTTGAGATGCAGGCTGGAATGAATGGATGAGGGAGGGATGGAAAGATGAGGAGGTAGGAGGACTGGAGGGATGAGGAGGGATGAGGAGGGATAGAAGAGGGGTGAAGGAGGAGGGATATAGGGATGGGGAGGAAGGGAGAGACGTGGGCGGGGAGAAGGGACTGAATCCTCTCAGAATACGTAATATCAGGTGGTCACTGCTTGGTCTCAGCAAACAGCTGAAAGAGGAGCAGTCTGCTGTTTGCACAAGTTTGTGTCGCTCATGTTTACAATTAACACTCCATTACCTATCCAGTAGCATACTGTACTGTGGCGCTAAACCGAAACATGTATTGGATTAATAACCTCCTGGTTAGACGAGATGTTTACACAGTGGCCTCTGTGTGAACCTGTCTGTTGGGGGAGAAGCAGTGTTGGAACAACTAGGAGCAGCTGCTTGAATACAGCTCTGCTACCTCATCTTCATTTTATCGTGGCTGAGACTGAGAGAAAGAAAAAGAGAGAGGAGAGAGAAAGAGAGCGGGAGCGGGGAAGAGAGGCAAAGAAAAAAAGACGGAGGGAGAGAGCAAAAGAGAAAGAGACAAAAAGAGAGACAAAAAGAAACAGAGATAGAAAGTCACAGAGAGAGAGAGAGCCAGAGAGAGAGAGAGAGTGAGGGAGAGATTAGTAGAATGATTGTGTGTGATTGGTATTCACTAGCATGTTCCCCATCACATGCCCCCTGAGCATCTCTTCTGGTACTTGAGACAGACATATCTGATATCCAATCAATTCCCATCCTCTACTCAGGTCCTTGAAGCAAACATGGGGATATTGAGCAAATCCAATACTGTCCACACCATCCTACCTGTATGTTCACTCGGAGGATATTACGTCTGTGTAGGAAACCAAGCTGTTGCATTGTGTGTGATTATATGTTGATCAAAAGTAACATGAGTCACAACACTGTTTGATAAGAAGATCTTCTTTAAAAAGGAATATTTCCTGTCTACCAGGATCTATCTGTCAGGAATGAATTTAATGACGAAGAAATAGATGACAGCAAAGGACAATATGGAGACATAAACTTCCTTTCAACTTTCCGAAAGACTCAACACACTTCATTTCTGCCTCGGTGCCGTCGAGATGAAAACAGTTGGGATGCTCTTGTAAAGAGGACACTTCATACGCTTCTCTTTAGTTTGGCAACTTTTCACACTCCAATCCACTGGGGTCAAGCTACCCCACTAAAAGTGGAGATCTACAAAGGACCTCAAAAGTTCCTAATTATTCCAGTACATTTCCAGAACATTTTGAAAGTTGGTAGTGACTTTAAAAGATTTGTTTTTGACAGCTCCCCTTTGGTTAAAAACAGAATCTTACGCATTAAAAACCCCAGGTTTGGACTTGAGTTCCACTTGAGGATTGTAGGAGTAGCAAGGAAGAGACACCAGCCTCCACTGAGCAACAGTATTCCATAATCCAACACCAAACTCCCTTCAGATGAAGGAGCTCTCAGCATACAGGGGTCAGGGGTCACCTGTAAGTGCGGCGGGGTTCCTGTGTAACCTTGTCTGACTGGACGGTTGAAGATATGCATTCAAGCATTAGTGACGGAGGCGAATCTGCTCAGTCTGCAGAAACAGGGAGCTTCATTAGAGGGAACCCCAGAGATAAACGCCTGTAGGGGAAAAAAAACTGAACTGGCTTTAATCTCCATTTAAAGTGTTTTGCTTCAACACTTCTAAAACATCTTACGGCTAATTAACTCATTGTGCCCTGAGCCCAGAGTTACCAGAGAGCATACAATGCCAATTAGAAACCCAGTGGGAAGGAAGCGGTTTGGAAGGCAGAATAAACCCAGTTATTTCCTTGGAGATCTGCGAGAAATTATAAAATATAGATATAACTATTAAAATCAAGAAAAAAGAAAAAACTGAATCACAACAGGAGATGATATGAGGAGGTCTGAGGTCTGTGTGTGTGCGTGCGCATGCATATGTGTGAGTAGAAGTATGTGTCTATAGTATCATGGATATCCCACACTTCCCTTCCCAAACTCACAGGCTTGCAAACCCAAACCACAATGTGAACAGTGTCCCAACAGGACACCATTGTACCTCAATGGGATTATTTCTACCCTGAGGGAGCTATAGAGTTGCACTTCTCCAATGCACAATCACTGGCCCAGCACTCCATGTGCAGGGCTGGGGGTGGGGGAGGTCGGATGGCCTGAGAAACTCATTTTTCACAAGCTCCACGCACCTCCATATAGAAACTAAATGTACTCTTCATGACAGGGGATATGACTGTGATCTTCTCATAATGACATAAGGTTCTTATTATGATTCTATCACAGGAGCAGGTACCATGCCAGACAGCCCTGAGAGAGAGGTTAGGTGAGAGCAAGGTCCCTAAGACTGCAGCCTGGATGTAAATGACTACGGGCCTGAGTTATACGACAGCCTCGCTCGCTCGCCGCCCCAACAATCCCTCCTTTGTACTCCGCCACTGCTGGTTTCCACCGGCAACCGGCAGCACAACCAGCCGACCGTTGTCACGGTAGCGCCATGTGGATTCTGGATTCAGCTCAGCCTGTCACAGCAAGCTCCCAGGGGTGGTAGAGTGGGGGCAAGCAAAACCCGAAAACTCCGACAGTGAGAAATAGTCCAATGACTAGGACTTGGACTGAGACATGACTAAGGACATTGGTCATACAGTACAAACACCAGCTCCAGTAAAACCAAGTGCCATGGTTTTGAGAGACTGGAGCAGTGATGAAGCAAAGCAGCACTGGCTCCCCTCAGCGTGCTTAATTAGCTGAGTGCTATAGGGACTGGCCAGGTGGACCATGCATTCAACGACCCTCCCATAATTACCTAAAAGACACACGGGACAAATGTTGGGAAGCTTGGAGAGTCAATGACCGCCTGCTGTAAATCAAATAGACCTCCAATGTAGATGGCCCACTATGCAGTTTCTAACAGCACACCATTAACCGAAGATAATAACAAGTACATCAGCACAATTGAAGCATTCCCCAGTGAGGTGTAATGAGAAGGACAGCCCTATCACAAGGGCAAGCTCCACATCAATCAACAGCGCCTTCGAGTAGCTCACAAGCATTCACACTTGAAGGCATTTAAGACATCCTTGCCCCGTCTCCCTTTTCATTCAAGTTACCGCGTGAATCTAGGTGCCTCTGCGGGGGCTCTCAAGTGGGCACTTGGTCACAACCCAAATCTATGGAATCTAGTTATCTTTTATTGGAATTCTGTTTTTGCTTGGCCTGCCTCATAAAACCGTATTCACCAGTGCCAAGAGCATGGGCCTATTCTGTGGTCTCTCAGTTCTGTTGGGAACTGACTCTCGGACAGTAGCGCAGATGCAACAAAGACACAATGTCCACCGCCAGGAAAACAAGACCAACAACAGGATCCTTCCATCAAGTTGTCGAGGATACAAACAAGGGATTGACTTCACAGCCGTGACATTTAGGGAAACTATGCATCCCTCAACTTCACTGCTTTTCTCTTTGTTCTTGTCATGCCAGAGAGAAAGAGACACACAATGACCCACTTCATGGCACCACACAGTAAAAGTGTCAACGATAACAAATTTCTGATTATGTTTTTTTTATGTGCCTCTTTCGAAACCCAACCCATCTGGCGCCAGTTTATTGCCTCACTTTTCCAGAAGTTTCTACAGTATGGTGTGTCTTTCTTGTGTTACAATGTAGCACGACTAAAATACAACAAGGAAGTCTCCCTGGCATTTGCATACGGGCTTAGCGCGGATGCGAGCTTGAAAGCGTGTTTGTCTGCATTATCCGTTCACGTATAATCTCAAAGTAAAAGCCTCCTTCACAAGCCATCTTCACAAACATGATTACAAGCATGGGAGTACAATGCAGCGTGGCAGGCCCTCTGTCTGGGGCAAGTGGGGCAAACTAAAAGGGGCATGGAAGGGGACAGTGGGTGCAAGCCCAACCAACTTCAGTCTCCCTCCCAGGGGGGAGGAGGAGTCCTAGCACTCGGTCACAATGAGGAACCAAAGCTAAGGCATTTCTAATTGCGTCGCTCTGTTTTACAGTGGAGCTGGAAGTTCATCAGTGTTATCTTGATTTATCTGTTGGGTTTCAGTGTGGTCTGTGTGTCATACTGTGATAAATATGTTTGTCTTAGTACCGAGCCACCTGTCTGTGTGTCAGTTTACCTGCCTGTCTGCCTGCCTGCCTGCCTGCCTGCCTGCCTGCCTGCCTGCCTGCCTGCCTGCCTGCCTGTCTGCCTGTCTGCCTGCCTGCCCCCCCCACAGGCTCCCTGCAGACAGGCATGGTGTGACACGCTGCGTACTGTGGAACCACACAGCAGATGCAGGTGGCCCAACATAAGTGTCTGGATAAAACAAATCATAGAAAGTAGCCAGAGTGGTTTTATTGTGCTTTCTGTTGTGTCACGCAACACTGGCTATTGAAGCTGCCATGAGGGAGGAGAGTGGACACAGAACCAGCCCGGTTGCCGTGGTAGCCAGCACAAGGATTGGTTTGTTGTTAACGCTAAAAAACCCATTCTCCATGGGAATAAACACAAAGAGAACGACTTTGAAAATGTCTCTGCTTCAAAACTGCAATCATGCCATTCGTCTCTGTCACCATGGGAGCGTACCATCCTGCCTCTCTCCCTCCTCTGTGTTCCTCTCCCTCGCTCCCCACTTCTCCCACACGAACAACAAACATGCACGCACACACACCAACACACACCAACACACACTCAGCTAGCTAATGGAGAGAGTAGAGAGTAGATGTCCTGCATATTGGAGAGTGTGAGCTGAATTTCAATAGCTTTCCTCTGTCCTGCTGGGAGTTGCCCTTACCCTCAAAAAGTAGGAGGGCAGATGACATGAGTTAATTGGTATCTACTCTTCAACAATGCTATAATATGCCCAAAACATCTTTCTTCAGGTCAGGTCAACCTGATGTGTATTTCATACTGAAAACAAGTTTATTTGTAGGCTATCTAAAACATATATAATTATTTCCACAGTAAAGTGCATTGGGAAAGATGTCATGGTATATTTTAGTCATAATATAGGATAGCCTATGAAGCCTAGAGGCTGCATACTAAATGCATCAACATGTAGGCTACTGTAGTCCGTTTCTGTACAGAGACGTACCAAATATCAATAGGCTATAAAGCAGCCACATTACAGAATGTTTGACGTTAACTTGGCATCATAACAAGACACCCTAAATCCTGATGCAGCGAGAGTAAAAGGCATGCATGCGACGTCATCACGGCTCAGCCCGCCGCAACAGGACATATTTAAAAGGCATCGTTTTATCCAAAGCCCTGCGCCTCGAAAGTAATCGTCTCAACAGTATCGGGCAGTGTAAAACACTTGAGAATGAAAGTTTGAGTCTTAAATTATCACGGTCCATGTTGCACTTCCCATTAAGCAGACAGAAGCGCCGCACTCACTTGATGAAGTAGCTGGCTCCTTCCTCTGTGAAACCTTCTTCCCATCCTCGAGGTAAATCTAGACCATAAACACAAGGCTGAATGAATAAGATCATTTTCACAGTCAGTGTTTGGAAAAATAGTTTTACTGATGGTTTCGGCGTAAAGACAAGGCTACCTGATCGTATCATGTGTCCGGAGTTGACAGGTTCACCCGTACGAGGATGGAGCCAAGTAGTGATGTGAGTTTTATCACTGAAAAAAGACACCTGTTACTGAATGAGGAAAAGCATGATCTAATTCCGTATATTAATCTGATTGAGCAATGCGATCTAAACTGATAAAAGACAGCAGATTCTCACTTGATGAAGAAGACCCTGCCATCTCGACAGACTCCGTACGACCAGTGGTCAGGTAGAGTGTCCCGCCCGAGCGGTGCCGCCATGATCCCTGTTTCTCGTGCAGCTAGTGCATTCTCTTCTCCGCAGAGTTTCCTGAGGATCCGGATAGACTCCAGTGATCACCGCTAGGGCTGCAGCTTTTTAAAGGGGAAGAAATAAACTTGTAGAGAGTCGCCTGCTGCGCTACAGCCAGCGCGTCTTTGTCCTACCTTCAGCCGACAATAAAGTGTAAAAACTAAGTGTGCGTTCAGGGATGGGGTTGTTGCGCTTAACTCTATTTTAGGCGCACTGAATTGACTTCGTTGGGTCTCATTTAAGTTAAGGAATGTGTTCGAAAGGTTTCATAATTTACGCCTATTTAAATAGCTTAACATTCCTATAAGACGGACTTCGTCACACGCACATTCCGAAGGAAAACGGTGCATTTTCGTGTTGAGGAAGCTTAGCAGTTCTCGTGGCAGGTGGAGCCAATAGGCAACACAAACTAGGCCGTCTTGCAACAGACCATCCTTCTCCGTTGTAGCCTACAGTTCACGTGAGGGCGGGACCTCTCCGACAAGAGTACAAACATGTTTCTATCAGGCTACAAGGTCCAAGACTTGTGTGAAAACGTTTAAACATAATGGCCCTAGTAACTCAAAACACTTGCATGGCAATATTGTGTTGATCTCCAGAGCAGAGCAGTAAACAAACAACCTAATGAAAATAAAGAAGCACAACACGCCATTGTTGTTGAAAGGGCAGCGTGATGGTAAGTTTTTTTTTTTTTACGTCACAGGTTTGATTACGTTTGTAAAAACGTATCACCCCTGGGTGCATCTGAATCTATTAAGAAAGCATATCCCAAACAAGCTCTCAAAACTGTATAGCTGTGCAGGGCAATACACTTGAAGAGAGTGTGTGTGTAGATCTGTCAGCCTCACCTCTTACTGCAGCTAGGCCTTGAGGACAGAGTTTTCCCAAGCATGACACATTACAATAATGCTTACATTGCATCAAAAGGAGCTGCCCAATTTCCTGATGCTGCCCATAAATTTAACCTGGGGGCGTGAGAGGCAAAGCTCAAAGTCACAGTGCAGAGGAAAAGGGCTGTATCATTGGACAACAAACAGCAAGATAGCTCCCTGATTCCCAATGGCCTCCCTCGCATAAACGTACGTTTTGCCATCTGATTCCGGCCATTCTGATTTTTTGAGTTATGGCATGTGAGTTAAGAAATATGTATACATCTCCACGAACACAGGGTACACAGATAGTGTCCCTCCTTTAACCTGACCTAATGCAGGGTTTTAGCAGTCCTTGCTGCACAAGTGGTGTCCCAATACATTCAGCTACCAGCTCCTAGATAAATGGTATGACTCCCCTAAATAATGGGCTGGAGAGTGAAAGGTTATTCATCTCTTTTGTGAAACACCAAAACATTACCCAGAGTGCCCTCCCCTCAGCTAGCAGGGGGCATGAAACCCCCCCGTCTGCATGATAAATATTTGATCGGTGAATCCCTTTGGAGAAGGCTTTGTTGTGTCATCCTGTTTGCTTGGTGCACTTCCTCATGAAAGATGTGTGTGATCAAACTGGATTCCTTCAGCCGCGCCATTTGAGATGGTGTGTGTCCAAGCCAGCTCTTTTTGAAAACTGTCTTTGTATCCTGCGGTTAGGAGTAAGTCAGAGGTTGAGTGGACAAAAAATGTCAGGAGGTTTTGGCATATATGGACAGCGTTGGTCCTATGGTGGTCAATGCTGACACAAGCCATGCAACTCACGTAGCCAAATTAGTCCTGAGACTGCAAACATTCAGGAGGGGAGTTTTCAGTGTTGTGTTTGCTAAATTGGTTTAGAAAATCATGAAAAGAGAGAAGGAAGGATAGAGATTTTTACATGTGAGGAAAATGAAATGAGTGACAGGTTTTGTGGTATAAATGTGAAATGAGTGATTCTGGACCAGGCTGCTGAGGGAACAGTAGGATTGACAGCACTGGTGCCCAAGGGGCATACTGGACATCCAGCCATGAGACTGGTGTGCTGTGACTTAGCTCTGCTCCTTTAACCACATCTCAACACAAATCCAGTTGAAAATGCAAGATCGCAAGAAAGTATATAATCCACCCTGTAATCCATTACAGTGTAGGAAGAAATCCACTTTTCCTTGCTGCTCTAGTGCATTTCTCTCAACGAAAATACCAGCTGTGAACCTGGGACACACACACACTGCAGTGCAATCACACCATGTCCCCAGTCCAGTTAATTGCTCTTATTTGACTTTGCCTCACAATTCATTTCCCCCTTCCCTCCTCCCACTCTCCCCGGCTGCTCCTTTCACTCACTCCATCAATTGGACTTCCTCACGCGCGCGCCGACGATGCGCAGCCCGCTGCAGCTCTGCAGCTGTATCACCTCCTCTGCAGTGTGGGCTCTGCTGAGGATTGCTGCCTCTCCGCTGCCAGAGGCTCACAATGCAGCAAGGTGACTCAATGTTATCGTCCTCTCTGAGGAGAGCCTGCCCCGGCTCGGGCTGAATCACTGTTGACTGAGTGAGGCTCTGCAGCAGACACAATAAAGAACTCCTTTGGTTATCTCACCTGCCAATCTGAACTCACTTGTACATTACGTTTCACCCGCGACGTGATTTTCTACAAATATGTCTGGGTATGAAATCAATATCAGACAGATGCAGGGTTTATACATGCTACTTCATTAATATTGTGTGTGTCGTCCATTATTTTAGTTTCCCAATGGATATTACGAGGAAAAGATTCACATAAATCAATACCTATCCATTACCGGAACATTGATCATGAATCCACCTGATGACAAAACTTCACTTTCATGAAGTACAGTGGTTTGTATGATCTGTAGATCCACCACTAAATAAAGGTAAGGTTGAGTAGTCTCTGGCAGGTGTGTTGCTCCTTAAGGGATGTGGGTGGTAAGTACAGCTTCCAGGTCCTGCTCCTGATCTCCCCCTGAGAGCCCAGTGAAGAGAGCTGGAGGGTGAGAGGTGGGCTGCGGCCCATTAATCACACTGTCTCCTCTCCTGGAGGAACTAGACTGAAGGATGGGTCTGGAGAACACTCGTGATGACTAAACGTCCCTATCCTCTACTGATTGTGTAAGATTGAAGCGCACCTACATAATTACATTTCAAGAAGCACCAAACAGAAAGTGACTCACTGGGAAAGGAACATTAAAAAGTTGTGAATACGTGAAAAGGTAAAACTGCAAGAGCAATTGTTTTATTCAAGGGCATCTAGCCATGTGGTTCAGCATCTTATGGAGCAGTTAAATACTGACCTCTTGTGGCTAACAGTGTTCATAAAGAAGCTCAGTCAGTGTTGTCAAGATCAGTTAATGTACAAGGTCATACCCAGAAACATGCAGAAGAACAGGATTGTGTGTACAAGTATATGTAAGGACTTAAAAAAAATGTTTTACCTTACACACATTTACCTTCAATTGTACAAGTATACCATGCACCCTCCAGTCTACAATTAGACAAACACACACACACACACACAAGTTCCTTCGAAACGTTCCTTTAATGCAAAAATACGTTTATGCCACCAAGGCAGAAGCGGTGGAAGATTCGCTGTGGAGAAAGAAAAAAAAAGGGATTATAAGATTAAGATGACGTTGGCCTTAAAGGCAACATCCAGATGGCAGACTGCTGGTGATCACTTGCCCCCTGTGGAGGCACAGGAGAACCAGCGAGTCGCAGTGAGACATGTGTGAAGGGGACTGGCAGGGTCGACACTGACAAGCCACTCTGCTAATTTACCTTCAATTTCATCTAGCACATCAGAAATATCTCAACTCTTAGGAGGGGAAGAACAGGACAATGAAATGTGCCACGATGTAACATTAAATGTCACAATAAATAGCTTGAAAATAATAATACTTACTACTTCCAGTTTGGTGCCAAGACTCTCTTGGTCTTGTAGTAGCGGGCCAGGCGGTGGATTCTGCTTTCGGTCAAAATCAGACGGAATTTGGCGTCTTTATCCTGCATTAAAAAGGGAGGGGATTTTACACAAACACGTTCCTTCACATTGACCTATCAATATCAAATGTAGACAAACAGTAATGTGTGTAAAAAGGGATGTTAAACTATTCACAGCACTGTTGGCCTCCCTAACCCCAGTCAGTGGTCTCTAGAGAAAACTGTTACTGTGCAGGTCTAAGCTCCAACAGGCAGCTACATGATCCATTCAAAAGTATCAGGTCTCAGCTTGTCCATTTGACTCCATATGGTTGCATGTCCATGAATCTACTACTCAAGTACAAAGGTAACAGGTGGAATCATCTTCCCAACTCCAGAGATACTGACACTACGCCTTCAAGACAAGGCTAAAGACGCACTTGTTCCGGGAGTACGGTACTTAAGAAAGATTTGTTACATCAGATGTTACTTTATTTCCTCCAGGAACACAATGACACTTATTGAGGGACTTGTTGCACTTGTTGGTTAGTTGTAACTGATTTAACTACGTGTACTCACTGTGAATTATATTATTGTTGCTTGCTTTCCTCCAGGTACACTAGCACTTTCAAGGATCAGGTTGTTTAATTGTAATTTGTTTAAACACGTGCTTTTCTGGTTCTACCCATTGGCTCTTATTTGCTTTTCACAATGTATGCTTCATGTTTTGGCTACCCGCAATGTTTTTCGGGCCATCTCGTTGTTTATGATCATTGACCTATGCACTTTTTGTAAAGCTCTTTCTCGTAAGTCGCTTTGGATAAAAGTGTCTGCTAAATGACTACATGTAAATCTAATGTAACAGGTGGATACCTTTCGGTTCCTCTCCAAGTGCTTCCTGATAGCCACAGCCTTCTTGATGAGGTGGTACAGGTCCTCGGGCAGGTCAGGGGCCAGGCCTTTGGACTTGAGGATCCTCAGGATCTTGTTGCCTGTCACGAAGCGTACCTGGGCCACACCATGAGAGTCCCTCAAGATCACACCTGGTCAGAGGAGGCAGGGCAGTCAGCCACTTCTAACCATGGCTGACATATCTCCCTTGGGACTGCAGTTAGGGAATCCAACGAACATGGGAAGGAGGTCCTTCTTACCAATCTGAGAGGGTGTCAGACCCTTCTTGGCCAGTTTAAAGATCTGCTCTTTCACATCATCAGACGCCAGTTTCAGCCACTGTGAAAACAAAGTTTCTCATTTAAAGTATGTGAACGGGAAAAGGCTGAATACCACACATGCACCACCAAAGCATCCAAGTCAAGCAGCTAACGTAATACTTACTGTGGGAACACTGCGTCTGTATGGGAGCGCTGACTGGGACAGGCCCTTACTGAAAAACAAAGACAAGTCATCAAGCTAGGAGCCCGTAAATCAGGCTGGAGACTCAAAACTGACAACGGACAACAATCTTCAATAGTTGTCGAGACACTAATATAGGCGGAGGCTTGATGGGTGGGTGAAAACGTAAACTGGCTTGCTCTGTGGCGCGGCTAAGCGTTTCGCAGACTCTTGCTCGTTGATTGGAGTCACTAATAGCATATTACACACTTACATAATGTTCAAATATTTTAAAATACATAGTTAACTACAGCAAATTAAAGGATATATATACTTTATGCGCTTACCCCGGAGCATGCATACGACCCATGGTGGCGTTGTAGAGAAAAAGAATAATGGCGTCGACGTACGGAAGTAAAGGCCATGTTGGGAAGTGACGTATCTCAGGAACATACTTGATCAGGCTATTAGTTTATTTCAATAATTGAGACACGTGAAATAAATGAATTTTTGCCTTTCTATATTGAAATATATTTAGTTTTTCATCACGTTCAATGAAGACTCGCCAATTATTTATTCTAGATGGGAGGCGAAACGTCCATTCGCCACGTACAATTCGGTGCAACGCATCTTGATAAAGCGTTCTGTCGTTTGACAGACAGCAAAATTACCCAATCGGACATCCATGCGCGTATTTAGAAAATGGGGTGGCAAATTGTATCCAATCGCTACTTACCACTATAATTCTGTTGGCTACTGTAATGTATTCTGCCATCCGATCCTGAAGAGGAACAGCCACCGCTAAAGCGGCACAACAGGCAATTACCTTAACGAACATTCACAAGCCCCAACGTGAGTCTTGTTGGACGTAATATGGACCTACTTACTGTCTGTTTGGTTTTGAATGACAATACAAAGTGTTAGCACTGCTTATAGCTGACACAGCAACTTTAAGTTCTAATCAGACAGCTGTGCATCATTCTAGCATCATCCGAGCTAGCCAAATGACGTTTAGGTATCATGTAACGTTAACATATCCTAGCATTCGTATCTTTGTGTTATTAGCTAGTTCTAGTAGGAATTTAAAATGATGAGAACCCAACAATGAATCAGGTGTTGTTGCTTTATTGCTTAGTACCATGTTGAGTAACATGTTGCCTTTTCTATGTGCAGATGTCCCGTAACTGGGCTTTCCTGTCCAGCTGTCTTGCTGTTGCCGTCCATCTGCTGTGTCTAGAGGCAGTGCCAATTAGTATGGACAAGACTAAAATTGAGCCACTGGAAGAGAAAGTTCAAGATCCTCCGCCTAGTGTTGTAAGTCTCAACTTCTTCAAGCCTGTTAATAGTCATTGTTAATAGACAACGAAGAAACTGTAATAATAGTAGCAATAGATCTAGTACAGCATATTTCCTTGTTCCTTGAATATCTATATTTTCGTATTGGAGAATACGGCTTGATGTTCTGCTGTTTGTGGTGTAACAGGACACTGGACTCCACTATGACCGATACCTCAGGGAAGTCATCGATTTCTTGGAGAAAGATCCACATTTTAGAGAGAAGCTTCACAACACTGACATGGAGGACATCAAGGTATTAGTCCCATCTAAGTCTCATCATTTCTCATGACAAATGTGTTGTTGTTGAGCAACGTTGCAATGTTTGTCTTCAACTAGCAAGGGAAGCTGGCTAACGAGCTCGACTTTGTCGGCCACCACATCAGAACCAAACTGGACGAGCTGAAAAGACAGGAGGTCAACCGTCTACGGACGCTCATCAAAGCCAAGCAAGATGTGGAAGGAGGGAACGGTAGGCCTCCGCCCGGTGATTCATGGTCAACTCTAGGAAGCCCTGAGTCTGAGCTGCACATGTTTGCGTCATCTAGTTGCTTCATATTGCATTACTCAAGTGTAACAGAAAGGTGTGGGATCCTTCTATCTTGTTGAGACTCACATGTGAAACATAAGTAAGTGTACATTGTGAGCCGCAGAATTCCAACACAACAGCAATGGTATGTTACTCTTATCACTAGCACTATCACTACCAGCATAGATGTTAGTCACCAGCATAATTGAGCTTTGACCCACAACTCACTTTAGTACTCTATATTACAGAAACACTATCAGAAATGTTTCTTTTACACTGTTCTTGACAGTTTTCTTGCAATAACCACAAAATAATTAATGTGTCTTGCGCAGTCGTAACTGATGCACAGATGAACAAATTGATGTGTAATTCCTGTCAACATTCTCCAGACATGGTAGTGGACCACCAGGCCCTGTTGAAACAGTTTGAGTACCTGAACCACATGAATCCGCACACCTTTGTAGTGGATGACCTGGATCGACTGATCAAATCTGTAAGTCTCTGCCAGCAGACTAACTGAACATGGCTTGTTAAATACATGTAATAATGTATGGAAAATGGAAGGGAACAGTCACCCTTCCCTGTCTACACAAAGAAGCAACATGTTGTCCTTCTTTTCACAAGGCCACAAATGACCTGGAAAACTTTGACAAGGAGCGCCATGAGGAGTTTAAGAAATACGAGATGATGAAGGAGCACGATAGACAGGAACACCTGAAGACTCTGGACGATGAAGGAAGGAAGAAGGAGGAGGAGCATTACGAGGAGATGAAGAAGAAACATGCCGACCATCCCAAAGTCAACCATCCAGTAGGTCTCCATCGCAGGGTTCAGCCTAAGAGCCATGCAGCTGTGTCTTCACCGGGGCCCAGTACAGTACACTGGAGAACCTCATACTGGAAGACCTCATACTGTGCTATTTCATATCATTGACATGATATATCCTTCACTGTGTTCATATCAGAACATGTAAGCTACTTCTTCTCTGTACAGGGTAGTGAGAATCAGTTGAAAGAGGTGTGGGAGGAAGGTGATGGTCTGGACCCGGAGGATTTCGACCCCAAAACCTTTTTCAACCTGCACGGTAAGCCCTTCTTGGGGGAGAATCACCCAAATGGGCCAGAAGAATAAGATCTAATAAGATCTATCTAACAAGCTTCACCGGTGCATTTATGTTTCCCTTGGTCTTTCACAGATACCAATGGAGACGGTTTCTTTGACGAACAAGAGTTGGAGGCTTTGTTCACTAAAGAGGTAAAGCGCCGCCATGTCTCCCGACGTGCCCGTCGCGTCTCGGAGCGTTTGACAGACGACCTCTGCTTCTTCCCTCCCCAGCTGGAGAAGATCTACGACCCGACCAACGAGGAGGACGACATGGTGGAGATGGAGGAGGAGCGGCTCCGGATGAGGGAACATGTCATGAACGAGGTACGCTGCCCTCCCTCCCCGGGCCATGGAACACTCGTCCACAAAGTGCTTCCACACAGGACCCACGTGTTATACTCTCATCACACAGGTGGACTCAAACAAAGACAGACTGGTGTCGCTCGAGGAGTTCTTGGTCGCCACAAAGAAAAAGGAATTCCTGGAGCCGGACAGCTGGGAGGTGAGGCCCCGTCGTTTCTCAGCTCAGACCTGTTGCGCGTACCGACGCACCGTTAGAAACATCCTATCCGTAACAATACGTAGTCCTCGAAGACGCACTGCGACAGCAGCATGAGGGTTCTGAGGTGAACGGGCCGCCCCGGCGACACGAATAAAGGTTCCCCTGTGTTCCCCTGTCAGACGCTTGAGCAGAACCAGGCCTACACGGACGAGGAGATGAGGGAGTTTGAGGAGCACCTGGTCCGCCAGGAGCAGGACCTGAACCAGAAAGCTGCAGACCTGCAGAAACAGAAGGAGGAGCTGGAGAAGCAGCAGGAGCAGCTCAACGCCCAGAAAGTGGAGCTGCAGCAGGTGAGGGACACGGCCTGGGGACAGTCAGTATGACTGGACGGACCCACACACCCTGGGAGCACACACACACCCTGGGAGCCTAGCAACAAGGCTCCTTGGATGTGTTTGGCATTAGGAGTGACCGTCGCGCTGTCGTGTTTGGCGTCGTGTGTTTTGTGTGTTTGTTCTACCCTTGTCTGTCTTGTTTCAGGCAGTAGAGCACATGGAGCGATTGAAAATCCAGAATGTGGAGGCCCCTCCTGAGGTTCATAGTAAGTGAGCCTTCCTCTCACTCACATCCCCACAAGCCATTTTCTCAGAAAGACAATAGTTTTACATCTATGGTCATTCACTCATTCCGCTGCCTCATAACCATGTCCTCTCACACACAAAAAAAACCGTAACAAATATTCTTCTCTGGTTCCAGTTGAGGGAAATGCCGTCCCTGACCAACAGGTGCATGACAATGTTCTGGCTCCAGGCCACCAAGCTCTGCACCAGGATCCTCCCCAGGACCATCACGAAGAACCCCCCAAAAGTCCAGATTTGCCTCCAGCTCACAGCGATCTACCCCCAGTCCATGAAGCAGTTCCAGAAGCCTTGCATGACCTGCCGTAGGGCTGCAACCCCCCTCCTCCCTCCAGCTGTCTCATAGACTGGTGCTACTTGTGGACACACCTGTGGCGTCATGAAACCACCTCAGCAGACTTCTGACACCACCTCAGCAGACTTCTGTACAGTCCTTACAGCCATGCCCCTGAGTACCAAGGTGGCCCTTGTTGTCTATGTTTGGCTCCTGGTCTCCTCACGTTAGAGGCAGGGATGGAGAACCCACCAGTGTCTCTCTCTTTTCTTGAGGTCACAGAAATAGAATCCCAAAATGTTATGTCGAGAGCTTTTGAATTGTTTTACGTTAGACTGTCAGGGTCAGGGAATTAGGATTTGACCTCCATCAAATCGGCAACGTCATCAATTTCAAATACTTGAAGCATGCTTGATTTAGCCTGCTTGCCCAAGAAAGTGGGCATAGTTTGCACTTCTGAGATTATTTAGATATATGTCTAAATAAATATTGTGACTCAGGTCTGTAGACTAGCCTACATCTGCACAAATTGTTGTTTAAATTATTTTTAAATGTTCATAAATGTAACGATCCGAAACAATGGTCAAGACTTGTGGTAATATGGTTTTAGTATTTTGATACATTTGTTGCCTGATTTGGGAATTCTTACGTGTCAGTGAGTGCAGTTGTGTGTTGAAAGGCTCAGATATGTTTCAGGCCTTTGTTATGAAGAGGGACAATGGAATCATCTTCTTGGTGGACTGTGGTGTTTTGAGGTTATGCTGATCTCAAATAGGTTGCAGTGGTAGGTAGACTGCAACCGCAAAACGAGGATCTATTCCATCTGCAGACCAGTGACAGTCCATTTTTCTTTGTGTTTTCTAGTCATGGTTGCTGTGTGTTTGAAATGCTGCTGGTTTCCTACTGGTATCTCAGTATCCCGACCTCTTCATATCTGGAACTTGAACTCTAGTGGTCTCTAGTTGGAACACAGAAGAGATATGACTGCTAGTGACTGTGCCTACTTAAATACCAGGGGGAATGTTCACATGCTGGTCTGCAACCTACCAGCTGAAGTCCACTTTCCCCCTATTGGCCCGTAGAGAAAAGCATTGACCTCAGACACGTGCCATATCTTCTTTCAAGAAAAAATGTCCCATTTTATTTTGCACAATCGGGTATGCTTTCTCCCAAGATCATGAAAGAAATTAGAAATGTCCTGTACTGGAAGAATTAAAAGCTTTTTTAATTGACTCTTTCGTGTGCATTAGTTGGTGACTGGTGAATGGCAGAGAGCATGTCTGAAAACACAGGCCAGACTACAGAAGAACTGCATATTTATTCAGTGCATCATATATGACAAAGCTACAGTATGACCATAGCACAATGTTCACAGGTATTATTTTATTTTAGCGAAACAGTCCTTTATATGCTTTGTGTCTGTTGTCATTCAATCGCTCAACCTCTGATAAAAGTGTGTTTTAGATCAACAGTCAAAAATGCTCATTTCTTTCCCATAGGCACCAGGACTTCACCAGACTAAATGTCACAACATATTGTTCACATTGGGACTAACAGTCCAACACATGGTCACACTGTGATTCTAGCTTGATTGATTCATCTTGCTCTTTTTCCATACACCTTGTCCTTTTGCAAATGACTTCCTGACAAGGTCCAAACAAACAGTCTACCAGCAAAGGCACACACGTTAGTTTTAAGGCTAGGAGACAGCACATGATTCTGAAGCTTCCAACTGGTCTGAGGGTCACACCACTGGAACCAATCCAGCGTCGGCCAATGAAGATTAGGCCAATGATGAAAGAGTTGGGTTGGCGGTCCAGAAGTCGGAGGGAGGGAGGATAGATGGATTCTCTAGGAGGGTGAGTGAGGAGAGGGTGAGACAGGGGCACACTGGGCCCGACGTCTCCAGGGTTAGATGGCTTGCTGTGCTGTCATGTGACTCGTTCCCACTCGGCCTGCAAGCGCCAAGCAAACATAATCAAGAGTCAGCTTGTCCCTGCTTGTAAAGCAGTATTATTGATGTGTGGCTGAAGGCATGAACTGTATTTAAAATCTTTATCCCTAGCTTACCATTAGAGGCTGATGTAAAGTTCATGCTGGTTCAGTTCTACTTAATAAAGCCGTGGCCAAAAGTATTGGGAGCAACATACAAAAAAGCTTAATGAAATGTGTCTTATTGTAATTCCAGTCTTCTATAGAAACAGGTGAAAACATTTCTCAAATACTGAACCAGCAAACTTTGCAAAACACATTTACCACACACGTTACCAACACTTATGGCCACGACTGTACACACACACACACACACTACTCACAATTCAAAGCATTCCCATTCAGCAACTCATAAGACACATTAAGACTTTCACGATCAATTTGTCAATATAAAAGGACCCATAAGTGCTTAATTTTATTGGGGAGATTTTAGTCAGCCCGTGCAGAGTGGTGTCTTTTGCCAGATGGAGCCAAAGGCAAGAGCATCTGTTGCCAAGGATTTGGAAATAACACCACAGGATTACTTCAAGAGAATTAAAGCTCAACACAGCCTTCTCAGAACAGTAACATGAATGTGTACAGTCCCATTTTTGTCTGTTTGAGAAAAGCAAACATCAACCGCATAAACCCTTCGACCCCAAAAGAGCAGTTCCATCTTCCACCTGAACACAGAGCGAGGAGGGTGACAGAAGCATTCAGAAAGCATTGGAGCAAAGCAGGAGAAAATCCCACTGCCCCAGTGACCCCCAGACCACACTGCTCAGGATCTGGGACCAAGCAAAAGAACGTAGCGCCAGACAGCAGGTAATACAACACATCTTTATTGAAACAGTCTCTCAACGAGTAACATCAGCTTACAAAGAGGAGATGGGAGAGAGTCAGGACGAAAAAATAAAAGAAATGCTATGAGAACCAAAAGCATCGTAAAAGAAACGCAGTAGACGGGGCGGGGCAGTGACAGAAAATATAAAAGATTCTCATGGTTTGGACCAACAGTGGCAGGTTTTTCTTCATTTATTTTGTACAAAAAATAAATTAATGAAATCTTTCAAGTTTACAGGAGTATCTATTTTTTGTTTAAAACACAGACTTGCTTTTCGCTCTGAACATATAGTTCAGCATTGCGTGCCCTACAACAGTAAGAATACCTCAGACATACCAATGTAGGCTTTACTCTGAAAGAACAGAAGAGGAAAGGGAAGAAAAAAAAAAAAGAAAAAAAACTTCACTGATGAGAAACAAACCATATTCGTTTTCTTTTTTTTCTTATAAAAGTGAGCTGGGGCTAACATTCATAGTATCTGAATGTTCAGTGTGGGGGAAGTGGACAGTCCATAAGCGTTTTTAGGATCGCATGGCTTGAGCATTACCTCGAGAGATACCTCGAGGCCCCTGGGCCGCTCCCCGCTTGTACCCCGGCTGGTAGCCCTCCTGCGGGGGAGAGACAGGGGCTTGTTACTGTACCCATGAAGACCAGAGAGACCCCTCTTTAGGGTTACAATACAACAGACTGTCAAGACAATAAGAATAAACAGTTCCGGACATCGAAAACCCCATATTGGGGTTAGAAAATTAAGAGAGCGTTACCCAACAGATCACCTCAGAAATCAATACTTGACTGCACTGCTGCTATGACTAAGTGGTGATGTCATGATGTAGGGGGTAGAAGGTGAGTAGTTGGGTTTCCAGGGAGAGAACTCACCCTCTGGTAGGTGGTGTTTGAGTAGTCCCGGGGCGTGGTGAACTGGGTCTGCCCGTAACCGCTGTTAGGAGTGTTGGAGAATGGAGGGCGGTAGCCGTCATAACCCCCTGAAATAAGGAAAGAAGGAAATGAGTGCACAATTCCAATCACACAGGAAAACCGAGCGATGCCTCTAGGTATAACAGTTGGCTCCGTAAACCAAAAGATGAGATTCGAGACAGCATCACCTTAGGGTGTGTCTGTAATCATACACCAACATTTTCCAAACACTTCCGCATGTGTGGAGCCACCAGGTCCTAACCGCTGACTTGATCTTCTAAGGAGCCCCCAACAGATCCTACCTCTGAATCCTAACGCCTGACTTGATCATCTAAGAGCCCCCCAACAGATCCTACCTCTGAATCCTAATGCCTGACTTGATCATCTAAGAGCCCCCAACAGATCCTACCTCTGAATCCTAACTGCTGACTTGATCTTCTAAGGAGCCCCCAACAGATCCTACCTCTGAATCCTAACGCCTGACTTGATCATCTAAGAGGAGCCCCCAACAGATCCTACCTCTGAATCCTAACGCCTGACTTGATCTTCTAAGGAGCCCCCAACAGATCCTACCTCTGAATCCGTTGGAGCCCCGGTAGCCGTTGAGGACTCCGCGGGCATTCCTGGGCCCCCCGCGCGGCGCCGCGCGGCTGTTGTAGAAGGCCTGGCCGTTCCTGCCAAACCCGGAGGCCTGCTGGGAGCCCTGCTGGTGGCCCCCTGCCTGCTCCTGAGGGAGGAACCCAGGAACTACTGGGGGGGAACCCAGGAACACAGACCATTAGGACTGCACTGACAGACCAGCAGCTGCTACACTGATTTAGTCTGGACTTAACCTTGTAACACTGCACGGAATGAAGCCGCCAAAAGCTCTTCACCATGCCTGATAATCCTATTCTTCAAAATGTATTAAAAAAAAAACTTTAAAAAAAAAAAAAATTTTACTGTTGGCCACTCGATGACCAGCCCAGCCCAGGCCCCTCACCTGACTGGAGTGCTTCCTGTTGGTTGTCGGGCTGCTCTACAGTGAGTTCCGATTGGCTGTTGAAGCTCTGGCTGTAGCCACTGGGGAACTGGCTGGAGTGCTTCAGAGAGTCTCCGTCGTTGGTGGGGGGCACTGGGGCGTTCATGTTGAACACCTGAAAGGAATATTAGCAGCCGTTACAGATCTGTCCAGTAACTCAGGGCTCAAAGGAGTATTTGTTACAGCCTGTAATTACATCACAATGTCTTCAAATGCAGTTAGCTGTGGTTATAAAGCATGCCATACAAACAAGTTCATTGTTTGCTAACTAAATCTCTAGCGAATGAGCTTAGGAGTTAGCTATGAAGGATTGCGTCGACGGGATGGGGGGAGGAGTTATGCGGAGGGGGGAGATGGAGGTGAGGTGGGGAGTGACTACTGTGGGCAAAGCAAAAGAAAGACTTCAAGAACGTCGTTTCATTTCTAATTCAAGCCTTTCCCCCGGTGCTATCGTGAAAATGGACCAGCGCTATCACAAAGTTACACAAAAAGAACCGGCTGCGGCCCGTCTAAGTAGCGCCAGGGGCTGTATGAAGAATGCATGACAACGTGTGCTGTTGCTCCATTGAAAGCCTACCGCTTGCATGGACTGGAATGGTGCTGCGTTGACATTGATGCCTCCGCTGTGGGGAGGTTTGGAGACAGGCGGGAAGGCAGAGGGCAGGGAGGACGGGGCGGGGGGCTGCTCGGACGACAGGGACATCGAGGCCTTGGGAGGGAGTGGGACGGGACGGAGACAGAGACCACACACACACACACACACACACACGTCAATGGGTTTCAGACACACTTTGGGGGGTGGGGAGGGGGCATGATGAGTGTTTGCAGGCATCTCAATCACCTATACACACACACACACGCCCAGAGGGATGTGTCTTGGACAGGGTGGGGGGGGGATTACCTGGAAGGGGGGGGGGGGGTTGAGTCTGTCTAGGGGGGAGGGGGTTCTGCTGAGGGGAAGGGCTGGTAGAAGGGGGAGGTGGAGGAGACCAGTGGGGCCAGAGGAGGGACAGGGGGAGGAGGGGAGGGGGGAGGAGGGTAACACCTAAGGCTGCCTTCATTTGGTGCAAGGCGGTGGTGTACGTTGAGGTAAGCCTCAAGATAGGGTTTTGTTGAAGCTCAATTTGTCAAGGATGTGGCCCCCAGCAGTACTCAGAGACTGTTTTTACGTACTTGCGTGGGTTCGGGTTGTCCTGGAACTGTGCCTGTCTGAGGAATTCTGGACTCTGTGTGGACTGCACAAACAGACAAACAACAGATCATTAGTATGGAAAGCACAGATGTCGGTCTTACACCAGAACCCCCCTGATGAGCCAGACTGTGAGGGGTGTTGCATGGTGGAGAGGAGCTGGTGTTCACCTGGGACACAGGCCAGCTGCTGCAGATCCACAGTGTGGCCAGGCTTCATGGGCTGGGCCGACACAATGGCCGGGTCCAGGGCCTGCCCATCAAACTCCAGCATGGAGTCCTGCACAGCCAAACACCACACATGAGCTCAGACTGTCTGCGACGCCAAAATAAGACTTGAGAGCCGGGACCTCAGAGGACTCAAACAAGAAGAGGTACTTGCTAAGCCTAATCACATTAAATGGCAGAAGGAGGGGGCCTCTGACCTGCATGAAGTTGTATGTGCCCTGCATCTGGGCCATGAGGTCTTGGACGGCCTGCTTCCTGACCACAGGGTCCGGGGTGGAGGCGGGGGACGGGGAGTTCACAGTGTGGGGGGGCTCCTGGGCCAGGGCCTGCTGCTGGAGGGAGCTCACTACCTGCTCACACAAGAGGGACACACACACACCCACCATGTCAACATATGGACTACTGCAACAGGACGATGGCTCCTGAATGGGAGTTGTTCCTTCTCTGCCCATGTGTGGCCTGTTTGTTCTTGAACATACCTGGGCCTCGGCTGCCCACTCCTCTACTTGGTCTTTTTCAGTGCTGCTGTACGTGCTGTCTGGAATGAACTGTCTGTTTACGAACTGCAAGAGACAGACAAAACACATGGATGATTACCACACCTGGGAAGGCTCTATATCTCGCCGTCCCAGCTTAAACGGCTGGAAGTGTCAGCAGTCTCACCTCTGTGGCCTCCACCTCTATGGTCTCTGTGTATTCTTCAGTCACTGTTCCCTCTGGGAAACAATACAATGAGTCACACAACAACATGACATGCCCTGGCTCTGACTGGCTTCTTGGCTACATGGGTGTGACGGTCGTTATGACAATGGTTACCGGGTTCTGCAGGCTGGTCTCCTGCCTCCGACTCGTCGGGCGCTACAGCTTCTTCTTCCTCCTCCTGCTCCTCCTCGTCTTCCTCCTCCTCTTCTTCCTCCTCGCACAGTCCGTTCTGATGCGGCTGTACTCGGTCGAAGTAGTCACTCAGCAGAACCTTGTCCAGGGTCTCCTTCAGTGCCTTGTCTGATTGGGAACAGGAGGTCAGAGGGAGTCAGGTGGCTGAGCCGTTAGGGAATTGGGCTAGTAATCTCAAGGTTGCCAGTTCAATCCAAATGACGTTGTGTCCTTGCGAAAGGCACTAAATGTCCCTGTACTTTAAGTCGCTCTGGATAGGAGCGTCTACTAAATGTAAACCAAGACAGAAGGTCGAGCAACGTCTCACGTCAAATCTATACATTGAAACTACCGAACTGCATAATTAAGTGGTTACTCCTTTAAGGGAATAGCTGCATCCGAGCTTGTCCGATACCATCGTAAGCAGAAACCGTAGCATAATGCTGCAATGCCGTTTGTGGGACCTGCTAACACGTTTCTGCAGGGTGCAATCACAGCTGTGCCCCATTCCACTACCCAGTGCTGTGCCAGAAACCAGCAGCTGCCAACTACTGTAAGCACTTTCAATATAAATACTTGGAAGTTACTGTATCCAATGTTGCCATATGATCAGATGGGGTGTGTGTGTGTGTGTGTGTGTGTGTCTGAGTGCAGGGCCAGGGAGTGTCCTGACTTGCCCTCATCATCAGGGTTGATATGGAGGTCCTGAACACCATCCCTCTACTCCCCCTCCCTAGGCTGCCTGAGAGAAGGGCTCCAGCTAACGGCTTGTGCTCACATGGCTTGGCAGACCAGCCTGCTCTCTTTACTCTGGGGGCTCGGTGATGGATGATTCCAGTCCTTGCAGGGAGGCCAGCTCAGCAAAAAGTACAAGACTGTGCTGCTTAGAGAAGTTTCTAAGGTTTCCTCAAGCCCTTTCTCCGAGTCCCTTTATTTAGAAACGTTAAACAGCCATCAACGTCTCAACGATAAAACAACTTACACGTGGTCCCGGCCACAGCCTTGTCCCTGCCCTCCAGCAGCTCCCACAGGTGCAGTGAGGCTTCCTCATACTGGTCTGTCAACCTAGAAAACATACAACGCTTACTACCACGCAATGTCAACCACAGTAAGCAGCAACACAACCCATAGGTTAAGTGAACTGCACAGAAACATTTGCAACAGAAAATGTGTATACTAATTAGTCGGGAATTTCTCCGCAAAAGAATAGAACACGACAAGGAAGCATACATTCGGAGGACAGGAAACGCAAGATCCTAAATTGTTTTCCTGTACTGGGAGCGTATTCAACACAGAGAGAGACAGAGGGAGAGAGAGAGAGAGAGAGGGAGAGAGAGGGGCGCACCTGACGTCATGGTCCCGTTCAGGCCCCACCAGCTTGTAGAAGTGGTCCAGGGCCGTGAGGTCGGCCTCACTGAGCAGGGGGCTGCCCGAGGCGTCGGTCCTCTTCAGGTCCTGCCTCACCGTGTCGTCCCCCAGCCGGTCCAGCAGGAACTGCAGCTCCAGCACCGTCTTCAGCCTCCGCTGCTCCGTCTCCTCGCGCTGCAGCTGCTCCCGCCGCGCAGACTTCTTCACCGCCTTCTGGATCTGCGAGGGAGGAGGTCGGGGGACAGGGAAGGAGAGGCAATGACTCTGGTGGTTTAGATGTCTGGAAATAAACGCGTCGACGAGTGTCGACCTGTGATTCTGCGGATGTGCGATCACTGAGATTACTGAACTCACGTCTTGTCCCAAAGTCAAGAAGCTCTTCTGTAGCTCCCGGGCAAACTCCAAGTTGTTGGTGATCTCTTGGAACTTGGACAGGGCATCCTTCAGAGAAAAAACAATGGAAATAGACAAAGTCAGCAATGATGACGAGCTTGGAATCTCAAACAATGTATTTATGACTTTTCTGCATGTACATCATATAAATGAGAATGAATCATTGCATTAACAGAACAGGGAAAACACGAAAATTAGGTTTTGAGAGAGTCTTCCATGACTATGGGAATCCTGATTCAAGCACAGCAGCAATGTTGTCCAAAGTGTTACATGCTACTTACCAGCTGATCCTGATTCAGCCGATCTCCTTTATTCTTCTTGGCCTGGTAATCGTCCAATTTACCCTGGATGGAGAAAGGAAAACACAGCACGGTTAACAATGCACTGAAATATAGCTGATCTGGTGGGAGTGCAGCCACAATAGAACATATGATATGAGGTGTCTGGCTAAACTCTTATGGACACAATTAATGAATACGACACTCTACACCATGATTTTTGTGTTTGAAGGTTATGTGACCTAGGTTAATGTCTGTTGATGATGAATGTCATTTATACTAGGCTAGAACGAAGTTTTTATGTTTGGGTGAGACAGAGGGACCTAACTACCTTTTTCTTTTCCATGTTGCGGACCTTCTTGTCGATAAAGCCCAAAACTTGCTTCATGACCTCAGAATGGTTTCCAGATCCCAATTCTGGACTGGCGGACTGAACAGCATTGTTGCCAACCATCGCTGAAGGCATCTGCAGGAGAGGGTTAGCAGCTCTTCACATCTAGTTGTAGGAGTTGGTGAGCTTCATAGTATATGGTGTTTCACAAATGACAACGAGACTGCTTTCCTTTGACTACTATATTACTTAATGAGTTAGTGTGAGAGTTCTTCGTCTTAACGTGATTAAATTTGATTCAAATCATGTGTATATCATGAGATATGCACATTATTGAGTATGATTCACATCATAAGATATTCACATTAAGGCCAGTGCTATGGGGCTGTCCTTAATAGGTCGTTTTGTTAACTCTGAAACTCAGGACAGTCTGCGTAATTTGCGATTTAAGTAACAAAATGTATCACTAAACTTCAACCACCACAGCTTAACGATGCTCCTCTTCATTGAAGACTACAACAAAGAAAGATCAATGTGGATTTTTAGCTATAGCTAACTAGCTACCGAGTAGCTAACAACGATTTCGACCTGATCAGTACTTTAAAATAAACCAGGCTTAACATTACTGCTGACTAGCTTGTGTATTAAATACGAACATTGTTGTGTGGTATTGAGCATAAACATTAACGCTAACCTGTGTAAACAGTAGACTAGTAGCTAGCTGACACTTGCTAGCAATACTACTCAAAAGAGATGGTCTTCAAATTAGGCTTGGCTAGGTAGCCTAGCTACAACGGCGCTACTACAACTACTATTCGCCCGGCATTGGACGAAAGCTAACTAACTAGCCTAAACTTATCCCCCCTAGCTCCATGCCCATGGATTGTCCAGGGCCATTGTGGTAGCTAGCATTTAGCCATCTACTGCTAGGCTCAGGTCTCTCAGCCAGCTACCAGGTAGCTAGGTTAGCTAGTACCACACCATCATTTCGCATTGTTTCGCTGGCTAACACGATTGACTGTATCTTATCGGTCTTCTGTTTCTACCCTTATTTGACGAAAGCTAAACACCTAGCTAAGCTTTAAGGCACGTGCGGTGTCAGCTGTGCAAATAAAGCGTGTAGTTTCATCTAACCATTTTGGGGATGACTGGACATAAGCCATGCCTGACTCTTCTTGGCTAGTTTATTAGCAAACTGGTGCGAGTTAGCCAGACTGTAAGGAAGCAACCTAGCTTGTTAGCCACCGACGTCGACTTTAATGTCGCGCATGTCGTTTCTTACCTTTAGTCTCTTGTTGTTCGAATATATCTTCTTCAGATGTAGCTACTATGGGTTTTTTATGTTTTGTGCAATGTAAATGGTAGTCTTGTCTTGTATAAAGGATGCCACAGCCTCACCGGCCTCACCGACAACTGCGCCGCTTCTACAAAGCTGAATGATGCTGCTGTTTGCAAGCTTGGATTGAGCTTTAGGTCAACTCGTTCCTGGAAAAATAGAAAATTCCCATCACGTGCTCAGCCGAGCGTTGCTTTGGAGTACATGAGTGGACCATCGGATTTAATTCAGTCAGCAGCAAACACCGATTGACAATCTGTTAAAACGTTTGTGCTTTGTCCAATTGTTGGTTGTCCCAAAATAGTTTGATTCAAGGTAGTTAGGATTCCCCCGTCAGGAGGAAGTCTATTGTAATTATTAGTATTCTTCAATATTATTCTAGTAACCTATTCCGCCCAAAGAACTCAAGCTCTCAATGGTAAAAAGTTTTTATGTACCATATTTCTTTGAATAAACGCCGCCCTCGAATAAACGCCGCCCTCGAATAAACGCCGCACCAAAAATGAAGGTTATTCAATAAACGCCGCAGTGTTTAGTCGAAGAAGTACGGTAATTGTTATTATTCTTCATTATTGTAACCTATTCCGCCCAACAACTCAAGCTCTCTTTGGATAAATGGCCCACATTAGACCTTAGGGGGCGCCACAGGCCACGCCCAAATGTCAAATGTTCAAAGTGATGGCTTTTCCACCCACATTCTCAAATTCTTATGTAACTTGGTGTACATGACTCAGGACCCATAAGGTTAACCATGATGTATTTTGCGTTACAGTGACAATTTGGGAAAAACTAATTATTTTTCTTTTGAACCGTAGGTCGAATTTACTTGACATTTCGTACAGATGTGTAGAATTTATGTCTTTCCTTGTTTTACCTATTAAATTCTAGAGTGTTTGAAAAGTAATTGAACACATAACAAACGTGTCATTTACCGTTAAAAAGTTGTGGTTGTGTACACGAAAAAAGATAATGCTGATGAGTTATGATCATTCATTACATGCAGAGAGGAATTGTTAAGTGCTGAGTTCACAATAGCAAATCTCTCTCCACATCATAGTAGTAGGCTACCACTAGAAGGCGTAAGCGCATAGTTTATAACTGATAACACGCAGGGCATGCATGTATTCTTCATACATGCACATGTACACGTTTTGCAGGCACTGTTCTAGAGACTGTGGTCTTGCAATGTGGATTGGAGTAGCTAAATGTCTCTTTTGTCAACTTTTAATTTATGTGCTTGTTATTCTTCAGTGTAGCGTGGTTTGGCGCAAAGCTTCTCACCATCTCATTTGTAAGATTGATGGCTTCAGATATGTGAGACTGTGTGAGATCTGTTTCATAACCCAACCCCCTTCTTTTATTGATGAAAAATATACTCACTGAGTGCATTTTTGAACAGCAACAATCTGCCAACGTCAAACTGACATTACTAACACATTTACGCTTTCGGACGTCTGAGAACTGTTCAGAAAAGCTTAATTAATGATCTGAATACTGTCCTCTGACAGTAAAAGCTTGCACAACCTTTGAGCTGTGCTTTGGGAGACTATTTATGGCTGTTGGCTGCTGCTGTATGGTGGTGGGGTGGTGGGGGGGACACACATCTGAGAAGAGAATTCAGTGTGTCTTGTGGTCAGAAGGACTTTCATGTAGAATAAAGATGAGGCTAAAATCATCCTCTGTGACCTTTTCCCCAGTCGTGCCTGTCATAGCGCCATCTCCTTGTGAGCCCCCTGCCGTCTGTTCCCCTGACAGCTCCTAAAGACCCAGCTCCTGATACACACACACACACACACACAGACACGAGTAATCCCTGATGTCTGAGAGCTCATCAGGAGGAGGCTGTGGCCCTCTCTCTGATGCAGCGTTGCTGAGAGATAGATAATTGCCCCCATGACGGCCATATTCTTTGAATTTGTGAGGTCCCAGAAAAAGAGTTTAAATCTGTCGTAATCGGGAGGAGTTGGAGGAGCGGGAGTAACTGACACAAACAAATGGTTAGTGCTTGGATTGTGAAAGGATCGCAGCCACATGAGAGGGGATGATGTCCCCTCAGTGTGGAAAGCAGGGAGGGGACAGAATGATTGAATGAGTTCTGATCGTGCTCCAAAATAAACGGGTCCAATATTCTGTCTCGCTCTTCACGCACAATGAGGGCCCATGTCTTGGATATACTGTGTACATACAAACATAGTGGTATACAAAGCTCAGCTCACATCGACCATACACAAGGCCTTGAAAGATGTTTGCAAAATGGAAGAGGCCAAAAACCCACACAGTCTCCCAGGTGATTGATTGTATCTCCCAATCCTGAACAGGGCATTGTGTGACCTGCATGTGTGAGTGTGTGTCAGGGTACCCAAGCCAGCCCCAGGCTGAAACACCTGTCTTCAGTCGGGCCGTTGAACAAGTGCACAGGGCTGACTGACGTCTGCCCCGAATCAACCCTTTCTCTGTCGCTGGAGTCCATCAGGCTTGGAATGGGAAAGCCAGGATCGACGGCTGTTTTCATCATAGCATCCAGAGTATAAACAGAATGTAAACCTCTAATAAACTATACAAAGTGTCTGGTTCCAATCCTGGGTCTTTATACCCAGAGTGGCATAGGAGCCTGGAAGACAGAGAGACTGCATGAGCTGGCTGATAAACAGAGCTCACTGCTGAGTTCATGTCTGTGACATCACACTCGTCCATAAGCCAGCAACATGGGGCCAAGAGTGTTAACACAGGGTGATGGAGTCAGTTGTATGGAAAAACAAAGTAAAGGAGAAAGGATTTGTGAGTTTGGATGTTGTTTGGCAGAGGGAAATAGGAAGCTGCAGCATCCGTAAGGGGCAGAAGATGGCGCTAACCACTGATTTGACGTTCCTCATCAAGAGCCAGGTCTACCTCATTGAAACTGTATCAGCTAAGATAATGATTTAATGAGAATTATGGTTTAAATAGCATTTTAGAATGTATAACTTGGAACCAGTATCATGTTTTTGTTCTGACAATACTTACAAAACAGGCATTTTTTAAGTAAAGAATTGACAAATTATGAAAATGTTACCATTAAGAAGTTCCAACAGTTGAGGATGGATTTAATTGTTTACTGTAATCTCAGTGAATACCCCTTAGTATCACGGCAGACTGACTGTCTGGACAGACACATTTAATGACTGTCACTCTGGAGCTCTGAGTGAATGACCTGTGAGTGTATGGAGCTGTTCAGAGTTCCAGACCTCTTCACACCTCTGTGATCCAAGCGGCTGGCCCTTTGTCTCGGGCCCTGGCCTGGGCCTGGACCCATGGTGCGAGGGGAGGCGGGGCCGTATGAGGATCCCCGCTTTCCCCTCTCATGTGGGCGGCTGAGTAATGGCCGCACATCCTTCAGCGCTCCTCCACTGCTGCACATTCGGACTGGATTCAATACGTGCTGAGGATTTATTGGCTGGAAAACCACAGGGGCCCCACAAACACTTCAGTCCAGCTCCACGTCCCATACGGGTGCAGGAATTCAACAGCTGCCCCATCGGACACTCCTCTCGCCTCGTCCTCTCCTCCCCTTCCAGATCTGCCTCTGTTATCTTGTCTCCATGTACTGGATACCTCTCTCCTCTTTCCTTCCTGACATCAAGCAGGGCCTCAGGTTGTCCTGTCAGCCTGTCGTGCTTTGTTGGTCTTGTACGTTCCTGTCACTTTCCACATATATGCATGAGTTATGGACATGCTCATTCTAGCCAATGCTACCTTAATCACAGATAGAGGGTGTTATCACCATCATGCAGAAATTGTGAGGTTTTTTATCGTTTGGATTTAGCCTTTAGTTGAAGCTACATCAAGAGGATGTAGCAACAAGCTATGGCACGGGGAATGTGGATGTGTTCAGTGTGTGCTATAGGCATTGAATCTCACCCCCCACCAGGAGAGAAACCAATGGCCAGTCATAACAGAACACAATGAGTTCACATATACCCCACTCTGGGGTAGAATCCCCTCTCTGTCTGTTGGTGGTGCGTGCCGATCCCTTGGCCTTGCTGTTGAGATGGCGTCCATTAAGGGGACGGGCAGGATAATCCCTGCTGGTAATTACTTCAGACATCCTTCACAGGACACATACATCCATGTGGAGTCTGGGGATAAGACTGTGGTAGGCCTACCAGTACACACAGACACAGTCTCTTTCACTCTCTCACCCCCTCCCAGTCTCTCTCCCCCCTGTCTCTTTGTCTATCTCTCCCTCTTTCTCTTTCTTATTCTATCTCTTTTACTGTTCTTCGCTTTCTCCCCCCCTCTCCCAATAACTCTAAATTTTTCACTCCCCTTCACCCCTTCTGACAGACTTTGTGGGGATTCGAGAATAGCAGCCCAGATGGGGGACGGCAGCAGCATTTGGTGCCAAGATGAAATCAAAAAATGGAATATTCGCTCACCACGGGGGAAAGAGAGTGAGAGTGGATGAGAGATGAGTTCTATGGATAGGGGGATCTGAGGGTTTGTTGGTGTGTGTGTGTGTGTGTGGGGGGGGGGGGGGAGTGGGAGGGTCTGTTCACCAGCTGCGTTGTACGAGATGAGGTGGTGCTGGTGGTGGCGGGGGGAGGTCCTTCTTCTTCCACAGCATCATGGGGGTGTCCGCCTCTGAAGTTTGGAGTGGGCTCCGTTGACCTGGTCAGCTGGCTCGGCTGACTCTGACTCTGACTGTGAATGTCCCTCAACCAGTAGAAGACCCCACAGAGCGCCCTGGCTTCAACCGTGTGAGCTAAGAGCTTGTTTATCAACTATCCGATTAAAGGGCATTGATATACAGCTTACATGCACACCATCTGTCATGCATACTGCCGATCCACAGTGAGCATTGTACTCTCTGTGGTGCATCGCTGAAAGAGTCGTTTCGACAAAACAGGATATAAGTTTATTCATAGAACATGGATTCATGACATGCTATTGTAAAAATGGAATCACATAGTAGAAGTTGCATTATGTAGTTAATAAGTAGTCCGCTCTGGCATGCCCAGCCCCTCTAGTTCCCAAAGAGCCAGGAGCCAGTAAACACCCTCAACTGGCTGTGAACTGGACACCTGGAACAGACAGTGTTTCCTGATGACACCCATGGTGATCCGGGTCTGCTCTGATCTGCACCGCTTTCTCTGGGTCGAAATGAGCGGGCATTACTTTTCGACATATTCCATACACACAGGCTCTGTGACGCTTCGGGTCGGAACCACTGCGGTACGCTGCTCTTCTCGATGCTGCTCACATCCTCTCTAATGCTGCCCTGGCAGAGCGTCAGAGGTCGGGATCAATACGAGCTCTCGACATGCGAGGAACAAGACTGAAATGGATATGACAATAGCATTGTTGGTACAGTACATTGCTCTCAGGATTTTCTGGGAGCGTCGAGGAGGAGGACAGAGTCACGTTGGGTAAATAAAGCAGCCGAAGGAGAGAGCCAACGTTGACCTGGCTTCCTGTCCTTTCCTGGTTGCGTGACTGGCTTTGGCTCCTGAACCCCAAAACCCAGGCCTCCGCAGCTGCTCCGGAGGGGTCAGCCCTAACCAGCTCTGGTCAGGGAGAGGAATCCACACACGCGAGGATCTTATCTGGCAGCGTGAAACCAGAGCAGGCCCGGTGTGCCGGTCCAGCCCAGCCAGGCCCAGAGGGCATCATGGGAGCTTCTGGGATGACTGCCCAGGGAGGAGAACCGTACGCAGGTCCAGAGGTATGTGACGGCCTCCCAGACTAGGTTTATGAAACCATCTGTCAGTCGGGATTGCCCCTTGTCCAGGTGCAATTGTGTCTTCAGCGAGAAAGCAGTGAGTGCATTTAAAGCACTGTGAATTCCAGGGGATTGTTGGATGAATGTAACATATACTGACAGTCGACAATTATATATATAAATATATATATATTTTGAAAATGTTGTAAGGAATTATGTAATGATATCGATACTGACATTGGTCATTTCATTTGACCTCCTTTTAAACCATACTGCCTATTTCATTTCTATTTGTAGATCTGTTTCTACTGCATCTTCATGTCACTATATTTCTCAATGTCTCTCCTTCTCTTTCTCTCTCACACACACATACCCTTCATCTCAGATCTAGTTCTGGACACACACATTGAGGGGTCAGAGAGTATAGAGGTTGTCTGTGGCCTCTGGCTCTAAACAGAAAGATTCTATCTTGACGGGCATCAAAGCCCTGAAATGTTTAGAAACCTGTGCAACCAATGAAATCCCATGGGCCACACAAAGAACAACAACAGGAGGATTCTTCATATTCTCAAAGAGGACAGCGATGAGTGGAACAGAAATATGTAACTCTATATTTCGAAATAACATTCTGAGGCTTTCAGCAAAACGTTCATTTTGGCATAAAGGCAGATGGAGTATGTCATGTTTACTCTGAGTTCAGAGATGGGAATCTTTTTTGATGGAAATCTGAACCTAAACTGGGAGCTGGATGGCCTGGGCCGCAGGTCTGTGTTTGTTCTTGAGCTTTATGGAGGTTTTAGACTACTTTTACCTCGGGTGAAATCAATCCATACTGGAGAACCAAAACAAAACTGATGTGGAGATAACAGAAATGGACTTTTCATTGAAACAAGTTCAATGAGAAACATGTTAGGATGTGGGTACCTAACGTTCATGTTGCTGCTCTCAGCTCATGAAAAACACTTTTTGCAGCAATACAACAAAATGCAGCAGGAGACTTGTAAGTACTGACCTGCACAGTTTTCTTAGCATTTCTACTATATATATTATAAATACTCACATTGTGTTTTATAGCTGTGGTGATGAGTTTGAGAGAACAGGCGTAAGTTTAATGGCCGCATTTCCCAGATTCGTTAAGTTCTTAATGCTTAGAGCTTCTTAGGAGCGTTCTAAGAGCGTTCTAGAGCATTTTTAGAACGCTCCTAAGAAGCTCTTAGCGTTAAGAGCTTCTTAACAAATCTGGGAAACATGGCCAATAACATTACACACAAATAGAGGAAGAGGACAAAGTAAGGAGGAAGAGAGTAATAAAAAGTGAGACAAATGTGTCAGGACGAAGAGCAGGAGCCAGGAGAGGATTGCAAAAAGAAGCCTCACGGACTGTTTGAAAGATGGAACATGTCTATAGCAGGGGTTGAAACTCTGGTCAAAGACGCCTACAGTAGGACCTATTCCATGGCAATTCAATAGGAGTAATTGAATGTGCATCAGGAGATGTGCTATAAAAAAATGATTCAATTCAAATGGGATCCTAAGGAAATTGTTCAGGTAAATCTGGAAGGAATAACAGTAAAAGAACATCTGAAACCAGAAGGTTCTGTCCATGACAACAGAGCATTGAACAGAACCGAGCCTTGTTCGTGAGGGTTTCTGATGAGTGAGCTAACAGCAGCAGGACACACAGACCTGGGTCTGCTTCCTATCCTCCCAAAGACCAACGTATCGTGACTCCCATGTATCCCAGAATTCCCTGGGCCTCTGCGGTGTCCCTGTGAGCAGTCTGGACAGAAGAGAGGAGATCTGGAACGTGTCAGGATATCCTCAGAAGGAGACTGCAGTCATACAGACAGGCTTAATTCAATCAACTTTGCTTGTTATTCTGAAAAACATGAATAACATCAACCCCTCCCTTTCACTGCCCTAGTTCTGCAGGGAAGGCTCTCCTGGGCTCCTGAGTAGCAGGACCCTGCGCAGACCAGGATATTGCCCAGCTGAGTGGGTGCTGTGTGGGGACCAAGGACTGAGATGGCAGGGCTCTGTAGATGATCTGGGCTTGGAGTGGAGATTGAGACTGATGGGCTGTTGAGACAGAGTTAGGATTGATGTTAAGTGGTGGGTATGTGTCAGCAGGGTTGGGTCTCTCAACCCAGAGTACCAAGACGCCATGCTAGGAATACACACTGGCAGGCGAGGGTAATGGTTAAGAACAACATGGACATTGCCCACAAGAGCCTATGGAATTGAGTGTAGAGACAGTACAAACAGCTAGCTTCATGGTGCAGATCCACCTTGTTGTGAACGCAGAAGAAAATCAACTGTTTGGCCTTCGTTTGCATCTCTCCGTGTGTTTGTGTGTGTAAGAATGTGACCTCAATCATTTGTGGGCTGTATGTAAATGTTGGAGTGAGTTTGCATGTGTGAATGTGTTTACGTGTCTGTGTTACAGACCAACATCTGAGTCAAGACGGTTCATTATGTAGTTAGAGTTGTTTCACAACTGCTGGTGATGTGACCATGCATTCATTGTTGATGACTGGCCTGGCCCTGTGTTAGTTCAGGTAAAAGTGGAAAACAAGGACTTGGAACTTGGCAAACCTCCCCACTTGATTTTATTCAAAAGTACCACACTAGTAACTGTTAAGCAGTCCTTATTTCTGGTCTTAAAACGGTCAAATTGAGCCCACAGCCAAATGGAGCATGGTTGTCTGGCTGTTTCTGATGCAGAAAGTCTTTAACGAAAAACAAAAAGATCACCACCACTTATCTCATTTTATGCTGTCCGATACAACAGAACGGTACAATAGAATAGTTCTGACACATTGGTTTTCTCAGAATGTAATGTAAAATAAACCTGATACTACCACTTAACCTAAAGCAGTCAAAACAGAAAACACTTCATGTAGACAGTGTGTCACTGTAACATCAATTTGATTTCGTTTTAAGAGTAAAATGACGTGAGAAACTCCACTGTAGTATGGTATAACTGATAGTAATCTGGAATGAAAACAAATTCATTTGAGAAGACAAACCCAGTTTGCACATCACGACCCAACTATGACAACACCAAGCCACACAACCACAGTGTGACCCCTCCCTATCTATGAGGCGACACTATGGATCACAGTAGATCAGTGTTTAGAAACACTTTATACAGACCATCCCCATGTGGTTCGGACCACTTTTTAAAGACCAGCCCCATTTTGACTCCTACTGACGACATACCTGTCAACATTACCAACAATCAGATGCATGTATGAAAGGATGCTGTGTGGGGGAACAGCAGTACATTCAACATGCATCAACCTGTTACCAGCAAATGAATGGACAGATAGCAGGTCAGCCAGAGTCTTGAGGAGAGGGAGAGAGAGAGGTAAAAAAAAAGAGATCAATTTGTGGTTCTGAACAGAGTAACAGGTAGCAGGGGAGTGAGGGGGATGTGTTGGACGGGAGACCATGGGCAGCGTAAACACACCACTTCCTCCTTGTCCTCATTCCCAGCAGCATCCTCCCCCTCTCTGGGCCTTCTCAGGGCTTCACTTCACCTGCCCACAACCAACACACACACACACACAAACCGACACATACCGACACACATACACATACACACATTCTCAGTCTCTTCCTTCCTCTCGCACACAATCGCACGTCCACAAACGTGCACAAACACATAAACAAACACCACACATAGTCCTTTCCTTTTCCTAACACATGACCTTGCTTTTCCCCCAAAGCCTCACTGGCCAAGCTCAGTACACATTACAGTGTTCATCCCATCCATGTGACTCTACAATAATGTTTATCTCCATTGTAAATCAGTTGCAATGCATACCCAATATCCATGTGTGTAATCCATGTGTATTCCAAGATGGGCAAGGACAAACTGATGATCATGGCCTTACAAATGCAATCAAGAGCCCAGCTTCCTCCAGCACTTTTCCTCTCTCTGTTCTTAAGCTCATGTGTTTCGCTGCTTGTTCTACAACACAAACAGAGACGTGCAGTTGAAGCAGTGATTACAGAAATCAAACAAATCCTCCACAGGACGTGAGCGCATGGGCCTCCGGGCTGGATCAGCTTCTAGGGAGAGGGTGAGTCAGGCGGGCAGGGTGGACGGCGGTGAGGGGCTGAGCCGGGTGGGGGTGCTGGGGTCTGTGGGTGTGAGGTAGGGTCCCCCTTCATGAGAGGTGTCAACCCTGGACAAGTGGTGTCACCTCTCAAGCCTGCAGTGCAGACCGGCTCATTTTGGTTCCATGTCTGTCATGGGAACGTTGGCAATATTTTCTTTTCATTACAGGACCAATCCCTCTGCAATCTTTCCAAACAACGGTGGAATAACAGATTATTTGCTCTGTGTGGCCTTAGAGGAGGGCGGAGTGATTGTAGTGGCGCTGAGGTCGGCCGGATCCTCTTTGTTGTTACGCTTGGTCCTCGGCAAAGGTGGAAACAATCTTTCCTCTCAGTGTAAACTTAATCAGTGGGAAATTGGTGAACCATTACAAATGTAATTTTTCCCACGCCAATAAGCAGGCCGGTGCATTCTGCAGGCTGGTTCATGACCTGCCTGCTCACACAGGTTCATAGATGTACATAGATCAAATTTAGAGTTCACCGAAACGGATAATAGACATAAAGATATAATTCGGTGATCTGTCTAAAAAGAGGGGAAATCAAATGAATGCAGATAGGAATAAGTAAATGTGGGGAAATAAGGACTGTGTGACTGAATGAAACGGACAGCTGACATATGATTTGCCTCGACTCTTCCTTTGATAGACTCGCTCTCCGCTTGGGTGGAGCGGAAGAGGACGAATCAAAAAGGAACAGATTCCCTTTGGTGCTTTGCTTTAAAAAGAAAAGGAAAGAAAAAGAGCACAATTAAAGTTGATTTTGAAAACGCCATCAGTTGGAAAACATGAGCAGATGTTGCCCTGTCGAGGACTGTTAGGCAGCGCAGGTGAGTGATGGAGAGTGGCATGGCCTGGCACGCCCACGCCAGCCTGGGCACCATCTACTTCTAACTGGCCTTCCCACACACAGAAGTCTGCTTCAGATCACAACTGACAGTGTGTGTGGGTGGGGTGCATGTGGGTCTGCAGAAAGCTGGATACACTTGTATGCCCTATTTGTAGGTCCGTGCGTGTCTGTGTGTGTGTAGACAACTGTGTCTGTCTCTGTGTGTGTGTGTGTGTGTAGCAGGCAATCCAGGGTAAGGCTCTACATACATGTAAAACAGTCCAGGATCTGTTTAGTGTTTCCCTGAGCATCGGTTTATGATCCATTTAACTCCGCTAAAGGGTTTGGCTCACATACCTGGCAACGCAGGCACGGGTCAATTGAAAGAAGATGATGATGACATGATATCTGTTACAGAAGAGATAGCACCACAGAGGAAGCCAGGCCTTGAGGTAAGAGCCACTGGACTCACTGCCAGCATGGATCAGTGATGGTTTAATCTCTCAAAATAGACCCTGTATTGTGTAAAACGTATTTCATGCCTGACTTCCAAATTCAACCCAATTTCTGGGATACACCTGTGGTCCATAATCATGGTGTTACAGGTCAAGGCAAACCGTCTCTTCCCGACCACGCTACAGTCAGTCAAGGGTCAATGTTTACCAGATCAGGTCTGCTAGAAGGCAGGGGACCAGCGCAACCTTGAGACAGTTTACAGCCTAAATGAAATGTGTGAACAAGACTAAAATAAAGATGAACCTATCATTAACAGCAATTGTTAACACCAAAGAAAAGCTGGAAAACGTCTCAGTTTTGACAAAGATAATCCCGGACTTTTTTTCTTAGGGAATCAAAGAGGGAACATTTTGACCATTATCGAGGCCATTGAAGTTGGTGCATGACTCTATTCTCCAGATATTCATCCTCGTCTTTTGAAATGGTCAGACACTCTATGTAGCCTTTTCTCCTTGGCTTAGCTTTTAACGTAGCTGTGCTCAACCACAACAAGATTTTTGAGGCCCAGCGTTCATCCCTCAAAATCCCGCTGAACGTGAGTAGTTTTGGAATTCCGGAGCATCATGCCAACCGTGAAGCCTCCCTGCCTCTCACCCGGCGCTGCACGGAGAGGCAATTTTCCCCCGGCTGAGCTTCCCAAAGCTGCCTCACCTGGAACCAATCTGTAACACAATCGAAGGGTCCTGACTTGAAAGGCTGTTCCCTGGCTTTGATAGTCTCCTCCTGGTAGGCTGCATGGCGCTGGAAACAGTCCTTTTGTAATCTGCAGATAGAACAGTCAGGGGGGACGGGGGGGATCCAGCCATCAAAGTCAATTATGCAAATAGGACAGAAACAAAGCTCAGATACTCCTTGTATTTCCTGGGACGGAAAGAAAAAATGGGGACATTTTTAAAATAAGGACATCCACGATTCCATCCTTGGTTTCTTTTATTGTTCTCTGTTGGTTAAGAGTCATAGTCTGAGTGTAGATAAATCTCTTCATCCTCATGTTGACCTCTGGCAGGTATGAGGTCAGGACAGGATCCTCATCTGATCTGTCAGGGATGTACTAAGCTGTGAACAGGGGTCACATTAAACACATTTCCTTCCCCGGTAGCTCTCCAATTTACCCCTCCAGAGCTCTGAGGACTCCCCAGATAGGCGAGGCCGACAATTAAACTTTAATAGCTGTCCACTGAGGGTTCCTGGGGGACGTAGTCCTGAGTCAACATGCCAGACCACATTTCCCCTTCCTCACGTCTTCATCTGAAAGCAATCTTTCTCTCCCTCTGCAGATTAGTCTAGGCCCGGCCCAGCAATTCAATATTTAGGCTTGTACTGTAGGGGGTTGAGAAGCCCAGAGAAGGCCAGAGAGAAGGCCAGAGAGAAGGCCAGAGAGAAGGCCAGATTCTGGGTAGACTGGAAAACAGAATGGGAACAGTGGCAGATGGAAATGTTCAAACCTGATGGTAACTAGGTCTATATATTGAGTAGGAAAGACAAGAAAAACAATGTATGTTGTTCTTCTCTATGAAGTGGACCAAATTATCTTTGCACAAATGTCAACATGAGAAGGACATCGGGCTGTTTGAGATGATTGGGCCAGTGAAGCCCTGCCAGAAGTCAATTCTCTCAGCCAGACATTTTGATGGTGGAAAAAAACAAATGAGTTATTTTGGAGTTGAGGACCTCAAGAGAGGGTTATTTACTTGGCCCTACTGCATGTGATTTGAATTGAGTAATTAGCTGTAATTGAATCAGAGGCATAAGGGCAGAGCGTATGGATGGAAGGCCCGGAATAAAAACACAGACTTCTGAGGGAGGCTTTTGTGTGCCAGCTCAGACCCAGCCCAGCCCAGCCATGGACCCCACCTCAGACTGCCAGGCAGTCACAAGTCCATCTTGGAACGTGGCCAACTGACCTTCTGGTCTGGACCACTGCACTGTCCAGAAGCACAGTCACAGTGATCTATGACACCCTAATTCACTTAGTCCCCCTGCTCTGCAGTACACTTCATAGATTCTCCTCTCACATGCACACACACACACACACATAAATACTGGCATGTGTGTTTCTTTAATCTTGTTTCATATCCCTTAAAGCCACGAGAGAAATTCTGGACCAACATTCGATTAACATAGATAAACTGTCATCTTCTACAAAATGTTCAGAGAAACAAATATGGCCTAAATTGTGTAGGAAAAGTTGTTACCTACTTGAGTGAACAATAAACCAACGCGCTACAGTCACACCCCTATGAATTTGATATACACATAGTAACATACCTACATAGACTTACTTACTGAACCTACAGAGTTGAATGAGTAATTGTAATGGTCAAATGTATCAGCATGCCTAGCCTACCGTATGGTGCCACCATTTTGGGAATTTGCCAACGTTAATACAATTGCTACGTTATGCCGTTTTAGAAAATCATCAAATGTTATGGAAAAAACATATGTTTCCAGTAATCCAAAGGCTGTTAGCTCTGAACAGAGCCTGAAAGCACAGCGCCGAACATCCAGTCCTGTGGAGTCTGCTGTTGCTGATTGGTTGTTAAGTTTTATTTCAAATCACAGCTTCTGATTCCCCAGGTAGGGTGTGAGGGTTTACCACCATGACAGAAGGCACCAAGACCCAACTCCACTATTAGTCTACCACATGCTGCTGCCCCCTTTCACTACCTATTTGCTCAGCACAGCACACATACCCATTGTCCCAGTCAAGGTAAACATTGCTTATCATGATTGACTGCCCTTTTTGAGCTTTGTGCAAACACGTTTCTCACAAAATGTAACATCTTTATATTTTAAAAGACCCTTGAACTTCCTACGAGGCATGGCTGCCCGTTTGAAAGGAATGTCATTCAAAGCAAATTCACTTTAGTCCATAAAGTAGTTGTTACAGTAATACAACAATAACATTGTCATTGCACAGGCAGTAAAGCAACTCTGTGTGACCCAAACTGGAACAGGATGGAGAGGGCAGAACGTGGCGGTGGGTGTGCTGGAGGAGGACAGAGCAGGGACTGAGGACTGGAGACCAGGCATCTGTGGCCTCCATTGTGAGTGTAGAGGCTGGCCTGAGGCAGGACAAACCTAGACCCAGCTTCCACTTCCTAAACTCCCCCCCCCCCTCCCCTCCGGTTCACCTCACCCTCTCACTCTGCGGATGTCTTAATATACTACAGCTAATGGATTATCCTTGCCTTCTTGCTGCTTATCTCCATGTGAATCTGATGCATCGCATGATTTTGCCAGACCGTGCTGTATATATCTGGAGCATTTTTATGTCTTCTGGAGGATGAGGGGGTGGGGGGGGGGGATCCTTGAGTCAAAAGTGATTCTTTTGTTCAAATGTACTTGCATCAGTTGGCTGAGAGACAGCGTAGAAGAGAGAGGACCCAGTTCAGAAGGAATCTCCACCAGCAACATCAGACTCCCTCATGTGAGACCTGTGTGACCCCAGCCTCAGTTAACAGCACACGTAGCAGTAATTGAAATCACTTGCACCTCCCGGGCAGGATGAACAGGGCTTTGTTGCCAATATGGCAACATCCCCCGGAACCCCAGACCCTGCTCTTTCAGAAGGCTCACCACACCACATGGCCTGCTGAACAACCCACTGAAGCTTAGTTTAACCTTGCCCATGTTCTCACAGGTCATCTTTGTTTTGCAGTTAAATGTTGGGTTGCATGGAATGTAAACATTCAGCTGCTGACCTCACAACATTGGGAGAACATTTCATATCAAACTCAGGATTCGTTCACCTAGCGGTATATAAGGGTGGTCTACTTTTTTAGGATAGTAGCCAATGGAACACTTTAACACCTAATGGTATCACTAAATCGCTTGCTCAGCCGTCAGAAAAAAACCTGCTAGACGGAGAGGCAGACAAACAGACAGGCAAACAGATGCATGCAGACAGGCGGACAGACAGATGCAGACAGATAGATACAGACAGGCAGATACAGACAGGCAGACAGGCAGACAGACAGACAGACAGACAGTCTGACAGGCAGGCAGGCAGGCAGGCAGGCAGGCAGATGCAGACAGACAGACAGATAGACAAAGACTAAGCAGTCATTCTTGTGTTCCTCAGACCTAAGTCTCGGAATGACAGAGATGTGAACAATGGGCATCTTCTTCTGTCCAAGTGTCCCTACAAATTAAATAAGGAATATGACTCCGATTAGGACCCTGGTTGAAAGGCGTCCTTTCTCATAGCTTCCAGAACATTCCAAGGTATTAGGCCCATAAGGGTCCACTCTGTTTATTCCTCACAACGACCTCAGCCTTAGAGGTCAGCTGTTTCACCATACCTGACAGTTTTGTTGCGTGGACACGCAAAATACACATGGAATACATGCAAAACACAAGCAAAACACGTGCAACACACACAACCACTGTCAAGATCAACCGAGTCTGCCTTATCAGGATGAAAGACAAAAGATAAAGACAGAACTCAATGATGTCTGACTATGATGTTCACATCCGTCAGAGCCAAAGGCCTTTGATCCTCATGTTCTGCTAAGGAGACTTGTTTCAGTCTTGTTACATCGAGTCCTTGAATTGCACTCCCTGTCAGAGACGTATAATAATATCATTGAAAGGACATTTCGTCAGGGTATGATTATTACATCTCTTGGAGGACTTTGACATTTCCGTCAATTTTCTCATTCAAGGATGTTCCTCAGAAATATCGCACAAAATCCTGACCAAGTACAGATCTTTTTTCACCAAGGTTGAGAACGTCGGTGTAGGATTTCGAAGGCAGCTCAACTCCAACATTGAGCCAAACGAGAGCAGACATTTTTATGACACAGCTACAGACCCAACGACTGCAACTACTTAGCAAGATGGGCTACTGGCCCCTATTTACACCAAGGACATAGGGATGGCTCTGTGATGTTACCAACCCTGAGCCTGATTCTGTCCATAACAATAACAGTTTCAGAGTGTAAAAATTCCCTTTTGGCTCTCTGTGAGGAAACCTCTCAGAGTAGTAATGTCTGTGCATCTTCACAGTGGTGGCACTGGAGAGGTATGGAGTCTTTGAAGCAGACGCGTCGAAACGACCAGCCAGTTTGACTCCGACTGCCCCAAGAGAAGTAGCAGAAGAGAGACGGAGGGAGAGAGACGGGGGATTTATCACCCAAAAAATATAGTTTCAGAGGGAGAGCATCCCAAAACAGGATTTGATATTTTAAAAAGAAGCATCGTTTCTGACTGCCAGAGACTGGGAGGGAGGGAGAGTCAGATGGCTGAGTGGTTAGGGAATCGGGCTAGCAATCAGAAGGTTGCAGGTTTGATTCCCGTCAAATGACGTTGTGTCCTCGGGCACTTCACCCTACTTGCCTCTGGGGAATGTCCCTGTACTTTCTGTTAGTCGCACTGGATAAGAGCTTCTGCTAAATGTAAATGACAGTAGAGTGACGTGGTTCAAGAGAGTTTAGTCTTGTGCAGTGTGTTTGTTTGAGGGAAGTTTTCGGAAAATTTCAGATTTATCTGGTGCAAGTCCATTGAAATTAGGCACTCTGTATACCAGTATTCATGTTGTTTCACTATAAACTGTGTGTTGTGGTGTCATTCATGTTGAAAGTGGTAATGTGCTCCACTATGAGCTGTCTAGCCAGAATCACATCATCACATGCCTTTGATAAATTCTGAACCCTCTCTGTGGCATCACACAAGAGTATTTTATTCGGAAACCCATGAAAGATGAGCTCGCCATCCAGACTATTTACTACTGATGGTCTTTTTCCAAATAAATAATTTTAAGCTCTTCTGGTTACGATAACTGTCAATATGAAGATGACTGACACAAGGGAAAGCAAAGAAATGGACACAATGTCTCATGATAATCAATAATAAACAAACAAATGTACAAAACAATTAACATTGTCCATCACCCAGATGTATCTTCTTCTCCCCATTCAGCACACTGTAAGTCAGTGTGTGTGCTGTGTACTCTCAGATCCCCAGTTGGATCAAAGTTATACTCCTGGCTTACATTCTACAAAGACTGTTGTCTTGGTGCAGATTTGACAAATTGGAGACAGATGACTTATTAGTGCTGAAAGCCCCTGTTCCCTCTCAGTCCAACAAGTGTACAGTCAACCACACAGGGCTATTATATAACATATAATTGTTCTCTGTGTTGCCATTACAATGATTAAGACACTTTAAAGGAGGTCATTTAAACATGTCTAATGGAGAACAAAGCACTCTGAAACCTCAAACATGACACTATTTATCGGATGGAAATGCCTGTTATTACATTCTGCTGAAACGTTACAATTGCTCAAAGCCCATCCTTGACATGTCTTTTTTTTAATATGTAGTTTCCAATTTTTTCCCAACACTTTCCAATGCTGTCTTCTTTTGATAAAAACTTGAAATGTTCTCCCGAGAATATCAGTATCACTCTTAGTTTGGACCCAGATGAACTCCATGCCCATGACAGTTTTCATCTCAAACGTGGCTGAATGAGCTGCCTCAGGTGACACATCGCTGGAAGACCTCCTCTCACCTGCCTCTGATCTGCCGGCTCCCCCCCTCAACTCCTAAATGACACCAGTGGGATGTCGGAGGGCCTAAATGAGGAGTTGAACACCCTAACTCCAAAGTCATTTTTCAAGTTGATTCTCAGGGACAGTGTTTGTTTGCAAAAAAGGCCAAACCTCTCTCGAAGCAGACAGGAAGAAAAGAAGACAGGATGAGAGAGAATTGGAGAGGAGAGAGAGAGAGACAGAAAGCATGAGGACGTGTATGAAATGTCGTACCGTGTCTGCCAGCTGCTGAGTGACAACCCAATTTCAGCTGTGTTTGTTTGACCTTTCCCCTATCTCAGAACCAAATGAAGGCCAGCAGCGTTGAATACAGTTTCAATGAGACGACACGGGCAGGATCCCAGCCAAGATGTCTCTGCTGACAAGTACACCACACCCCTCTTCAATGATAATGACAGCTTTATATCAGCCAAATATCAGTCCTGCCTGCTCAAACTCAACATTATGTGAAAAGAAGAGTTTCTCTAATGGAGCTAATGTACTGCAGCCTCGCACTGCATCAGACAGATAAAACAAGCACTGCTAATCTGGGAGCCGTCCAGGCCGACATGAAGTCGGCTTTCAGGAAGTCCAAACCACACATCAAGCCAACGGTTCATCTAACGCATTGCAGTAATGCCAGTAATGAAGAGAGAGAGTTCCACTTCCTGCCACATGTGCACCATGGGCCAGCATCCCTGACCCCTGACCTCTCAGTGAGTGTCCAAGGGTCTCCTGCGGCCCTCTCCTCTGGAGTCCTGGGGATGGCCAGCGGCCGGGGTCAGGGGTCACAGCGATGACAGCGAGCACCTTGCTGCGAAAGTCCTGCCCGCCCCGCAAACCAAACAAATGAGGGTTAGGGTTCGGGTATGGCCGACCCCTCCTCCCCACCCCCTGTCCTGCTCCAGCCCAACCTGGCAGATAAAACGCCCAGGATCCAGCCTCCTCTTATCAAAACACTGGAGAGGTCAGGGGTCAACCTGGGAGATCACGGTACACTTTCATCCCTGCGACGTGCTTCCAGGGAATGTGGCTTCACCCTGGCCAAAAGAGAGTTTTCTGTTTTCCTAGACCAGGCCCTGTCTGCCTCTAGAACATTTTTGCACAATACAACACAGTGTTTGAGAGATCCACTGTGTTAATCGAGTTTGAAATATCCTTCATATTATTGCATTCATGCCTCAGGACCCTTAAAAAATAAGATGACTCATCTCAAAGGGATTTCACCCCACAAAACAACCTGAATAGCAAAGGATAAAACATGACCGTTTTTATGGTCTTGGGAGAGAAATAAAAAGACTTGTGTAGTGCAGAGGGTGGGAGCCCAGATCCAGATCTACAACTCTGAACTTCACATAGCCTACTACTTCACAGTTCAAACCTTAGGGGAACCATCCACACAGATTGCTTCTCACACATACCAAGACAACTGGTTTGTGCATGTGTGCGTGTGTGAGTGTGCGTTTGTGTGACTACACATGATTCCCAGGACACTACAAAACTACATAAATACAAGCTGGCCAGTCCAACACGCTCTCTATCCTCCTTCCACTCTCCCCAACACACGTACCACAAAGCTTCCTGTGACAGGAGAGAAGAACAGGTGTGTCAGGGTTGTGTATTAGCATAGGACGTCCTCTTGTCATTAAATCCATGACCCGAAGAGACAGAACAATGTTTATACAACAGCTACTGGTAACTGTATCCCTGTGGTTGGGTGCCAGGTTGAGAGAGAGACACCTGTGTACTGATGACCACTGCTCACCAGACAAACGGCTACTTGGAAAGCTCTGGCTATAAATAGTGTTGTCAAGGCATTCTGATTTGTACCTCATTTTCCTTACAAGTGCTTCCATATGGTAGTCACTTGCAGAAGGGAGAGGGAGCGAAGAAGAAGAGAGACGACTATCCTCTCCTCCCTGAATTCTTCTCTCCTCCTCCTGTGCTTCTGGGAGCTAAAACACACACACACACAGTAAGAGTTGTGAAATTCTGATCTTGAAGGGGACATTACATTTACGATAAGGTGCTACTATTACACTCACTTTCCCCTTCTGTTCAGCCAAATTCAAATATCCAGTTTAGTTAAGTATGCATTTGTGTTTAGCAAGAAAAAGGAGTTGCCATTTTAAAGTTAGTTGCAGAGTCACGCCGAATGATTGAAGATTGAAGAATATTTATTTTCACCCCAAAACAAGGAAACTTAGCATGTGAGTGGCAGAACAAAATGCGAAACAAAACAAGTAAAACCTTAAATACGACATACCCACGCACAGACGCGCCCCTCCCCCCCTTCCAACAATTAGTAGGCACACAGTCCATCGCACCATCACAGTCACTAAACTACTTAACTACAGCATCCATATTGCATACTCACACAATACATTATTAACTAGAATAACTATATCCACAATTATTCCCTGTCTGACAACACAATTATAAATGTATTCCAAACACATGTCAGAACATTGTTGCTGTAGCCGTGGAAACAAAGGGCGATGTTAGGAAAGGGACAGAAGCTTCCATATTTGGAGTCAACAGTGCTGAAAATAGCTACATCAAGCTGGGAGGCCCAATACTGCTCTGTGTGCTACGTTCACATTGTAGTCATTTGGCTTCCCATTAGCTGTGCTTCATCGTAGCTTCAGAGACTTATGAGCCCTACTGTTTTTTTTAGGGGGGGCAACTTGGCCTTTAAGTACCCTTGTGTGTCTCTAACCTACACTAGTATGCACTTGAATTGTTTCCCAATGCTCATGTACATATGGGGAAGGGAGGGGGGGCAGTGGATGTGTGTGTTTGTGTGTGTGCGGGTGAGTGTGTGGGTGCACACAACCAAATTGCTGATCATTTGTGTAATTTATTCAGAATGCACTGGCATTTAAATTGCGGCCTGTAACCTATTTGCACAGCATTATCAGTAAGAACTGGTTGTGGAGAGTCTGGATGGCCTGGTCTGTGAGGTGTTGCTCAAGCATTCAGTTCTTGATCTCTCCCTCGCCGAGAAGAAGATCTCCCAGTCCTTGCACATCTCTAACCCACCATCTTGTGTTAAACGAAGGAGAACATGCCAGTTAACCAGCATCATTTCAGTCCCTGATAAATACATAAAACCTACACATCCATACCACTCTGGCATCCACATTTGATAATTGACTTGTGCCTGATGCCTCAGTTGGTGGGTGTTTGTATTCGCTGACAACCCCCCTTCGGGGTAAAACACAGAGGGAGTCCACAGGCTGTTATCTAATGAGGAGCCATGTCGACATAGCTGTGGCTCTGGGCTCCTGGGACTGTGGCTCTGTCCTCAGGGCCTTCCCAACAGCCCCTCTGACCCATGTGACCAGAACGGCCGCTCATGAGTGCTAAATTATAGGTAGGGACCAATACTACGCTCCCTCAGCCAGCCAAGCATGTGCGGCATTAGTTCTGTACATACCAGTGGGTGACTGTTAAACTCTTCAGAGTATGATTAATGGTTGTCCTGCCCACATTTTCTGTGACGGCTGGGGCCTTTATGTGTCATGCGAGTTTCAAGATTTTGAAAAGATGGGTCGGATACGCACACGCACACACACGTAGACACACACACACACACACACACACACACACAGTGCATGCTGTGACTACTTTGAATGAATGCAGACTGGAGAGACACCTTCTTGTTGTTTCCCCTCAGACCTAGGCTCCACCCAGGCCTCTTAGATAACAGATTATGATGAGGTATTATGACCACATCTAGGTTCATCTCATGACTCACATTGACACCGCTGAATGGCATATTGTTCCTGGTTTGACCGGCAATGCCTCCCAGCTGTAGCCAGCTCCAGCCTTGAGTCGAGGCTCACGGATGGGGCTCCAGTGTGCCACAATGCCCCCCCCCCATCCCCTCCACCCCCTCCCCACCTCAACCCTGTGTGCAGCCGGGTGTGCTCTGAATTTGATGAAGTGGGATAATTCACCCAACTGATCATATCACTAAAGGAGGAATCCCAAGATCAAGAACAGACAGCCACGCCAGTCACATATGGGATGGATTTTTCCAAATCCTAATAAACTTTCATCTGCCGATTGTGAGGGGCGGGGTGGGAGTGGGCCTAGTGGATGGTGGGCATCAGCTCCAGCCCCCTAGGAGGTCTGCAGGCCAGGATGGACGAGGTGTCTGAGATAGAGGGGAGATAAAACAAATAAAGTGGGACTGATCCACGGCCAAATCCCAACCTAGACAGTACACTCTGTCTCTCATCCAGTGAAGGATAAATATATACAGTTTATATACATATATAAAAAGGAATCATCAAAATGACAACACACAAATGAGAATTTCAACAAATCCATTAGAGAAAATGACCTACTACCATGGTTTATTGAGAACCGGTGATGCTACAAGGGAAGTTTACCTGTTCCATCTTTTGAGCCCACATGCTGCGTAGGAGAGCCAGATGTGAGTCCCGTGGCCCAGAGGAGTCAAGCACATGTTTCTCTGTTGCTGCGATGGAGGTGCTCAACATGCCTCACTCTACTGCTGTACCATGAGGGGAAAACCTACTGTGACCACAACCAGAAAGCATATAGATCTTAGATCACGGTGACAGAAGACACCGAAGATTCGTCTTCCTCCCTCCTTGGTCCTGTTGTTTGAATTAAAGATCAGTACAACCACCGACTCTGTTTTTTTTACCGTCTTTTTCGGGTTTAATTTGATCAGAAAATCTGCTGACGGAGGCCGCCCCATCGCTCATGTGAAACCAATTTCGGCGGCACATAAAACTGTGGTGCTGCTGCTGTTTCTCCAAACAGGCAAGAGCACATCCTCACCCCAGAGACACTGATACGTCTGGGGATGTCCCGGCACTCTGTAGCAGGGTCCAGAGGACCAGGGCTTACAGGCCAACCCCTTCGCACATGGTCATGGGGGAAACAAAGACAAGCGAAATTGACCTGGGTGGTGACACATCTTGAGGAAAAAAACGTCAGTATTTGGTGGACAGAAATACGCATGACGGCACGCCAATGCACGGCACGCAGGGTGGGATGTACATGGCTGGAGTGACGGCTGTGTTTCCTGCGTCATGCAATCAGGACCGCAGAGTGACTATGGTAAGGCTCACCATCTGGTTAGTGTGGTGAGGGGAGGGCAGGATCTCCAGTCTTCCAGCGCCTTCACAAACATCCCATAGTCACACACACATAGACTGTTCTGTATACTGTATAAACACCATGCAAAGAAACCAGAGGATCGACTATTGTCCAAAAATCTGCAAGAGACAGAGAATCAGAACAAACTGGGCGCAGATGCAAAACATTTTCCGTGGACAGTGGGCGACACAACCCAAACGACTACTTTAGACATATTCAGTACGTGAACAATGAGTTGATAACTGCCACTACGATCTCTGAATCGGTCAGGTACACCACTGCATGTGGCACACAGACAGAGCCCCCTGTAACAGCATGTGGCGCTCTCATCTGGACAGTGTAGTGGATGTCATCTGTGATCAAGACTAATTACTAGTGTTTACGTCCAGGCCAGGGCTGGTTTCACCTCCACTCCTCACAGACCCGCCTGACATGTAAACCAAGCTCACAGGATAGAGAGTCCAGCTGAACCTCAAACCCAAACACAGACTGTGAAGGAGAAAAGATAATCCACCCTCTTCCATAAAATGGAGCAATTCTATAATGTCCATCAATTTGGCTCAAACCACCAGCAACATGACTGTATGAAAGCAGATTAAATACTAAAAATGTTGACCAACAAAAGAGGATTGGATGTAGTCTTGGCACAGTACGTGATTCTCAAATAGTCTCTTCCTACTTGGAATCTCTCCTTAATGTCAAATGAAATGAAATCCAAATTCATGACTTCAGCTATTCCTGTTCCTTTGTCCGTTTACGTCTGTTAGCCTATGTTGAACAAAGCTGTCAGTTATTACTCTCTCACCACGCTTGGTTACGGCCCGTCAAATCAAGCTGCCTCGCCACAGGCTAGAAACCAAAATGGCAGAGCGAGTGAGGAAGTGGGATGTTGTCTCATCCATGTCCCTGGGTTGTCTCTTAACTTCCCCTCTTACAAATAGCGTTGACTCGTCCGGTTTACTGGAAGTAGGCACTAAAATACAGCAAACAGAAGTGGCAGTGTGACAGTCTCTCCCCTTGTGTCACAGAGACAATGTCAGGGATGTTACCCTGGGGTAGGAATAGTAAAAATAATGACTTCATTATAGAGGACTAAAATGGTAAATTCCCTCCATTCTATCATAGATTCGGCCACAGAGACTGCTCTATGAGAGTACGAAATTACTACACAGAAAGGTATTTGCTGTTTTTTGTCTATTTTCATTTGTTCTCTTTCTCTCTCTCTTTCTGTTTCTCTGTGTGTGTGTGTGTGTGTGTGTGTGTGTGTGGGGGGGTGTGTGTGTGTGTGTGTGTGTGTGTGTGTGTGTGTGTGTGTGTGGGGGGGGGGGTGCATGTGTGTGTGTGTTTGTTTCTTTATTCAGTCATACAGCTCATAACAGGTCATTAACATTACTCAGTACATAAAGGACTCAACCCTTTCTCTAAATGAGCTAAAGTTCAAAATGTTCTACATAATAGGAATCAGGCTGATCGTAAAGTGCAATACATGTCTTAACCTTTTTATGCCTTTTATATCTCATTCCTTATGTCTCTGCTATTCTATTGATGTGAATTGAGTATTATATTTCATTGAAAACACAGGAACGGTTAGCTATAATAAAGTTTTAATAAATCAGTAAATTGTGAACATATCACACGCTTTGCAATTTCAAGAGCCAGTGTTATGTGGACTGTGAGACAATAAGTCAGAGAGAAATGTGTTGGACCATCCTCAATGTGCTGGGAACAGAAGCAATCATCCCTTTCAAACAAGTATTAATTACACATATCAAACAGAAACTGTGATAGTTCAAACAACACAATGGGAAGAATTTGATTAATCCGATTATTTCATTGATAAGCTATGGTTAAGTGTGTGTTGATGTGTATTTAAATAGAATCAAATGGCCTAGTTAGCAGATTCCTACAAAGTACATCATACGTATGGTCTGTCATCAGGGAGGTAGAGACACATGCTCTGAGGCTCCTACTGGAAGAGTGACAGAGCATTCCCTCAGTAACACAATATCACAACTTAAACACATTCTGTCCATTAGAAACCTACCAATTAAGACTGAAATGTTAACACACATGTGACACTCTACTGCTGTAATTATACATTTGGAGCGTTTGAGTGCCCTTCAATCATACTCAGGGATGTTGTTGCAAAATGAAGAGTTACTACATGACTGTGGACTAGCGTGAAACCTTGTAAAAACATGAATGTGTATTCCTTGCAAGAACCACAGCGCTCTCGTTTCGAAATGACATGGTGATACATCGTGGCAAGTGTTTCTGTTCTTTGTGTGTATATACTTTCTGTTTTATTAAAATGCCACACTCAATATCCAGGCTGCCTTATTCGATGCAGGTGGGCTTGTGGTCTAAGGGAAGCTTTCAATAGTTCTGCCAGAAAGCTGACACGTTAATAACTTTTCAATTGCCAGGAGTGAAATCTCTCGCTGGAGTCATCCACGCTGGCATGGTTTTTATAATAAAACAATTACAATACGTGAGACTGGACTTTTCCCTCTGAAAGAAAAGGGTAGAAATGACGCTTGTGGTCAAAGCATGAGCCATGCTGTAAACATGCCAATGGAAATAGAGAATCTATACTGATGGTGCCTTCTCTTCCCTCTTCCTGCTAGAAGAGCATGTTGCTGCTGCCTGCTTCATTTCTACAGTTTTGCAACAGGTAAGCTTTTAGCTGCTGAGAGCTTGGCCGACTAAATGTAATCATCCCTGACATGTAGGGACAGCTATACATAAATAAACAGGCACCTTTTAGCTGACGAGCTGGCCTTCAAATCCACTCAGGTGAATTTGTGTGTTTGTGTGTGTGTGTGTGTGGCAGTGCTGTTTTGCATTTGTTCCGCTCCAACTTTAGATCTTCCACTCTCTCTCACTTAGTGTGCCATTTATACATACCTCTGGAGCCCATAGCCCAGCTTCCTGCCACCCAGGGTACCAGCCGCAGATCTGGAACCCAACTTGAGCCCTGACAGCAGGACAAATACAGAGTGTGACATCATGTCTACAGGCAGCTCCATCTCACCTGGCCAGGATAGCAGGAAGGCAGGCAGAAAGATAGACTGAGAGACAGGCCAGCAGGCTGGCAGGCAAGCAGGCAGGTAGGTTAGTGTCTGCAGAAGTGAAGGGGGGGCCCTCTCAATTCTAAATTCAGAGCATTTAAACTTGATAGAATTGTGTGACTTCCCTGAATTATACAAATAACAAGTTCCTGGGTGTATTATTTAAATAAGGATGTATATATTTGATCAGATTTCCTTGCTCTAGCAATGTTTATCAACTGAAACTTTACCTAACAAATAAATACTTATAATCAATGTACTATTTTATTATACCGCATAATACAATTATATTTAAAACACATAGAAAACTATATTACGTGAATTTTGAAAAAACAAAGAAAAAAGTAGAAATTGTGTACGTGTGAGTATTTCTCAAGAGTGTTATATGCAGTGAAAAAACTATTAGGCTTTAAAATACCTAAATAGCCTACATGTAGCCTGTCATATTCCTATAATATTCAGTACGCACCAATATACCCTTTCACCGTTTGAAAATAAAATGATCTATTTTGTCTTCAAGCCTTGTGAAATTATGTTCATTGTTCAATCTCTGGGAAACTATTTTACCAAATGTCACTGATACTCGTGAGACTCAAGTACTGTATGTTCCGCAAATGAGAGGCAATATGGAGATATGCTCTGTTTACTTTTATATGGAAGGCTTTGGTTAAACGTGTTTTACAGTGTCATTTAGGTCTCGTTTGCCTCCGTTTTTATTATTGACGAATGGCATTACTGTTGACGGTCAATCTAGCGGTTTAGATTGGAACCAGGATTGATGTTCATTAAAAAAGAAAATATATTTTAAAAACATCTCTCCCTACGAATCACTTGCATACAAACAGTGAGCACCCGGAGAGAGTCCTTAGGTGTAAGTTTATGGTAATTTCTGTAAAGGCTTCTGATGAAGAATTTAACAACTTTTTTTACTAGGCTGTATTCCCATAATATAACAACTCACCAACAATTTGAACATTCTAAAACGAAAGAAAATCAATTCAAATTTAAAGACTTCGAATGACTTGAGCTTTCAAAAATATTTTCAAGATTCATATGGATTGGATTCAAATAATGTTGTTTGATTGCCTGAAATTGAATAAATAAATAATAAGTAAATAGGATACAGCCTGTTGTGAATATGATATAGCCTATATAATTAGGACCCAATACATGTACACTGATTCCACACATACAGTCAGTCTCGGCCAACAATTTATAATTTATTGTTTAAGTCTCTGCCGATTCATAAATTATTGTTAATTTGGAAATCGCCCTAAACAACGAACACGTACACACCGTATTACACGTACCACTGATTTGGCCTGATTCTGTACTGAATATTGTGGGCCACTGCCAAAATCACCTTATTTTTTTCTGCTCGTATAGGTTTCACTGTGAAACCTACGAGTGACGCCTGGGTGCTATTACAGCTTATGGACCGCTATTAATAAATCAGTGATGTAGCATATGGGAATAGGTAAAGCTCATTGGAAGAGCATTTGGATAGCTTAGATCAAGAGGTCACACGTTAAAATCCCCCTGTAAGTCCCTCTGGATAAAAACGTATACTAAATAAAATACAGCATGCAGGTGGATGAACGTTGTTGTTATAGAAGAGAAATGGTAGGCTAGCCTACTCTGACGCAAAAAGTTATGATCTACACAAAATTACACAAATGCCAATATTAAAGGACTGAGACATATACCCCAATTCATGCACGACACTTCATGACAAATTTCTTTAATTTTCCAATGTGATCAATACAACCATTTCCTATTTATCAAGCCCTTGAGAGTTTGCTATTCAATTTCAAGCAACTTAATGAAGAAAAGGAAATCACAACATAGGCCTATGATTACAGGTCAGGGTTCAGAAGTTGTGTCGGCCAATTGTTATAGGCTATTTGGGGTTTACTTCGTGCCTACATTTGATGTGTTTTTAATATGCAATTAAGTCTCACAAAGAAGTCTCCCGATATTGGCTGAAAGATTCAGAAGTTTGTGTCCTGTGAAATGTGTCTTGAATGAAGTCCCCTTGGCGAACCATTGCAAATCATCCATGAAATCGCCCCCTCGATGCTGTCCTTCACTTGACATGGGTTATATATTCATCCCTAATTACATCAATGTCATGTGTTAAGTCCCCCCACATATTTTCAACAAAAAAAATTATTCTGAACAAAGCTCTGACCTCACCCATTCATTTCATCTACTTAATCAGTGGAGAGGTCTTGATTTAGTCCGCTGTACCCTGAGTAGTTGGCTACATTAGATAGATTTGGGTAGCATCTTAAGAAATAGCCTACACAATTTAGTTTTTCTTTTTGACTGGAGTTTTTTTTAAGGTTTTGGTCAGCGAGAATTGTTACTGGAAGACATCTGAATCGTTTTATAACCAAACCCAGCTGCATCGCCATTGCTTGTGTGTAGTGTGTGTGTATGTGTGTGACTGTGTAGCCTATGTGTGGGTTCATCTGCGTGTGGACGAGACAGACAGAGAGAGAGAGAGAGAGAGAGAGAGTGAGAGTGTCTGTTTGCCTCCCTTTCCGAAAAGGAAAGAACCAAAAAAACTATTGGACGTATTTTTTGCCGTGCAACTTTTTTTAGGAATGAACGCAGAGACGTGCGTTTCATACTGCGATATGACATCCATGGATTCATATTATAGTCCTTCTGCACCCCAAGGTAGGGATCACCCGACGAACCCTTTTAGGACATTCCAAGCGAGTGACACCAAATACAGCTCCACTTTCCTGCCCAACAAAGGTCAGGCTTACGGAGAAAAGTCACGGAGCCCATTCCAACAGGAGTGCCAGTCATTGGATCCCATAGCTGGTGAAGGCACCTTTAACAAATATCACCTCTACATGCAGAGGTCCTCTTGTAAAACTCCCCCCGAAGGCGGTAAACTGCACCAGGAAAGCGGACACAACGGAGCGCTCATCCCTTGCTATGGTGAGTATAAACACTTTCGATAAGTCATATTTCTAGTGTATGACTCCGACAAAAAACAATGGGTGACAGAAAACGATTGAACATTCCTGTCATGTGGTGAATCTTCTTAAATGTCTCGTAATATTTATTATGAATTGTTCGTTGTCCTTGAAATATTTTGCTTGTAGCGTGGAGCTTGGCTATCAATATTGCTATTTCTCTGTGTTCCCGGACGTTTCAAGTAGCTTCTAAACAAAACGAAATCCGTAGCACATCAAGGGACAGTCTCCGTGGTGTTAGAATGACTATAGCCACACAGGAACATTTGCCTCTTCAAGGGTATTTAAAAAATGAATGTGCTGGACTTCACAACTTACTACCAATATTATAGACACACAACTATCCCTGTAACACAATTACTGGGAGGCATAACCCTCCCGTCTATCAAATTTTCCCTTTGACGATTGAGTTAGGCTATATTTAATGCGATAATCTGCATTACAATCCTTAATATTGGAACTGAATCGGACAATTAAATTAACAGGTTTTCAGCATGAATAATAACCGAGCACCAAATTAATAGGGAACATTTAGGCTAACTGGAAAATGTCTTAGGCCAATCCGGCAGCAAATGGATAGGCTAATTGATACGTTGTTTTGGAAATAGGCCGCCTTGTGCAACAATGTTGATTGAAGATTTTCACAAAATAAAATAGGCCTACGTTAATAGGTCCGAGGAGTGTTCAAATGTTTTGACAATAAAGTCACTTTGAAAAGGTAGGCTATGAGTGAGAGGGGAAATTATTCGACTAAGATTTAGGAGCATCCCCATCTCCTTGCTCGGAATGCATTTGAGACGCACTCACACACACACGAATCTTTGGTCAGAATATGATTGCAAATCTCATCGATACCCCTTAATCTAATAGGCCCCTATGGCAACACGTTTTCTTTAACACAATGTTAATAGCCGGACTTACTGAACGGAACAAGTGCAAATAAAATGTTGACCGGATATTTGCCAAGTTTTTCATTTTACAATTGACTTGTTTACTTCGACCTGTTTGAATTATTGCATGAACAAGGACAATCAAAGGGAGGTCGAAAACAGGCCAAATCCCCAATCCTGTATTTTGTGTAAATAAATAGCCAAAAAAAAAAAAAAAAAATAAAAGGCTACAGTAATCTACTTGTTGAGGGTTCTGCAGAGGCCACATCTTGAGAGCAGGGGAAAATCCACCCAAGCTATAAATTTAACACAAATACCGCAAAATCCATCGCTTTCTCCAGCCATGTGCGAGCAGCTTCGGGGTGAGATCAAAAAGAATGCGTGAGATAATTTAGAGAAGGCCTGAAAATGTTTCAATATTGTGCCTGAGAGGTAGCCTAATATTTGGAGCATCGTAATAATAATAATTTTACAACTTAAAAATTCTACAAAAGCATTGTAGTGCTTATTTTTCTTTTGACATTAACTGTGGCAACTTTCTGCTATACGCATAGCTTTATGCACAGACACTATGACACATTTCGTATTGATTGTTAATGCAGAGAAACGGATTCAGTAAATGCATTCTTCGTAGGTTGCACTACTCATTGTAGCTATAAATAGGCTAATAACGTAGGCTATCAATAGGCCTACATGAGTAAAAGTTGTCATTTAAGTGATGGCAGAATTCAGTGTCGGCCCTATTATATCAACCTGTAGGCTATTCGGGATCCATAAACTTTGGGTATTCTATCTCATTTCTAAACAGGATAGCCTATACTTTTTACAAGACGTGATTTTGTTATGAGTGTAGAGTCGTGCCGCGTGTTTTATGAGGATGTGTGTGTGTGTGTGTGTGTGTGTGTGTGTGTGTGTGTGTGTGTGTGTGTGTGTGTGTGTGTGTGTGTGTGTGTGTGTGTGTGTGTGTGAGTGAGAGAGAGAGAGAGAGACATGACCAAAGAGAATGGCCTGAGACAGAGTTGAGACGTCAATAGAAAAGAAGAAGCATATAACGAATGCTGTCAGGGAGAAGACATTGATAAATGATTTTGTCTTGCGGGCCAACACACTAGAAAATAGATAGGTCAGTCATGAAAAACCGATTAAGTTGTTTCAAGTTAAACGATGCCATATTTACAACCGAGCATACAGCTTATAATATTGATAACCATATATGATGATGGTTATTTAGGCTATTGTTGTTGATATGATCATTTAATAATCGAAAAGCAGCCGCACAGAACCAATTAGGCCTAGTTGAAGCATAAATCAAACATGAAAGACGGATTCAAGCAAACCTGCCAAATTAGGATTCGTATAAATCCAAATGAAAGCACATAAAGCAATCAGTTCTTTCCGAGTGGTGTAATTAGTTAAAGCGGATGACGTGGGCCATTGTAACTTAGCCATCAATATAGATTTAATGACGGTCTGTTACGCAGATGTTATCAAATCTTTTTGGTTTAATCAAATACCTTATTGGCCACAATGCCCAAACTTGAACTTTTAATCACTATATTTGTCACTTGATTTTCAAATGTGTAGGCTTATTGATAATCTCAAAACTATATAGGCCTAACTGCCATAGCCTAATGGATTTGTAATGACATAGCGTAGTCTTTATGATATTAAAAAGATGAATTATTGGCTACAACTACTACAACAATTATGTATTTATTTAAATCAGGCACCTGGTCCATATGATAAACCATAAAGTAGGCCGATAAAATAATTTAGAACATACATTTTAATTCCGATTTTTATTGTAGCCTATTGACTAACCCCAATAAGCCTATCTGAGCACTTGTAGGCCTATTGAAAAGGGATTTTAAAACCCAACATAATGTCAATCGAATATGTTTTAATCCTTTAGATTACTTAAACACATTAATATAGGCCTGTTAATCTGTTTTTGTGATGTAGCCTAGGTATTGTTCTATGTTGCCTTCTGTAGTCTAGCCTACATTGCTAAACTGGTCCTGCACTCCACATGCGGATGGCATGCCAATTACCGCACATGAAAACCTTCTAAATGTCTAATCAACGAGAGTCATTTTGCCGTTTTTATTTTAGACGGTAGCCTATCTTTTTATGTTCAGACTTGGAAAAAAGCACTTAAGGCCTTGCATGACAGAAAGACATGGGGGGTGAAGGGCGGTTGGGGGATGGGTGGATGATGGTGAATTAGGCCTGCTTCAAATCTGTCCGGCTTGCTGGAGCCCTACAATATTTGTGTTTACAATATTCCACCTCGACACGAACGGTACTCTTTTTAGATTAAACTTTTTGTTTTATTGAATTGAGTGACCCAAAACCGCACCGCATTCCAAATTAAAACTATTCCCGTCAATTCCGTACACACTTATCAACGGTTAAGTGAAGCCGTCGGCAAATTCACAATTTCGCTTATTAAAGCAAGACACGAAACTGCAGTATTTATTAACTGCCCTGCTTACTTATCACACGATCAAACTGTCTGATGACATTTTTAGATAAACTATAGGCAAAGGTCATGTCACGTGAAGTCAATTAATTTATCAGCAGAGTGCCAAGATTGACTGGCGATATATTTAATAAACACATTTTTATTATTGCGCCAGACCGTTACAGAAGGTCGCCTGACCACAGGTATGACTGACATCCTTTATCGAAATGAGCGAGCGAGCGTTAAAGGAAAGGCAGGAAAGCTTGCCTCTGTAGGGGACCACGCCATTAATGCAACTCAGATGTACAAAAGCAGCTCCTTCAGTTATTTTCATTCTTTCAAAGACCATCTCCTTAAGATCACATCGAGTTCTAGAGTGACCAGAGATGACCAGTTTGTCTAACCTTGGTCAATAGATGCCTCATACAAACACAGTGTCAACAATGAACGTTGTTTAACATGGTAATATGTTAAACATAATTCAGTCGCTAGTAAATAATTGCACGCTGACCATGCGCTGTGAAAGTAATATGTACAATGTTTATACTAAAACTTTCTATCCAAAGCCTTCCTTCCAATACTCGCTTTCTCATTTAGACTTGCACTTTTATTTCAGTGTAAACGAGGAAGCAAGTATTAAATTGAGAGGCAGTATGTCAGTGGATATTCTAATATTGAGCCTAACATTGGCTTCTACTGTTTCATTTTTTCTGTAGGCTACACTTGAATACCTTTCACAGGACATCAACGTATTGCAAACAAGTCATGTTTTCTCATCTTAGTTGGTAGTCCTCCCTGAGGACAAGCAAGATATCTCTAACTTTGCTTTCTTGTCCTACACTTTTTTGAGGAAACTGGTCATAGTGAGGTGATCCCACGAGAGAATATATTTAAAAGGGGAACCCCAGCATATATTAGCACTCCTGTTGCACTCCTATGGAGTTCCTTTACATTTCAGACATTACCTGACTGACACAGGTCCGTCAGAGAACATATAAACAGTACTTTTCTATCGTACTGAACTCATAACTGGCAGAATGAAGCCTGAATCACCGTGTGTTGCACATCTTTACTACATTGTTGTGGTTACAGTTCACGGTTTTCACTCATGAGCAGTCAAGGTGTGAATCAACTGTCCTGATAGATCCTCTCATGCCGTTCCAAAGCCTTTGATATTCCCCATCATGGTCTGTCTGTTCTAACTGTCTTTTGTAGAGCATAGCCATTTCAGCCTGCCTTTATGACCATATCTGCTGATTGAGTTGAGCAGTGTAGTAATGGAAACCATCCAAGAGAGGGCTGTGCTATGGGCAGGAGAGGACCGGAGCAGCCTAGAGAGGGCTAGCGAAGGCTGGGGAAGCAGGGCACACTTCGGCAGCAAGCTGCTGACATGACTGGAGGTGACAAGGACCCAGTATCAGTTTACTAGTTAGCTCACATTTTGGCACAGCAATTTCCATTAGGCTCAATCTACATGTGGGAGCCCGACAGGGCCACAGAGAGGCCCGTTCTCCAGGCTGTGTTTCAGGACGGCCCTGTGTAGAGTAATACAAGCCACCATGGATAAAGCTATAGGAGAGAACAAATACTTTCTCTGATGACTACTGTAGGCCTGGTAATATCTATCATGTTTGTAGGGGTGCTTCAAACGGTGTAACTTGTAAATGCAATATTCAGAAAAGAAATGTATATTTTGGGAAATTCTGAAATACATTTATTTATGTATGAGAATTTAAAACATTTTGAAACTATTTTGTGGATATAAAATGTATATGTTGATGTGGTACTATTTTGTTTGACGGTTTTGACTATTTCCTTTAGTACTTGGGTATTTGTTTGAAAACAATAATGAAGTCTGTCAGTTACAGGATGGAGAACTCTTGAAGCAGTAGAAGGATGTATTTCCTCAGTATTGTTCATGTGGTTTTATTCTTAGATTCCTTTTACTTCAGGGTATGTGTGTGGGATCCACATTATCCTAAGATGACAGGGACCAACTCAAGCTTTTTTACCATGAGCTTTCCCTGTGAAACAAGTGTTTGTCTCATTGTGGTTTTAACCCCCCCAGAGAGGCCGAGACCTCAGTAGGATGAGAGGATGGACACACAACAACAACCACATCAACTCAGAATCTCCCAGTAAAACGTGAGAGTTCAACTGTAGACGTAGACACAAGACTAAATCTTGTCTTGTATCTACCCGACTCAAACCCAAATGTATTACAATCATTTTCCTTCCATTTTTCAGTTCAATGTTATTTTTGGTTTAAATATAAAACATTCTCTAATAGTTTTTGGATTGTGTTGAAATACCAGCTGTGGCAAGCAGAGAACGTGAAAGGGAAAAAAGGTAATTTATCTTATGTGGGTCTTTGTGGATTCTCTACCATAGCAGTTGTTTTTTCACGCAGCGTGTGCACTTTACAGCAGCCCGCTGAGATGATTCATGTCTCTGCTCAGCCCGTGGAAATGGACTTCAAAGTCCATGGCAACCTATCAGAGATGGTAGCACAAACAGAAGGCCTACTGTAGTTCATGGTTATTTACAAGGTGCTGACTGGTGTGAAGTTATGGCTTAAACATGCTCTTGTTAACTCCCCTGCACATTTTTAAGACTTTTGACTGGTGTAAATACAGTAGAGGGCATGTTATAACAATCCAATACCTACAAATTCATACATTTTTGATAGTGTGCTTGCACCTGTTCATACAGGTAGACCCTAAAGGGGATTATAAAGTATGTGTGTGTGTGTGTGTGTTTGAGATTGGGTGCTTATACTTGGATACATACAATACATTTGACATTTAATTTAATAGATACTGTTATCCAAAACCATGTACAAATAGTGAATATATTCAAAAAATCTGAAGTGGATAGTTCCATATAACAGTACTTTGGTGGTCAAGGTAAAGGAACAATCTATTTTTAGCCAGTACAAGTCTGTGTTACTATTTGTCAGTTCTGTCTAACCTTGAACGGCCCGATGACTGCAACTGACACCGTACGGTCTCCACACTGTCATGCTATTCATGGAGATGTCATTGTGCTCTCCATTGGAAACAAGGTCATTTAGCTGAATCTCGAGAGCTGAGCCGGTGAACTCATCAGTCTCTGGGTAGCAGATTAAGTCTGGTTTTGAGAATTGGTAGCCCAGGCCTGCTAACAAGGCTATCCCAGTACATGTCTGTTTTCACAGTTACCAGCAGTTGTTTTCTTTCTCTCAGTATCAGTTTCTCAATATCAATTTTAGTTGTCAGTTTTGACAGTTATATCTCAACATGAAAATCACTTTGTCCATTTATTGTTTTATCTGCAAAACACTCCTCACATACTGGAGACTGCGTATTGACTCCAAAACAGGAATCATCAGTTTTGGCTGAACTTCACAGAAACTCCCCGATTACGGTCCAATCCATATTTTAACTAGGGAAAATAAACCAAATTAGAGTTACAAATAAATGTTAGCAGAGAAAACAGCTTATACTAATTTCCTCCGCTTCCAGCGTCCAGTCAAAACAAGTATCTATGAAAGCCAGACTACTTACACTCCATCTCTGTTATTTATGTTTTCTAATATTTGGGATATTATTGTTCAGGTCTTGGGATATTTTGCCATTAGTCCCCCTTGGCCACTGCAGGCAGTCTATTTTATAGTGTTTCTCTTGAATGCTGTGAGCTGACCTCAGCCATCCCGTTCAATAAAAAGCCAGGAGAGGCGCCCTGTCGCTTTACAGCCAGTTAAATTACACTTTGATGTCCCCCCTTCGTTTTCAACAGCGACTTAACGGCAGTCCCCACTGAAGGCTTGACCTTGCCAACTTTAAGAGGTCTGACACGGATATCTTGGAGGGGAGAGCTATTGTCTTCTATCCCACTTAAAATAGCCAATGGTGAGGCCATACCTGCCCTGTGCTACTTCACTAACATGCTTCTGCTCTCTGGTGTGTCTATAATCATAGAAATGCGCATTAATATGAAATATGAACAGTTTGGGATACATGTTTAGGGGTAAATGTAGACACTGTTAAAATGGGTTTACAAGACCCTTTCTTGCTCTGCAGGCAGGTGTGAATACTCTTAGGGTTAAACTGCCAATTAGTTCTTCAGTTGAACCTCACCTCTTTTCTTACCCACTGGTGAACTCCACCCAGCCCCAATCGTTTCAGGTACTTCTGGTCTAAGTGCTTAATGTGGTTCTCAATCTTATTAGCTGACACAATTGAGCTTTTACCTTCCCTGAACCATTCATCTAATAATTTAGCAGACACTCTTATCCAGAGCGACTTACAGTAAGTACAGGGACATTCCCCCGAGGCAAGTAGGGTGAAGTGCCTAGCCTAAGAACGTAATTTCTGGGGGAATCGAACCGGCAACCTTCTGACTAATAGCCCAATTCCCTACTGCTCAGCCATCTGACTCCCTATGAACCCAGAACACAGAACAGTGACAGACTCTGTTCCATGGATATAAGATGAGAACCTGGTGCTTTTCGAATGACAGTGAAGAAGTGCTAGTGTTTTGTCTGATAACAAGCCAGGGGCCTACAGTAGAGGTGAAGTGTGAAACTGAGCACGGTTTCCTGTGTCTTCGACTTGGCACATATCCTGGAGATAGGGGTGGGAAGCTAACAGGTTGGACTTCCCCCCTCTGGGACAAGCACCATAATGATGAAAGAAAGTCAGTCTTTTTAATCAGTTTACAAAGTATCTAGATATTTATCCAGACAGGAGTGATTTATGATGACTGATAAGATTTTCCTTTCTGTGTCATGAAGGAAGATATTTATTCCTCGGTTGGAAGAGCAGATCTTTGCGTCAGATCTCACCTCTCCATTTTCAAATTCTTCTGGTGATCTCAGTCTAAAAACCCTTTCTCGCTGGAATCCTCCCTAATCCAGCCATGTAACCTTAACAGGAACAACTCTGCCCTTCCATGTCCCCCCAGAGGCTACGCTCTCACAGCCCCCCCCCCCCCCCCTCTCCAACCCCGCCGTTCTCCTGGCTGACATGGTTTTGCATTGAGGCTTTCTCATGTTCCTGCTCCATATGGCAGGACCTGCGGGAGGCCCCGTCTCTGTTCACCTTGGGCAGACGAGAGCCCCGGGGGCCGGGCCGGGCCTGCGCACACGCAGGAGAAGCGGGAGACTGTCACAATACCCCATGCCTGCCAAAAACCATCAATGACACAGGGTATAAACAAGAGGCTTTGATCAGTAAGAAACGCTTGTGTTTCAACCAGCCTGACAGCCTCGCCTTGTAGGGACCCTGGGTGAAAGCATATAAGGGAATAACTCAAAAATATTTACGTTGGGGTGAGCCCACTCGCTCCTCTCGAGACTGATTGGACGTGTCAGTTGTGAGCAGTAAGCAGGCAATGTGGGAGCCATTACCCCCCCAGACAGACCCAGGTCCCAACACCGGCCCTGCCTGAGATCTCGGCCCAGCTAAGGCCCAGCCAAGGCCTACAGGCCCACATGCCTCCAGCCTCAGTCCTGGCCTCATCACGGTTGTCTCACTGACCTTGGGGACCCCCGGTTGGAAAACTCACATAGTAAAAAACGTTGTACTGAGAGTGTCTGAAACTAGTCAACAATATCTGACAGCTCACATTCGCAACTTATTTGGGAGGACTTTCCCAGTATGTGGGCCACAGAGTAAACAAACCTTTCAGCGCTAGGCCTGTTTCCCAGGTGTCATGCACTGCCTTCAGGCTTACGGTTGGCATGGTTTCCTGAACCCTAGTCCTTGAAGGGTTAGTGTGTAGCACGATGTGTGTGTATTGCATGTGTGTGTGTGTGAGATTGGAAGAGTGTCTGTGTGCCACTAGATGCTCTATCAGGTACACTCACTGTGCAGTCCATGACCCAACATGGTAGTGTCTGTATCGCTGTCATGCTGGGAGCAGTATCTACCCCAGAAGCTCACAAGAACACATACCCCCCCTGGCTCTAACGTGACAAGGCTTTAACCAAGCCCTGGATAAGAAATGAGCACATCTCAACCCCCGGTTCCCTAAAATAACCACCCATCTCTCGGAAACCATGAAACCATCTGAGCAGAGGTGCAGTGCCTAGAATCACCACTAGACTGGGCCAAAGGAGACCCAACTAAGCGGGGGGGGGGGGGGCGGGGGAATGGGATTGATGTATGGGAGCTGTTTCCTTTTTGTCTCCGGGCCAGATGCTGGAGAAGCTTAAAAATCACTATATGCTTTTCTAATGGGGAGATTTTTGAATTCATTACAGTGTGTGTGAGAGGCCCTAGTCATTACAGAGCTACGTACTGAGGCTGGAATGGAGAAGGTTTAATGAGCCGCAGGGATCAGGGCATGAGACAGAAAGGTGAGGGCTTACAGTGTTGGCATGGCAAAATAACGAATGCCATACTAGAACAGGCTAGCTCTAAGGGAATTTATGATCAGTAAGCTGACTGAGGTTTCACGGCTAGTCGGCAGTATGTGTGTGTGTGCGCGCGCGCGTGTTTGTGTGTGTCTGTATGTATTTTCTTCCCCTGGCTACAAATTAATGGCCAGCAAATTGCCACTGACAGTCTTGTTGCCAGGTTAGTATAGTCATGTGCCTAAATGAGCGTCACTTCGCAGCCACAACACACACCACACCCATGCCGGCTGTTGAAGACCTGAGCTCTCCAGATTAGATGGGGAGGTGTTTTGTGTGAGAGATTGTTTATGTGTGTGTCTGTGTGTAATATGGAGAGACATTGACATAGAGAAAGAGAGAGAGAGAGAGAGAGAGAGAGAGAGAGAGAGAGAGAGAGAGAGAGAGAGAGAGAGAGAGAGAGAGAGAGAGAGAAAGGCATAGTGAAAAGCTATAATTTTCTAACCGTATGTGATTATGGACTGAATGTCTGTTAACCGTGACATTAGAGAGGGATTTATGGTCAGACACTGGCAGCAGTAGCCAAGGAGATTTGTCACAAAGATAGATTATACATGCTACATACTTATAAGGACACATTTTCTCAAAGTTTCAGATTGTGGCCAAAAAACATATTTTGTCCTTAACAAACAAAACAACCGTCAGTTCTAATGGATTCTTCATCTATTGGTCTGGTGTCTCTTCCCCTCCAGGTAAAGACAGCTCAGGGCTGACCGATTCTGACCTGCCCCCAACCTCTGACGCCTCTGTGATGGACGGCAGTTACCTGGGTGTGAAGGACCAGGGAGTAAAGGGACCCTCCGACAGGCCCGGCAGTGACCTGGCCAGCGCCATGGACAAGGGCGAGGGCGAGAGCAACAAAGGCAAGAAGCGACGCAACCGCACCACCTTCACCTCCTACCAGCTGGAGGAGCTGGAGAAGGTGTTCCAGAAGACGCACTACCCCGACGTGTACGCCCGCGAGCAGCTGGCGCTCAGGACCGACCTCACGGAGGCACGCGTACAGGTGAGGCGTTTACCCCGCGCTCCGTTTGTTTAACCCTCCTTAGCGAGTTCCATTGACAAGCTTGGCGTGAGCCCCGATTAAGGTACCCAAACGGCGACCTCCAAGAACAGGCTGACTTCACTGACTTGGCCTTATCCTGTCAGATTGATACTTTTCCACTCGAGGACGAGTGGACACAGCTTGCGGACGGCGTCACATCAATCCCTCCACATCTGCAGCTAGAGATAACGTCACCCTGCTCCCAGGGGTAGAAATGTATCTGGTCGTGTGGGAGGACGAATGGGAGCAGGGGAGCGGGGGAGTGAGGGAGGTGCGTGGAGGAGTAGGGGCCAACGCAGGGCAGGGGGCCTGCCTGCCCGCCTGCCTGAGCCTCACATGCTCACTGTCGGGGGAGTAGACTTTCATCAACATATGAGGAGACACGCTCTGCTCCTCTGATCTTCACTGCTCAGCTCAGCTGTGCTCCTCTACCCGGACTCTGAACCCTGGCTCTGCTAGCGGCTAGTCAGGCCCGAGGCTCAAACCCCACAGACCTGGAACCTTCCTGTGACCTTCCGGGCTGATTTGCATATAATCCTTCCATGACCACTGCTGCATTCCTGCTTTGGTGGATAGACTACGACGCGGCCCTTGCGCCCGTATACACACACACACACACGTATACACACATGCATACACACACGTGTGCCCATAGAAAGTCTAGAAAAAGCCCCTGGATTCATTCTGTTTTTCTTTCATTAACATCCTGTTCAGGGAAGAATGTGTCCCTCCTGTGCTCTCCAGCAGAGGTGTGAAATCCTTCCCATGAGCCTCTAGCTCTACTCCGGGGGTCAACATTGGACCAGCTTTGTTGATTTAATTGATTCAATGCTATACTCTGTCTCGCTCCTTTAGCATATTTATATGATCCATAAAAGCTCAAAAACGGTGATTGAGAGGCCCCCAAACACACTGTTGTCAGTAAACAGCAGCTTCATGTTGAAATGAGTTAGCGTTGTTTACCACTGTGAGAGTCTGGATGAAAGATTCTGAGGGATGAGATCAGCTCCAGCCTTTTACATGACATGTGCTGAAGCAGTGGCCAGAAACCTTGCAGTGAAATACAGGAAGTCCCTAGAGCCAGAGGGTTATAACTCAGCCTGGAGGTTCTGGAGGTATGCTGCTCCCCTGCTCTCTCTCTCTCTCTCTCTCTCTCTCTCTGTCTCTCTCTCTCTCTCTCTCTCTCTCTCTCTCTCTCTCCCTGTCTCTCTGTCTCTCTGTGTCTCTGTCTCTCTCTCACAGGGGCCTGGGTCTGCCCCAGCCTCAGTCTAGTCTCAGCTGGGCCCTTTACAGCCCCCAGCTCTCCCTGAGGCCCTCTTAAAGCACTCGAGTTAAAAGATAAAAGACTCAAGATGCCTCGTCAGTCAGAGAAACAGACTTGACACTCTTTATCCAGGTCACTTACACAAGAAAGGAACTCACAGCTCGTGAATTCTGGATCTTAAGTGGACAAACAGGCTTGGACAAACCCCACAACCCTATTTCCCGTTTCATATGCAGCTCTGAGTGGAAGGTTGCTATTGTTAATCCATTGGCATGCTGTTGAAACCTTTGTCTGACTGTTTTTAACATCTGTGAACAATGCCAAATAGATTCCTTTGTCAATTGATGCACCACCGATGATAAATCCTGATATATTTATGGCTATTTATTTCTTATATGAAGCAATTGAAAACCACATCAAAGTGGAAACAATGGATTTAAGCATGGTCTATTCAAAATGTCAATATCCTGCAACTATCTCCACCCTCCCTGTCCACTTAAAACTGACGAAACAAGAGGAGCTTGTAAAGAGGCCTAACTATAAACGTGAGCCTGGGAGATGTTTGCTTTTCTAGTCTACTGGTTTCAAAGGGAGGAAGTCAGTTTAGCCCTGAGTCATATGCACCCCAGATACATGGTCGGATCAGGGGTCAGTGGGTTTCAAAAACACCACGTCCCTCCTCTCTGACTGGTCCTTTTGTCATTCTGAAGCTCTGTGGTTACAGGGCAGTGTTGGAAATGGAAGATGGAAATACCGGGAGAGATAGTTTGCCAGTGTTACACCTGGGTGAGGTTCATACTAAATACGTTGCTTCCTTATTGTGCTGGTTCATTGTGCAGGCTGTGTGTTTTTTCTAGAATGGCGGGGGACAGAAGAGCCAGTTCAGATCCTGTCAGCTGGTTTCAGACTTCAAAGTCTCTGTCTGCCCGGCTCCCCTGCTAGGGCCCGTTTGGCGTTTCCCTGCTCTTTCTCTCTCTCGCCAGAACATAAATAAAACATCATAGTCCATTTCTAAGCTAGTTTAGCTGTCACGTCTTTACCAATTACTGTCACTCCTGGCCAGCGTGCACAGCAGAGATTGGTTTTAGGCTCTGCAGAACTACAGCCAGAGCAGGATCTGGACACTGCACAGGTCACCAGGCTTGACTGAATGACAGAGATACGGTATGGCTCAAGATATGACATGTAACAGTCCCTTCTGATTGTCCCTGTGACCATGTGGTTGAACACCGGAGAGACGACAGGGACATGGTGACGTGAAAGGGATGACATCAGCAAAAAGAGAAGGTGGGCGTGCAGAGCTGTCTCTCTCGTCTGCGCGTCTCCCTCAGGTCGGGGGAGGGCGGCATCAGGAAAGCCAGGGCTTTAGGCGTCAGGAAATTAAACACGAAATGAAAACAAGGTTGAGTTGGAACGTTTTCCCATCTCACTTTTCAATTTCCCAAATTCCCTACCTAAGATTTATAGAAAGTAGGATGAGTGTGAGTCAAGAAATCCAAAATTCACAAACGAGGAGCGAGAGATAACGTCAGCGGCGGGACGTACAGGGAAACGTTTGGCAACGCACGGAGACACAGCTATTCAATAGGACAACACAAAAAGCCCTCTTATATCACAGCGCACACTAAATCACCCATGTGTTCTCTGACCACGTATTTATCTGCACAATCAGTTAGCAAAGCTTTCCAAACAGATGATGTGAAGACCAGGGACAGTACTCTGGGCTCTGACATTCACTGCAATCACAGCCAGCCGGGCCTATCGTGTTACCCCGCTCTGAGATAGCAAGCTGGGCCTGAACACTGACACGGTGCAGAGGTGGGCGCCAGAGCTAAGCTCTTCAGAGACTGGCTGTATTTACATGCCTTTCACCCTCTTTGATGGAAATTCAAACACAATAATGCTTTCAATAAACAACTGTTTTAGGCTCCGATGTCAGAGGTGATTACGGCACACTTTGGTCAGGAGAAGATTGCCCTATTTTTTGTCCGAAAACAAAGGAGAGAGGCGGAGAGGGTCTGTAAACGTTTTGTTTTGAGGACTCTCCACTACTTGTTGTCTGTAATGGAGGCCATCCTTGTCTTTTTTCTTTTTTCTTCTGATTGCCTGTTCAGCCATAAGGTTCGGCGCTTTGTAAATTCAATCTCTTGTTTCTCTTGAACGTCGGTGCGTGTTTGATGGGTGTTTGTGTGTGTGTGCACGTAGGTGAATGATATGTGTGTGACCATGAGTTTGTGAGTTTCTGTGTGTAAATGTGTGCGATATATAATCCAGCATCCATACTATGTGCTTTGATTGGGAAATTTCCCATCAGTATCTGGGCAAACCACAGACTGATTGACCAAAGGCTCATCCTTCGAACCAAGTTCAAACTGTGACGAATCAAGATTGCAAAACAAAGGAGATTCTCCCTGTGAAAAGGCCCCCCTCTTCCCTGAATCAATAAATAAATAGAGTTAAGCTGAGACGAAGAATAGATCACAGGAAATGGAATGTCTCCCTGCTTCTGAGACAGTGAGTCTAACATCTCCCTTTATCTGCCATGAAGCACACAGTTCTGCTTTCCACTGTTTCAGATCTGTATTAATGTGCTGAAGTTATCAGATATGTTTTGGCTGAAGTGCTTGGTATCATTTTTCAACTGAAAATAATCATGTTATTTGTAACTAAAGAAGAGGTGAATTCGAAAACGACTTGATGAAGCGTTGTTATTCAAAGCCACAGGCTTCTAGGGGTTTGAGCTACCTCCTACCCCCATGTGTACTTCACACCACACACACACACACACACACATTCGCACATGTACACACACACACTCCAACCTCCTGCTGCTGATCGTACTGATAGGAGGGGAACTCAGAGGAGGCCTTCGCAGGACCTGTCAACTCCCCCAGAACATCAAAACTCCTTCCAGCTCTCAACTCTCTCTGTTCCCTAAGCTGCGCACACTAACATAACAGCACACAGCCAAAAAGGCCAAGACCAGAATCTATACTGACAGTGGTACAAAGGCCCAGGTCCAGGGACATACCCAGACCTAGACCTAAACCTGAACCCTGTCAGCAACCCAAAACCCAAATCCAGACTTAACCCCAACCCCAAACGCCAGCCCCTATGTTTCTTAGTCTTGACCTTGCCCTCCCCCCCCCCCCTTCCCGCCCCACAGGTGTGGTTCCAGAACCGCAGAGCTAAATGGAGGAAGAGAGAGCGTTTCGGGCAGATGCAGCAGGTCCGAACACACTTCTCCACAGCGTACGAACTGCCTCTGCTCACCCGGCCGGAGAACTATGCACAGGTAGGCTTGGGGAGCAGCAGTACAGGGGGAGACAGCCTCAGCATGTGGGAAGGCCTTTCCCAGCTCTCGCTCCCTCTCCCTCCCTTACTGTCGTTGTCTGTTATCTAATGACAGACCAGTGGGTTCAGAGGAGAAAGAAATCCGACCCCCTTGGAGAGTAAGGTTGACAGGCCAGACACACCCTCACAGGGACCTGGAGAGCACCCCCAATTTATTATTAGTCTGTGCAGAGGGTCAAAGGGTGAGGGTGTGTGTGTGTGTGTTTGTGTGTGTGTGTGTTTGCGTTTGTATGTGTGTGTATGTGTTTGTGTGAGAGAGAGAGACGCTGTGGAATGCAGTTTTGTGCACATCTGGCTCCTCAACTCCACTACTCATCTCATACACTCCCACACACACACACACCTCCCTATCAGCTCCCTGAACAATGCTGCCCTATGTGGAGGGGGAGACAGGAAGTAGGGATTTTAGGGGAGCCAGTCAAGGTGGTGGAAAGATGCCTTCTCCTTGATCTAATGCTCTCTCTCTCTGGTATTTGAAGTAACCATCTCTCCTCTCCTCTCCTCTCCTCTCCTCTCCTCTCCTCTCCTCTCCTCTCCTCTCCTCTCCTCTCCTCTCCTCTCCTCTCCTCTCCTCTCCTCTCCTCTCCTCTCCTCTCCTCTCTCTCTCTCTCTCTCTCTCTCTCTCTCTCTCTCTCTCTCTCTCTCATTCTCTCTCTCTCATTCTCTCACTCTCTCACTCTCACTCTCACTCTCTCACTTCTGCATCTTTATTTCTCTCACCCTCTTCTTCTCCTTTCTCTTTTACTCACTCTCTCTGTCCCTCCCTCTCTCTTTCGCTTTTCCCTCCCCCTTTCAGATCCAGAACCCATCGTGGATTGGTGGCAGCAGTGCTGCTTCCCCCGTCCCGGGCTGTGTGGTGCCCTGTGACACTGTCACCTCCTGCATGACCCCTCACCCCCACGCCAGCAGCGCCGTGTCTGACTTCCTGGGCGTGCCCAGCCCTGGGGGCCACATGGGACAGACACACATGGGCAGCCTGTTCGGGGGGCCCCAGGGGGTGGGCGCGGGCATCAACGGATACGACCTCAACATGGACCCTGACCGCAAGTCCTCCAGCATCGCCGCTCTGCGCATGAAGGCCAAAGAGCACAGCGCTGCCATCTCCTGGGCAACATGATGCCCCGGAGCGGGAAGGACAGGGGCCCCTTGGAGCCTCCGGAGCCCCAGAGTCCAGACCAACCCATCCACAACAGAGATAGGTGGGGATCTGTGTGCCACTGTAACAGCAATAGTGATGACCTAGAATAATGATGACAAAAAGCCATAGAAAAGCCCATAGCCAACTGCTGGGTGCTGCAACTAACTGAAGAGGAATGGACAAGCCTCTGGCCTCATTGCCTTATGAATTTACACAGTGGACTGGTCGTGTGAGGGACGACAATTACAGTTTAAGTAGGAATCTTTCCATCAGAAGACAAACGGATTGGTGGCTTGCTGGGAACAACTTGTGGTACAGTGATCATAATTTCAACTAAGGAAAACCAAAGGAAAAAAGTTGATTCAAACCAATCCCTGCACTTATTCACAACATACAGGAAATGCTGTAACACACATATTATTGAGTGCTGAGATGGCTTTTCTGTTCAGGTGTTGTTATATTTGATTGTTCTTTTCTAGTATTTAAGTTTCAAGTGTGTTTTTCTCTGGATAATTTAGCTTTTGGTTTTGTCACAGATTCTATCCTCCCTCAAAGCACATACATATTAATGCAGGACTTATGCAGGATATCTCAACACAAACTTTGGACTAGAACAGATTGAACTAACATCTCCACAATGTCTTGGTAACAGTCAAATACAAAATAAAGCACAGACTACTTTTTCGTAGGAAAAATATTTGAAAATGTCAGAACTTTCCATGAGAGATGAAGAGCATTGTTTATTTTCAGTGTTTGGGACACAGACAGACAGACAGACAGACAGACAGACAGAAAGACACAGAGACAGCCAGACAGACCCTTGACAGACAGACTGCCCCTTTGACTTGACCAGCCTGTTACAGGGTTGCAGTAGCCTGAAGTGGTGAGGTGGGGAGAGGAGGAGGAAATGGTGTGTGTGGGGGTGTGCGAGGGAGAGAGAGAGAGGGGTTGGTTGAGAGGGCGGGGGTGGCTCAGCAGGCCTGCTGCGCACTGGGCTGTGGGGGCCTGGGAGCCACACAGGCCTACCTCTGTCTGCACAAGGACACTCCTGCGCTTACCATTTCCTGACCTGGCTTTTTCTCACCTCACATTTCCACTTTCAGGACGTCCAGGAGAAAAGGCCGTTAGTGAAACATCCAGAAATAACACCTCAGTCCAGCAGCGAGCAGTCTTGGGCCGTGTGCAGGCTACACTGACGCTACCGAAGAAAGATTTAAACCCAGAAAGGAAATCAGTGGTCAGCAAGTGTTTGATCCTTGCATGTCATCAGCTCTGACTCAGTCTAGCTGTTAGGTCCGAGTGGTAAAGGATATCCCTGTGGGTTGCCACCGACTGGGCATAATCTAGCTTTCTCTATAGCTGTCAGTCTGTTTAAGACCGGAAAAGCCCGGTTCCTTTCCACCGGGAGGAAGCTTTTGAAGTGAATCCCATTGAGGACAACTTGGCACTGGCCACACCTCGAAGAACCAGAGCAAATGTTTGTACAAAACTGTACAGTTTTCCTTAATCTCTCACCTGTTTATGTTCCTGTTGGAGAGAGTAATCACAAGGTACTTAGCAGCTCTACCCTACTCCTAAACCTAACCCTGTACAACCCCTTCCAGACTGCTATGTGCCTTATGTCAGTAGGCTGAGTCAGGGTGGACATGGACTGCATATTCAGCGTGCGGCCCAGGTTGCTGATAGGTCTCCATGTGCGAGGTGTTAGAGAATGTGACCAAGGAGGATGGAGATAGAACAGAACCCAAACACAGAGCTGGGGAACAGCATATGTCCAGAGCCTAACTCAGGAGTCAGTCATCAAGACGTTATTGCAATGTTGCAGCAACATGAGAACAGCAGAAGTGGTGATACAGCTATGTTGTCAGAATGTTCCATCCTCTCCAGGCCGGTCTCAGGACAGCTTCAGCACGGGGAGTGGGCTTGAGCAGGATGTAGTTTGAGACCAGCTTCATTAATTAGTTGGCTCAGAGTCAGAGCAGGATCACTCCAACACAAACCAGCAGCATGCCAGTATGGAGATCAGATTCCCTGTCCTTCTCTTTCTAAACCCTCCTGGCTACAACTAGACACACACACGCAGACACGCACACACACACACATGAACACACACACACACACACATGAACACACACACACACACACACAGGCCTTTGGGGGAATGGGAAGTTGGGGGAGAAGGAGGAGTACAAACCAACATCTGTGCCTTCAATTGTTCTGTGTCACGATGTGCAGCTGTGACAGACATAGAAAGTGTGCTCCACCATGTTCTGTATTACAGGCGCTCTGTTTCTCCAAGGTCCGATTTTGATCAAGTCAAAGCAAAAAGCTTTTTTAGATCTGGTATGGAACCTGATACCCACAAGCACCTCAAGCTGAGGGACCATCTCTAATTTCTTAACCTGAACCACATTGAGGGCCCTATCTACCTCCAGGTAGTTATGAGTTTGAACCAGGATGTTGAGTTTGACCTGTCAGAATATCAGTACAAGGACGGGCCATAATTCTTTCACATTAATTACAGATTCAAGTTGGTTTTACATGACAATCAGATATAATATTTGCCCATGCTGCTGACTCGACTACAGAGACTGACTCTAAGACCCGAGGGGGGGGGGGGGCTTCTTCCTGAGGTCTGGACACTGAGGCCCTGGCCCCGGCCGCGCTGAGAGGTTGCTGAGAGGTTGCTGAGAGGTTGCTGAGAGGTTGCTGGGAGGACGAGCTGTGGTTGGGCCTCAGCGTTCCGGCGTTCTGGGAAAAGGACAGTCCACACAGCTGTGCTCGGGGGGGTAAATGCAAAACAAACATGCCTCGCATACGCTTCCCCTCAGCTGTCAGGGCTCCGCTTTCAAAGAAGCCCCCTCACTGAACAGGGCTCTCTACCGCAGGCTGGCTCAGCCTCTCTCCCCCGGCCCTCGGCCTCTGTCCCGGGCCCCAAGACCCCCAGGCCCTGAGGCCTGCAGGCACAGCCGCATGGACAGTCCACTAGCTAGGCTTTTTAATGAACGCAGACATCTGTGGGCTGAGGGAATGTGGGATTGTGTGACAGAATAGACAGACGGCTGTGACTGGTGCTTGTTGGCCTGTCTGTTTTTGATTGTCTGACTGACCGGTTGAGTTAATAATTTGATGACCGACTAGAAAGAGCTAACCGAAGACTTCACGGCTCAGGTTGACATTCAGATTCTCTTTATAGTTCTCACTCCTGTTTGCATACTTTTCTGTTCTCGCATGCATTTGTGTACGTTTTATTTATGGACTTAATCTCTCATTGTTTGTAGGCAGTCCGGGGCTTATTGAATATGCTAACGGATTACATAAAGCTCAAGGTTTTCAGAGGCAGAAAAAAGCGATCTGATGCAAAGTCTTCAAGGAGACCAACAGACTGACATGTACATATATTTTTGTAACTCTCTACCTACCATATATCAAGACATAGCTAGGGCCTGAGGGCCTGAATGATCAAATTGTTCTAAGAAGCAGTATTGAGAAGCAGTCATGTACATAGGCTCTCCTTGCTGTAGCCTGCAAGGCTCCATCCCTCAATGATGATGTCACACCACCCTCTTTCATTTTCGAATACTACTGAAGCAGGGCAATTGAAGTAAAATGATAATTATAATATAAATGTTTTTTTGTTGTTTTTTTTGTTGTGTGTGCATGTAAAATTCTATGTAAATTGGACTGATTTACAATGTTAAGACCTTTGCAAATGTTACTAATTTGATGAAAATAATTGTTTTTGTGTTTTTGAGTTAGCTATGAACCAGTTTATGTAGTTTTTTCAGAGGTTTCAATTAGCTTAAAGCTACATTGTACGGCTTTTTGACATTGATATACTTTTACTCGTGTTCCATATCTCATGTATTTTTGTGTGCTATTAAAGTAAAGTAAGTTATTGCACTTACACTGCATTGGAATCTTTTTTTCATTTCTACTTGCTTACACCTAGCACACCTCACAGTTAATGTGTCACTCCTGTTTAGGCCCATTTATAAATCCTTCTGTATGTCAGTTCCTTTGAAGGGACACGAGTGCTGAAATGAGATCGCAAAACCCACAAGAATGTTCCCCTAATTGAAGTGGACAAAAATACTAACAGCGCCCTTTTGAACCGCTGACATTGTGCAGAGTGGATTAGGGAGTGGATATTAACAACAGGTGACAGGCCAGGCTAAACAGTGGAGCAGCACACCAGCAGCTTGGCCGATAGGGATGTCGGACCTGGCCAACACGCCACCCTCCCAGGGTATCAGCAGGGCACACCATGTCCTTCGGTCTTTCTCACCCAAACACACAACGCACTGCTTGATACCCCAAGCCCATGAGTGAGATAACAAGACGCCCCTTTACGGTGGCCACAAACACCATGGTCTTTATTCATCTGTATTCAGACCATTTCTTTACAAAGTCCTCGTGTTTTACAATAGATCTTTATTTTGAAGCCTCATTTTTCATCACAGCCATTGTTCCTTAGGAAAGTAAAAAAAGGGAAATAAAAACAATGACATCCTTTAAAAAAAATAAACATGGTATCACAAGACCTAGAAAATACTACTCGAAACCATACAAAAGTTTAAAATGAAAGGAAAACAACAATGTTGTTATGGAACGCCCTGTTACCAGTGAGTCAGAAAGGTCCAGTCTTGGTAGTGATCCCACAGTAGTGCACCTGGATAGTGAGCGGGACAAGCAGAGGCATCGCAATAAAACGCTCCAGTAATCATTTAGAGGAAATCGCAAACAATGCGCCAAGTTCCTTTCAACAACCAGATACCAAGTGGTTCTCGTCAAAGAGCATTACTTTGCAGAAACATACTCAAGCCCCAGTAATGAAGTCCTCCAATTCGAGACCAAGTTGACAGTACACTTGTGTGCAGCAAGCACACGACATATCCCCTGAAATAACCCAATTGACTTGTCAAGTGTTTAGCTTTACAAAATACATTAAAAGAAATGCTGGCTTGTCGTCAGCTTTACAAAATACATTAAAAGAAATGCTGATACAGTTAGTGATAAATGACTCGGGCTATAGCATCTCTACAGGTTGTCAAAACGTCACACAAACATTGAAGCTAGCGCTTCTGTACACTAACCTGAACAAGGCTGTGTGGTTGCCTCTCCCCATGCTACAGTAGGCCAGCCAACATCATTGGGATCAATATACACACATCCCAGTACAGCCAAGTAGCCCATAGGGCCTTAGGCAGAAGGGGGGCTGGAGGGTACCTCCTATTACTATGAGTGGACCTACAAGGATAAGATGCATACAAGCATGGTAGTAACCTACATTAGCCAAGAGGAGGCTAACAGCTGTACAGTTGAATCCAATCCAATTAGATCTACACAAGTGCCGATAGCGTAGCCAGGATTCAAGGCCAGTGTCTGCTCAGTCATTCCATCCCTCAGCAACAACACGACCCTACAAGCTCCCGCCAGTCCAAACCCACCAGCCCCGGCGGTGACTCCAGGGAGGGTCAGTGGCCCTGGGGAGTCTGAGTCTTGGAAAGGAGATCATTATATACAGTATGTACGCCTGTCTGGTTGTCAGGGGGAACGGTCCGCGGCGGTGCCCGGTCACAGGCTGCCGATGTTGGGGAAGCTCTTGAGCTTCTCTGGGAAGTCGTCCTTGTAGAGGACCGGGTCGGCCCGGTGCTCCACCACCTTCAGGGGCATGGTGGCAAACACCGACGCAAACTTGTTGATGCACTCGGACCTGGGGAGAGGGACGGAGCAAATCCAACGTTTGGATCAACGTTTGTCCATCGCACGCATAGAATACAGGATGATCACTTAGCAGGGGAAATGCTCGCTTCGGAACGCCTTCGGAACACGACAGTAAAAGGTATTTACGAAAATGGAAAAACAACACTGTGAACAGAAGTAAAAGAATGTACGAAATAAGTCCCCTGTACACTGCAATCGACCAAACCTCAGCACACTGGAACCTGTCTCATAGAGAACCCCCTCTGACAGAGTCCTGCACACAGCCTGAGCCGACGTCCTGAGAGGACAGTACACCCCATGATGTCCACGGTGTCAGTGAAGGTGTGCGCGAGTGCGTGGGTCCTACCTCTCCACCATGTGTGTCTGGTCCAGTGACAGCCCATCGATGGCTGTGCACTCTGGGCACTTGAACTTCTTCCTGGGCGTCACCTGACAGGACGGTAAGAGCACATGTTACAGTCTGGCTTGTCGCCCGGCCTGGCAATTCATGTTCCCAGCGGAGAAACTTCATTTCCTGCAGTCCGAGGTCATCTCTGTGTGCTGATGTATGTGGGGTGATGCGGAGACGTGTCTAAATAACTAATGCCCCTACAACAGTCCAGTGCTGATGCTGGTCAAAGCTCAATGAAGGTGGGGTGGAGGGGGAGGCTGGAAGCTCATTAAAAGGGGTGATGTATGGCTTTCCTCTGTCTTACTCCCCCTTGCCTCCGCCAGTAGCTAACCACATGCAGAAGACTACAGACCTCTGTGTGTGTGTCTGAGATGTGTGTATGTGGGGTCGGGGGTGGGCGACGGGGGGGTGCCTGTGCATGCCCCGGGGAAGCGAGTAGGCGAGGGTGATGTCTTAAAAGCAGTGTGTGTGTGTGTACGTGTGTGAGCCCTGGTGAGCCTAGGAAAACATAGTGGGAGTGGGAGTGGCAGTGAGTGACACCCAGATAAGGGAGGTTAAGGCTGGGCTTTGGCTGCTGCCTCTGCACCTGGACATGGTCAGTCTGAGGGGAGGCTCTGGGGGTGGGGGGGACACTGCCGGGTGAGAACTGATCTAAGACAGGCGCTCGAGCGGTCAGAGCAGCCGCGCTCTGCCCCGTCTCCTGCTCTACTGTTAAGAAGTCTTGGCATTCTCTCCCCCCCCCCCCGCTGATGTATGCACGGTGAAAACCCGTGGCTTGGGGCTTCCAGTTTTCGGTTCTGTGCGACTGTACGGTGAGCGGTACCTTAATTGGGGCTTTGCCGGTGATGTTGGCAACCAGGAAGTTCATTGCGATGTCTTCGCAGTTCATATGAGCGTCCACCCAGTTCTTGATGTCTCCCGGCATCTTATATGTGTAGAGGTGGTTGAAGTACTGGGAGGGGAGAAGAAAAACAAGATCGTATCAATAACCAGAAGCGGAGGTCGTCGCCGTGCGGACAAAACATAACCAAAAACGCAGATTCAACAAACTCGGGGTACATTTGCTGCGCCAAAACATGTTAACTAACCTAGCAAGCTCTGCCATGGTCAAATATCCCTTTGAAGTAAGCATCCCTGAGATTCGCTTTGTGTCGGCGTACGGGCAGTTGGGAGACAATGAGATAACCTTTCACCTTTGACTGAACTCCTGCTCCTCCTCCCCTCTCATCTATCCTCTTAGTCTGTGCTACAGAGCCCCCCCCCCCCCCCCCCCGACACACACACACACACACAGAGGCCCCTCGTCAGAGACGAAGCGAGGAAGAAGCTCCCGGCGTACCTTGTGGTAGAAGGCGGCACCAGTCAGCACCATGGAGACCTCGTTGGTCCACTCCGACTCATACTTCCATTTGCCCATCTCGTGGTCCCACAGGTGCAGGCGGCCCGGGTAGCCCACCAGCCTGTCCGGGAACTCCCTCCACACCTGCAGGGGGCGGCAGAGGGACAGGTCAGGGCCAACACAGGCCAGACGAAAACCCGAGGAGAACCTCGGCCACATGGACCCGAGTTGGCCAGGAGACAGAACCGCCATGCAGAGCCGTCATCGTAACCTTCATTCGTAGACATGAAAGCAGGCGCGGAATGATCCCGGGGAATCATAGCTAATCATAAGAGCTACAGGCTCTCTGTTCGTCTGGGATCTCTCAGGGAGACCGGCTGGGATACCGGAGCTCAGACTCCGGCAGCCAGCCCAGAGACTCCTTCACGCACGGCCAGACAGCCTTCTCCACAGCAGCCTGCCTCCCATTTGATGTCATTATCTTCAAAACGCTCCTCAATTGCCTCAATTGGCTCTAAATGGCTCTTCAGGTGAGTGGCGGACCAGGCCGAAGGCATGGACAACCTCAGCTCAGAGCTGTCACCATCCCTCACACATCAAACACCTCGCCACCACCAGGCAGCCCTCCGCCGCAAGGCTGGGGCCTAATCGGCTGGGATGACTTTAAACTGGGGTGGGGGGGGGGATCAGCTCTAAGTGGCCCGGAATTACCTTCCGTCAGAGGGAGAAGATGAATGGAAAGTGATCGTTTGTCATCGTCAAGGCAGAATTTTCTTTTTTTTTGGGGGGGGGGGGGGGGGGGGATTTCTCACCTCGTATCCAAACTGCAGCTCGTCGGACGTCAGCATGATGATGTCGTCGTCTATGGCCAGCACGGCCTCCGTCTCGATCTCGTCGTAGGGGAAGAAGCGGTTGCTCAGCTTGTTCTCCTTGGTGCGCACCACCTTGAGGGGCACGGCGATCTTGGGCCAGGCAGACTCTGAGGAGACCATGAGGAGGAGGCGTTACGGCATGACTCACAGCACTGACTCACTGGGGGCAATTACCGGCGACCGACTTTTAGAAGGTCAAACATTTCACTGCACTGTTCGGGAGCCCTCGCGAGTCGACTTTCGAACCCGAGGGAGGGAGACATTTGAAGATGGCGTCCTCTATGGAAAACTCTCGCAGTAAAACGTTCACGTCTGACCACAGTGGCATTCTTGTCGAGGCAGAGCAACAGAGTCGGCTTTTTCAGAGCCGAGTTTTAGGAGCTTGGGACGGGTCCACAGCACGGAGAGACAGATGGCACGAGATGTGTCACCCTCGTTCAGCCTGGAGCTGGGGCCCGCGAAGCTGTCTGACAGGGCTGAAGACTCAACTGTCATCCCAAGACTGGAGTAATATGTGTGTGGATCTTCTTTTTCTGTTCTCCCTGCAACGGTTTTCTTCCAGAAAACAACGTCTTAGGAGAACACAGCGGGGGAGAGCTCTCTTACGACGCACAAAACGAGTACAAAGAAAAAAACCCCGTCGGACCAAACAGAGTGGTCCACACACAGAGCGCACACCCAAAGAAAAAGAGAAAATAAATAAATACAAATAATGGGAGACTCCTTGATGCCGGCAGCACCTTGTTAAACTGTCAAACAGGCAGACCTGTTTGAGGACGAGGCGGCTCCCAGAGTCGAGTCAGGCAGCGTCGAGGATGAGGAGGAAGTCCTGGGCCAGAGCGGCCTCCACTCACCCCCCCCCCCCTCCTCACCCCCAGCCCCAGCCTCCGCCCGGCTCCTTGTTAACTCTAATGGTTCACAAAGCTCAAGCCAGGCTGGGCTCACGCCTCTAATCAAAAGGCTAGGCTGGGGCCATTAGAGGCCACTTCAAACAGGCCCGAGCGCTTTGTTCCATTAGCAGCCTCGTCCGCTGAGGGAGGAGAGATCCCTTCGCAGAGCTGTCAGTGCTAAGGGCCTCCATAAACAGCCCCCCAGCTAATCGCCTCGTTAGGGGGAGTCGTTAGAGCCCAGGACATGGTTAATAGCGGTTCATATTAGGGCGAGTCTGCCACATCCCTAATGGGCTTTAAATGACCCTTCAGAGAAGAGATGGAGCAGGCTGATGGACAGAGAGGTAAAGAGGACGGGCTGGTGCCGTTGGCGTTGTGCATCGTCTTCGCCGATTAATCTGGCTGGGCGAAACTGAGCGACAGAGAGACAGAGAGAGGTAGAGAGACAGAGAGTGAGAGGTAGAGAGAGTGTTGTTGACATGTCCAGGTGAGGTGAATTGACTACACTGCGAAGGGGGTAGCTCTCCACCGATACTAACGTTACCATTTCACGGTGCTGTGTTTTCCATTTTCCTACTGACAGCCACTTGCCACACTGAGCTACTCTGGTTTCATCCTATTCCTCAGGCCAGAGCAGAGTCAGTCAGGGGAGATTTGGCTGCAGAGTGGAGCACGTCAGGCCTTTTCACTGTCTAACCTTCTGGAAAGAGAGAGATGGAGACAGAGAGTGTGAGAGACAGAAAGAGAGAGAGGTGGACAGTGCAAGAGTGAGAATGAGAGATAGTGTGAGGTAGAGGGTGCGAGAGAGAGAGGTAGAGAGAGAGAGAGTGAGGTAGAAAGAGTGAGTGAAGTGAGTGAGTGAGTGAGAGAGGTTTGGCTCGTCTCTCTGTTATCACTCATCTGTTGTGCATCAGGAGCTGCTCTAGGCGCTAAAAACCACCATGGCATAAAAGAGAAAAATAAAAACTTGACAAGGACCATTCAGCCACTTTCCCTACTGTGTGTGTGTGTGTGTGTGTGTGTGTGTGTGTGAGTATGGTTCTGCCAACTCTCTCTACACAGAGAAGAAAAACGACTGAAGGAGCACATATTCAACGTGGCATGAGAGTCTTCCTAGGTAAGTAGCCAGTCAGAGGCCAACACTGAAACTGGGTTCTCTCCCAGCTGAGACTGGGCAGGAGGGGGGAGGGAAGGGGGGGTTGCTGGTCTATAGTGTTTGAAGATCACCTTCTGGAGGACTCTTGTTCTGGTTGTTCCACACCACCAGCAGCTTGGCCAGACTGGGCACCTTGGAGATCTCCGTGATGACCCTGAAGAGGCTCTCGATGCGGTCGTAGGTCAGCACCACGGCCGTGAACCCCGGCTGCCTCGGCGGGATGAGGGGCAGGAAGAGGGGGCTGTTGACACTCGACCACTTCTGCAGACAACCAAACACACAAACAGGACGGGTCAGCCCGCAGGTTCCACACCACACGCTCCCTCTTCCACAGGTCTCACATCGACGCCATCCCCGGCGTGGGCTTTTTTCAGTGATTTAAGCGAGCGGCGAGGCGGCCCGTGGTGACTTCCAGGCGAGGGGTTTTACGAGGGAGCAGGGATCACTTCTTCATGCCTTTCAAAAGATTCACAGTCAGACACGGAGATGCCAGGCCCCCAGAGAGAAGTGACCTGAAACACCATGCACACCGTAAAAACCCAACAGCAGTAGCCGTAACTTGAAAGAGAGATAGAGGGAGAGAAAGAGCAAGAGAGAGAGAGCGAGAGAGACGGAAAAACGGACAGAAAGCGACAGAGAGAGAGACGAAAAAGGAGCAAAGAGGAGGCCGATCGAGAGAGAGGCTAGGCTGCAGGCCGGCTCCCCACAGGCAGGCAGGCTGGCAGGCCAGGGGAGTGCTGGGTCCTGACTCAGATAAGGGAGCTGTGGAGGGAGGGCTCTCCTCAGAGTCCGTCACGGTGCCTCTGGCTGCTCGGGGGGGGGGGGGGGGGGGTGTTGTAAAGAGTGGTGCTCCATCGCAGAGCTGTGGAACTGGTCAGAGCCATCGACAGCAGGGGTCCAGATGAGCACTGAGACAGGGAGAGGGAACAGGGGGGAGGGGAGAGGGGGAAGATAGGAGGATGGAAGGGGAGAGAGGGGGAAGGGAGAGTGATGGAGGGGGGAGGGAGGGAGTGGGATAGGGGGAGCTTGGCTCCTAGTCCTGGCCATCTTTCTTTCTTTTCTTTTTTTAAACGGTCCATAAACTCTGGAAGATGCACATGAGCTGAGCGTAGATCAAGTAACACTGTAAAAGAAATACTGGCAGTGCCGAGAGCTCTCTGATGCTGGACGACACACGGTCGCACACACACAGTCGCACACACACGGTCACACACAGGGTCACACACACGGTCACACACACGGTCGCACACACACAGTCGCACACACAGTCACACACAAGGTCACACACAGTCACACACACACGGTCACACACACGGTCACACACACGGTCACACACACGGTCACACACACACGTTCACACACACACACGTTCACACACACAAACACAGGAATTTTAAAGGCACATAAAAACCTCAGGCCAGGTCTTGGGGCTAACATAATACACAGCAATATTATAGTGCAGCTACCTAAACATGTATTTTGCACACATTGATAACAACAAAATGGCAAAACTCTTTACCTCTGGAGCAGTAGTGGGCTAGCGGATGGGACAAACTGGTTTTACACCCTTCGTTAACGACTGAGCTCAACAAAAGTAATATCAACTAATAAACCAAACCCAGTGTTGGCTTCATCCACGGTCTCAAAGACCCCCCACACGCCACAGAACACAAACACGCTCGGCTTTCTGCAGCAGGTTTTTCCACGCGTAAATGTAAACCTGCGGCCGCCTTGAAGTAAGCCCTCGTCTGTGCTCCCGCCCAGCTGTGTCAGGTGACCACAGACAGGCCTGGTGGCTCGCTGGCGGCCGTCCGTCAACGCGGGCCCACGCGCTGTTCCCCTGAACACCCGACATCAGTCGGGCCTCAGCCAGTAAAAAGCCTCTTTACTGGCAAGTGGAAACTTCCTTGTGGTTGTTCTGACACTGACATACAAGCAGAGGGGGGGGGGAAATAATTAAACTAACACGGTGACACACAGTGGCGAGAGACATAAAAGGAGGACAGGCACCACTTAAGTCATTTGTCTGGCGGAGGGAAGGAGATGAAAGAAAAGCCACCACTTCGATGTTAATTAGTTCGAACCAGTTCGCCGGTTGGTTGCGTTTCCCTCTGTACAGCAAACGGGAAGGTGGAGCCACTTGGGGCTCCACACTACAGTGGTGTTGTTATTACAGTAAGACACACACACACACCTCTGTAAACTCTGTGGCGCCTTAAGAATCATGTGAGGGGCCGGGTTTCAAAACCTATCGATTGTAAACAGTAAATATGTCTGTGAGAATTGTGAGAACTGGTGGATTCTTACTGTGTGCAGTTCTCTTATCCGTCACTGCGATGATTTATCGGAAGCCCTGCGTCATTAGCTAGCTGCGGAAAAAAAAGACCACAACAGCGGAATGCAGGCTAATGACTGCATACCTGCCAGCTCTGCCCACCTCTGCTGCTAAACAACAAGCAGCCTGTCCCTTCTGCCTCGGCAGACCATCTCCAGGCACCAGCGGAGCCTGTGTGAAATGTGCTTCCAATTACAACCCTGAAGGACACAGAACAGGAGAGCGGGAGGGGGGAATGGGGGTAGGCTTGATTTATATAGTGCTCCGTTCCAATTCCTCCTGACGTCTTTCCACTGGATACGTCGAGAGAAGCATTTCATCTCCCCGCAAAGGGTGGAGCGGCCGAAGCCGTGCGTCCGCCCGGCCAATCCCGCTCCTGAGGGCCTGGTCCCAGCCAGAGCCAGAGCCAGGAGCCCTGAGTGATGCTGACGGCTGTCAAGTGGAGCCCTCTGTACCTGCTCAGACAACGAGTGACACCTGCTTTGAGCCACGGGCTGGCCTGGCGTGCCGTTAAGACCTGGAACCCTGCACTGCTTTGAGTTCGACTGAAACCCCCATATGTCAGGCACCCTATGGAAGACAGACTGCAAGAGGTTCAGACGAGCAGAGCCCGACTCCCTTTGCATGCCTAATGCCCTCCACACACACACACACACAGTTCCTTTGGGGAAGAAGGCAGGGCTGATTAACAGCCCCTGAGAGGTGGCCACTCAGCCAGGCTGTCTGCGTCCCCACACACTGCACCAACCACAGGCACACTGCACACAACCACACACACCCCCTTCCAAGACTATTCCGACACAAAAACAGCAACACACACAGAATGATTGAAACACGCAGGAACAGATTTTTCACCACACTGGAGGCATCCTCCCAGTGAGAAATCTGCTGACTGGGACTCTTTGGCCGTTTCAGAGCAGGGTGTTTACTGAGGCGAGGCGAGGCAGGGTTAGAGGCAGGCCCGGCCTGCTATGCTCCCTCAGAACAATCTAATCCAAATCCTAACAGCCTTTTATCCAACACAGAGTACAGCACAGGGGGAGATGTTGAACCCGCAACCCCTTGATCCGCAGTGCTCTAACCACTGAGCTATACCCGTCCCCTTTAAGAACGATAAGGAAACTGTCATACCCGTCACTGAGCGAGTGCGTGGTCAACGCTATATTCAGGGCGGATCCATACTGCCGACCAGGTCCATACCAGACTGCAGACCAGCTACACTACCATAAACACAGCTCCCGTCTCCACCAGGACTGAGCGGTTCACCACAGTCAAATCCATAACCACGCTGTCACAGGCGGAGCCAAAAGGCAAGAGGCCAGGCCAGGGCCCGCGTTGACATTTGCCTGAGCGTGATAGACATGGTAGGTAGGCGAATTTCATCCGTCTGACGTGTTTGAGGCGGCTGGGCGGGGGAGTACGAACCACGACAGGAGGGTTGTTCCACTCCTCGTAGGTGCGGGCCGCGTACGGGTAGATGCGGTCGTTGATGATCTGGAGCGTCGTCATGCCGATGGCCTTCATGGAGCTGAAGTACGCGTCCCAGAACCACCGCGCCTGAGGAGAAAGAAAAACACTGTGGTTGCCACACACTCAAAAAAGCAATTCCCAGGAAACCTTGTAATAACATGATCTGGAATTGGAACGAGACAGGGGAGAATAGCTTTGGCCAGGTGAGAGGAGTAACTCCTCGCAAACTTGACCAGAACAGAGGTGGAGGCCCTGGCCCTGAACCATCCTTCATGCAGGCGTCACGACCATACTACAACCCCAGCAGAAGACACCTCCACATCTGGCCACCACAACCAGGCCCAGCCCAGGGCCCAGCCCCAACTCCGGTCCAGCCCCCTGACCCCCCAGCCTCCCGGCCCTGCCATCCGGCTCCCTGAGGGAACTTCAAGGACTGGTGGAAGGGGGAGAGAGAGAGGAGCCTGTAAGAGTTAATGATCCCTGAAACAGCCCCATCTCCAACCAGGAGGCGCCATGCCACTGTGACCTGCCCAGCAGCCTCCTCTCTCCAGCAGCTTCTGACCGGGCCCACGACGCCCCGCCTCTCGGATGTGTTTGATGGGCAGAGAGCCGGGCCAGCTCCAGGGAAGACCAGGCCAGGCCAAATACTGTGGGAAGTCGGCAAAGGGTGTCTTTATTCGAGAGCCACAAGCTGACGCAGCTGGGCTTTGCGCCTGCTAAAGCCTGCTGCAAGGCTGGGATTGGAGAGAGGACCGTGCCCTCAGCGTGAGACCAAAACACCCCCCTCGCCCCCCCCCCACCCTGCCCCGCCCCACCCTCCCCACGACCCCCTTTAACACCGGAGAAATACAACAACACAAAAACAGCTTGTAGTTTTATGGAAGGGGGTGAGGAGTATTCGGAGAGACTTTCTAATCTCGGGGGGATCCCGGCGGCCCATAAATCAGCCGGCGATGAAAGTTTCCTTTCCGACCGGGATGAGGCAGAAAGCAAACGGCTCCGGCTCCAGAGGCCCGCCCCCCCCCCCCCCCCGCCTTCTCCCAGCGCCTGCAGGAATTTTTATGAGGAGGGAAGAGGAGACCGAGTGGCCGCGGAGGAAGAGGACGGGCTGAACCACGCCGCTGCTCCTCCTCCTGCTCACTGGCAACCCATACAAGGACTCAGTCCACATCACCTACTGATTGCTGAGGTGACAATTAGCCATGGACAACGCTGATTCCATTGGTCACAATAAGTAACAACTATTGCAGACTCATCGACTTGCATCTGCAGACAGCTTACTACGTAAAGATATTTAAATAAACGTGCACTGGAGTACTGGTCGACACTTTTCCTGGCTTTCCCACATATTAGGCTGGGTTCAGACAAGCTTCCAGGAGCTCACAGCCAGCCCTGGGATTGCAAAGGACTGACTGGGGCCCTGCTGATAGATAAAGGACTGTCTTCTATGGAGAGGGTTTGAGCCAAACAGGGTAGGACAGGATTCAGGAGCCTGTGTTCACCACCACCACCACCTAGCAGCTGCTTAGCACACAGCTCACAATGTAGAACCTTAATGAATGCTACCACATCCATATTTTGTTCTTCTTCAATGAGTCTTCCTGACGTTTTGTAGGCAGCTGATGGCTGGGGTAACTGCCCTGATGACCTAATCCTCTGCAGGTCTGGGATCGTCCGTCTCCTCCTATAGTCACCCAGCCCTCTGGCCTTGCAATGTTGTGTGTCAAGAGTGTTGGATAGGCATTTCTTCATCAGTGAGGGCAAACTGGCCTGATAACGGTTGGGAGATAATAGTCTGCACCACTTATGAAGCAACAACAGAGCCCTCTATTGGTCGACGTGTGTAAAAGCATCAAGGGTTCCTCATTTTCAGGTTTCAAACGTTCCAAAACAGAAACAGGCTGAAATTGTGAGCACGTTCGGAGTGCACATGTTCCAGAGACAACACACGTATCTAAACATAGACTGGTTCCAGTTGATTTGGTATGGCATTTGTATTTCAGTTGGCGTGGTTGTCACTGACTCCATGAAATGAATAACTTCTGCAAAAACAAATTGGGGTTGGGTTGCATCCACACAGACACACAAGGCCTTATTGACAGGACTTTGACGCCTGACCAGACTGTAGAGGGAGGCCAGGCAAGGCCTCTGGAGGGCTAGCTGTTCTGTCATCTCACTGTTCAGACAAGGGGATGTGTCAGGGTGGGATGTTGGGGGTCCCCCCTCCAGATGTGTGCAGGCGAGGCCTGACATGGAATGGACCCAGCACCACCCCATAAATCCTGGAGGAGATGCAGGGCCTGTGTGCAGACGTGTCCGCCCCACCCTCACAGACACCGGGCTGGGCTGAGGCTCGACATCCCCCTCCCGTCAGTCCTGGGGGGGCCAGGGGCACGCAATCCCAGGCCTCACCGGCCCACACGGACCCACCCCACGACCAATCTCAGGCCTCACCGGCCCAGACACCTCACTAGACACCCCCCTACCCCAAGAGAAGACAGAGTAGACCAGGGAAATCAAGATCCAGCCCTAGCAGCATCCAGACAAGGGATCCATGTTTAAGGCTTGGCTGGTGCAACCCACCCCCTGGTGGGTCTCTCAGCTATGGGTCTAACAAGTCTGTTTGGCAAGTCTAATTGGTAAATTGACCAGCGTTGATACAAGGAATGAGAAACAGCTTGAACTAGGGCCGCTCTCTCGGTGGTGCCTTCACCTCGGTTTAAAGTGGCTCCATCCAGCTATTGAGGGAACAAGGAGAGGAAGAGAGAACGAACTAGAATCAACACGGCACAATCTCCGTAAGAGTATTTTTCATCGGGATCGGGTGAATAAATGGTCAGTCGTAAAAAGAAAAGAGCGTCCGTTTGGTCGGGCGAGGAGGGGGGGTGGGGGGGGAGAGAATGTCTTGAGGTAATGGCGCTGTAACGTGAGTGTTTGTGTCTCCGCTCCTCTGACCTGCTCGTCACACCACGTTAACCTGACAGAGCAGGGCCCCCCCGTTCTCCCAACGCTGATTCAGACGGACGTGGCAGGCGGCGCCGGCAGCACAAAGAGAGTAGAGAACTCTACGGTATGGTGTCAGTCACCAAGGCAGCATGAGGGCCTGTTCCCAGGATGCTGGGCGTGCGTCTTATCCCCGTCGCATTTACATTTTCCATATTGATGCCTTCGCCTGAAGTCGCATACATAGAGAGCATTACCTGTCTCTGCATCTCCTCCACCTGCTTGTGAGGTATACTCTTCAGAATGGTGTACATCTCTGGTAACTTCTCCTCTGGAATGACCACCGAAGCCCTGTACGGAGAAAGACAAACCATTTCTCCCACAGAGAAAATCTGGATCCTAATCAACAACAGCCAACCTGTTCCACTTCAGTCCAGTTTCAGAGCAATGCGTTTGGGAGGCAAGTGGCCTGGGCTGGATGGGGGCGAACCTCTTCCAGTCCAGGACCTCAGAGAAGGGCAGGATGTAGGAGTCGGCCAGGATGACGGGCACGCAGCCGGCCTGCAGCACGTCGCTCAGGGTGGCCTGGCCCAGACGAGCCCCGCGCAGCACCACGCAGAACGACGACTCCTACAACACACGCACACACACACGTTTAGTTTAGCCATCTCAGAAATAACCTGTGCACACAACCTAATCTATTTCAACTGGCTTTGCACTCCGTGACACCGTTACAACTGACTGACAGCACCCCCCCCCGGCCCCTCCCTCTCTCCCCCTGGACCTCCGGCCCCCGAGGCACCACGGTGGGACGCATCCCAGATGTGCACCCCCTCCAACACCAGGCCCCGTTGATAAGCCTACTTCCTGTCTAGACAAGGCATGAACGGGCTTGGAGATGAGCTCCGAGTGCATAGTAGCTGACGCAGCCGTGGTCTAGCGCCACACACACACACACACACACACACACACACACAATTTGAGTGGAGATTCTCTTCCAAGCTGCACTGCGGTCTTGCGGATGGACCGCAGGAGAGGATTGGCTCTGGCGTGTGTGCGCGTGGGCCGGTACCTGAAGGATGTGGGGGTAGTCGAAGGCGTGTCCCTTGGAGCAGCGCTTGCGGGCGGGGGCCGAGGCGGAGGACGCCCCCTGGGAGAGGTCGCTGCACTTGTCCAGCAGGAGCACGGCCTCCCCGTTCTCCTCCTTCAGCCTCTCCAGCTCGGCGCGGTACTCGCGGTGGATGGCCGTCTGAGACGACAGGACGAAGTAGCGCCGAGGCCTAACAGGGGAGGCCGAATGGGGGATTATGGGGGGTAAACAGGTGAGATCCAGACCACCAGATGGGGGAGAGACGCGGCGGGGATGGGACTGGACCACTGTCTAGGGACGAGCTGGCCGTGTGCTGTGGAGACCTGGACTGACTAGCCCCACCACACGAGGCGATGAGTGGGGACATGCTTTGAGTCGAGCTTACCCTGGCTGTCTCTCAGGCAGCTCCACATCTGCTGACAGCGGGCTGTAGACTGGGATGCTGACATCATAACCCTGTCGGTAGGTCCATGTAGAGAAGCCTCCACCGGCAAGAAGCGCCCTGAAAGACACGCACACACACATACTTATAGGAGAACCTCGCAATTCTCATTGTGTCTTCCCTGCATGTAAGTACAGAGTCTCTCACTCGCTGATCATAAAGTGCCTGGAACATAAATACACACACAGCTGGTTCTGATGAGGCTGTGCGCCAAATGGACCCCAGCTGGACGAGCCCAGGAAATTCCCTTCAGCTTCAGATAAGTGTTCACGGTCTCGGTGCTCTGTGTTCGTAAAAACCCACCTTTTCCACCCGGGAGCAGAGAGCAGCCAAGAGCCAAGCTGGGAAACATGCACTCTGAGCAGATAGCCCGCAGCATGCCTTTCTGCTCAATGGAGGCCACTACAGGTTTGGTCATCTTATTCATAAGCAATGCTCATCGTGATCACATATTCAAGAAACCGTTCATGGATATTTGGTTGCCTAAAGCCTTTTGGTTCTTGGCAAAAAAAACTGATTGTATTTGAATCTGATTATCTAGTATCAGAAAATATCTGTTAAAAAGGTAAAAACATTATAAACTCAATCTACAACCCATGAAACCAGCCTATATTGAAAGAGCAGTTGAGACTAAATCCTTAAGTATGCTTCCCTCTAGTGGTTTGAATGCAGTCTCTGTGATTTGTATATTTTTTGACAAATGTAAGTGACCAATACCTTTTTCCAAAAACAACTAATGTTTTATCGTCCCAATTTCAAATCAAAAGAGACATACATTCTTAATTGTTTTAGCTTAGCACATGAATTAGCACATGAATGCAGAGAAAAAAAGAGTTTTACATGCATAAAAAAAAAAAACGTTTTTCAAGACGGATACTGCAGTCTAAGTAGCACATATTCCCATGTCAAATCGTGACTTGGTTGTTGATGCAGATGCATTCATCATTTACTTGGAGGCATCAGCAGTCAGGTCAACCAGATCACTTCAGATCATTTGACATGCATGCAGCATGTGGGTGATTGTACCTGTCTCGAGGCACATCCAATGCTGTGTTGTAGTCGGGAGGTCCTCCAGGTAACATGTTGAAAAGCAGGTGGTTCATGCCTTTGTCCCACCTGACAGCAAACAAACACGGGTATCAAGGCTTGGATGGAATCCCAATGTACCTCATGTGAGAGGGGAGCAGTAGTGTTTCAGTACAATAAAACATCTTAATCCTGTCTATTTAAGCCACATGTAGGAGTGAGTCTAACCCTTCTTCATGCCCTTCACTGTCACTAACGACAAACTAAAGAAGATAAAGCTATGCAGGGCATGAGGCTTTACCGAGGCAGCATGGCCAGAGCCTGGGCCGTCTCCCGGATGCGCAAGGAGTTCTGGTTGAGCACGTCGATGGAGGGGACAAACAGACACGCCCTAGTGACATCATCGGTGTAGAAGTCGCTGTCCGAGATGGCGGTAAGCAGCTCATTGTACTCCCGGGAGAGGCCTGTGCTGCTGATGGGAACCCCCATATCGTCCACGAAACGCTGCAAGGGGTAGATATACACCTGCCAGACACGGGAAAGAACAGTGTTTAAAATGTCGGCCTACTTTATCTTCTAGCTGGTGGTCCCGCCCACAGAGTATTCTTAAAACCATAAGCCAAAACACTGATCCCACCTTGATTCTGTTCTTGGGGTTGTAGCCACATCGATACACGTCAAAGCAGGTGTGCATGCGGCAGCTGAGGTCCCCTCTCTCCGGGATGGGGCAGGAGATGGGCAGCTGGACCAGGGGCGAGTCATGGACGCTGCGCTTGTCCAGGCTCCAGTCTGCAGACGACTCGATGGAATGCGGCCAGAACTGGAACATGCCAGTAGCAATGAGGCCCAGGAGAACCAGGGAGAAGAGGGTGATGTAGTAGATACGGTGCTTGGTCTTCATTCGCGGGATCAAGGCGGGACCCCGTGAACTGTATTTTCCAGAGGCACACATGCTGAGTCTGACTTCACTCCAATCAACCACTAAGAGAACAGAAAACATTTTAGTTGAGTTTTGATATGAGATAAGAGTATTGTGCTTTTCTTTGATTGGTTGCCCTCGCCTTTATACTGCTCCGGTATGAAGATACAAGCTAACTTACAAACTACAACCACAATAACAGGCCTATTCGAAATGACAATCCCTTTACTTACATGCTAAGGCCATTTCAAATCAAAAGCTAGCTAAGACTGTTATGGTTAGTGACAGCTGACAACACAGCAGCCGAGCTACTGACCAGACTGTGCTAGCTATCTAATCAAGCTATCGTTAGCTTGTCATGGTTATCGTTATAGGTCATGGTTGTTTGTACAACAATTTTCAAGCGAGCAAGATAAAAGTGACGTTCAGGTGACATAAAACCAATTGGCTAGGTATTTCAAGGACACATCGTTTCTATTCAATCTAGAAACGTGTTCAAATATTCAGCACGGATGCCTCTATTAGCAAGGAAGCTTGTGCTGGCTTGCTAGCATTACAGTTAGCCACTCGCTACCCCTAACAGTGATGAGCAATCTCAGCTACACAGTTTAATCTGAAGTGTGTCTTACCTTCACGTTTGACCGGTGAGAAGTCGACTACAATATATCAATTCATACCCACTTAATTGACAATGAGAAATTCCTGATGATTCATAGACTGGCTAAAATATGTTTTCGTGTCGATGAGATTAGCGGAACTGACTGACTTCTTCGCATACTGTTGTGAGGCGCTACTGTGCACGTTGATTAGTGCCTCTAGTGGATAGCGAAATATTCCACAACTGTATTTATTTATTAATTCATCTTGATTTATATTGTTGCTCACGGGGTATGTGGGTGTGTCGACTTCACTTGTTTGGCATATTCGTTTTTATACATATCTATATACACAAAATATTGCTAAAACGTTAAATGAAAATATGTCGGTACAGCCGGGCAACCCGGGAATAAAAAACAGATCCACATTAAGTGAGGTCAGTCTGTCAGCTGATCTTTGAAACCAGGATTGTTGGCGTAGCACGATTGGACTAAAGCTAGCACATTCCAGACTGTTCAGTTGTTTACATTGGTAGCAGGTCAATTGCATCAACATTTACAATCAAAAGGGATATTCGGTTTTAGGGTTTTGACATTAAAACACGTCTGAACGTCATGGCAACTACCATTAGCACCCAGCGAGGACAGGTATGTTACTAAAAAGGATGACAAGAAGTTGTGTGGACTCCGATGCGTAAGCTTCCGAGTTCTGTTAGTGCTAGTTGTAGCTATCTGAAGATCATGTCTACTTTGTGGCTAACTCGAGTGACTAATCTAAACCCCTTTACAGCCATCTATAAACTAACAATCTTTCCCTATGTATACACTAGTTGAATAATTGGTAGTTATCATACTATTTAATCGTTCGGCTAGCTAGCTTCGAACCTTACGACAGATTTGTACTATGCTGGCTAGCTAGGTACTAAATATACCGTAATAAGGAAGTAGCTAGCTAAATTAGCACTAGCTAACTAACTAACTAGATTATTTTTGCTAATCGGGGGATTATTGATCCGGGTTGACAGGATATATTTACCATTTCGAGCCAAATATATATATGTGTATATAATAATATATAGTTAGATGAAAACATGAATTGCGCTGTTATATATTTTGGAATGGTTTTAAAGCCATTACTAATTAACACAATTTACTAGTAGTCCTACATGGCTCGTTTTTAACTGTGTCACCATCAGGTGTACATCGGAGAGCTGCCCCAGGATTTCCTGCGTATCACTCCGACTCATCAGCAGCAGCTGGTGCACATGGACGCCCAGGCTGCTCAACAGCTGCAGTATGGCGGGTCGATAGGCACCGTGGGACGGCTCAGCATCACCGTGGTGCAGGTATGGAGACCCGGGGATTGCTAGGGCCTTATTTACAAAATGTACAACATATTCCAGGGAATCGTAGACAGAGAGCTCTGGTTGTACTCAAGTCAAATGTATTAGCCGTCCTCTGAGTATATCCTGAACCACCCCTCTCTTTCCCCCAGGCCAAGCTGGCTAAGAACTACGGAATGACCCGTATGGACCCATACTGTAGGCTCCGCCTGGGCTATGCCGTCTATGAGACTCCCACTGCCCACAATGGGGCCAAGAACCCCCGCTGGAACAAGGTGATCCAGTGTACGGTACCCCCAGGGGTGGACTCTTTCTACCTGGAGATCTTTGATGAGGTGAGGCCTGGCGGGGAGAGGGAAGGTTGTTTGTCTTTGGGGATTCTTCTGGAACAGCTCATTTGCTAGTCACTGGTCCCTGAACAGGGAAGTGGACGTGTTGTGTGGTGTTCTGTAACAGTAGAGAAATGGATACAGCTGACGCCATTGGTGTTCTGTGCTATTCCAGCGGGCGTTTTCAATGGACGACAGGATAGCATGGACACATGTGACCATCCCTGAGGGCTTGCGGGAGGGCAGTGTTGTCGATGAGTGGTTCAGCCTCAGTGGTCGCCAGGGAGACGACAAGGAGGGCATGATCAACCTCGTCATGACCTTTGCTGTGAGTTCACCAAACAGTCACGCGCCTAAACGCCAGATGTGCCTGGACTTCTGAAAAACGTATACTAATCCATACCCTCTCTCTCCCCCTCTCTCACTGTCATATTGCCAGTCCGTGCCAGCTGGTATGATGTCTCAGCCTGTCGTTCTTATGCCCACTGTCTACCAGCAGGGGGTCGGATATGTACCCATATCAGGTGACATGAACGCACACGCACACACACAAAGTTTATAGACCACATGCTCTTTTTCACGGGTAACACACTCCTCCATATTGCCCTTGCCACATCGTTATGGACCAGCACCTTTCCTGTATAAACACGTAAGCACTGTACATGCAAATCCACACAACCAAAGCTAACCCTTTATTCACTCAACCCTTCCTCTCAGGAGTCCCCACAGTGTACAACCAGGGCATGGGGATGCCCATGGGGGTGCCCATGGGGATGCCTGCAGTTCCCAGTGTAACTCCACAAGGCGCCCCGGTCAGTGAAGAGGATCTGAAGGCTCTGCAGGATATGTTTCCCAACTTGGACCCTGAGGTGATTCGCACCGTCATTGAGGCTCAGCAGGGTAACAAAGACGCCGCGATCAACTCTCTTCTGCAGATGACTGAGGAGCTGTAGTGGTACTGCTGTAGGGTGGTGCCATCTACTGGTCACAACTGCATAGCGCAGGCAGGAGTCTACAGCTGACCAGAACATTTGCCCATCACTGAACTACCATCCCCAGCACCTACAGACTGTACATACACACTCAGACCTGCTAGCTCTCAACTGTCCCACACTCACTCAGCTACAAAATACTGTTGGCTATATCTGAATTGTCACGCATTATTACTATATCTGGTAGAAATCATTCACATCCCCATCATTCAGCACACAGATTAGAGCCCATTTCCACATGTAATGTGTGACAGACCCAGACTCAAACCCCAAGTTGGGTTGACGCACGAAGGTTTGTGACATCTTAACAGCCTCTCAGTGTTTCATTCCACTGAACCAGACGGTGTGAAAGGTTATCTGGTCATTGCTTGGTCATGCAGGAGAAAGCCCAGTTGGTCTTTAACCAGTTGGGAGCTCATCTCTGTGTACTTGTGTTTGACGTAATCTGTATAAATTTATAGTTCTATATATTGAAAGAAATATTATAAATGATTATGAAGATATGAGATTTATGTCCTACATCGGGAGGGGAAAGAGGATGTTTATATGCAGATGTGCTCAGTCACTCATTCCCCAAAGGCAACAACCTACCCCAGATCAGCAGTGCATAGCCTGTTTGGTAGTATACAATTATTGGATACTGTTGTGGAAATGTAACCACATCACTCCATTTCTATTGATTGAAATAGCTAGGGCCTCAAACGGCAAATACAGTTTAGACGGGTACTCATTAATGTTCATAAACAGGAAGGAATTGCTTCCCACCAAGCTCTTGGGCGTGTCTCCAAAAGTAACAGTAATTCCCCCAAATCTTTTATACCTGGTGTGATATCAATGAGACATGTTGTGAATGACATGAGCACTAATCTGTAGGAGGAGAATTTACCAGAGAGGTAAGACATCCTCATGTTCCCTGTTTGTCTCAGAGTGTGTTGGCTTCGCCTTGTGAGCTGTAATATACTGCTGTTGGTGTGGTATGCCTCAACGCAGCCCTGACACAAATGATGTCTGTTCATATAATGAAAAGCTGTCACCTTTCCCCGAGGAGACTCTCATCTGCTAATATGAGGTATTGAATGTTGCCGTTAGCCAAAGGTCTGATTCTGGTTTTGATTTGATATTTATATTTGCTTAATCTTCAAAGATGTGCATATATTTTTCCAAGGAAATATCCTGTGCTGTTATCAGTGTGATTCCTAAGTAGTAGTGAAGATTCTACTGTCTCTAAGCCATGATGTTCCATGTGTCAGATGTACAGACACTGCAGTTTGTTGGGCATAGGATATTAGCCTAGAGAAAAATCGACAAACCTGTTGTTTTGTTTCCTGAGACGCAAGCACTTTTAATTTAGTCAAACTGTCTGTCCCCTAACGTATATCATGTCACACTCTTGTTGGATGTATGTTACAGATGTGTGTCCTGTTTTTTGGGTGTGCTTGAAATGTGGTAATATACCTGAGTGAAGGAACTGCATCCCTTGGTATGCACTGTTCAGTTGTCTAATCGCTGTCATGATCATGTGATTCCATGGCATGCTCTGTAGAGATGTGGCCCAGTCGTCTGCATCACATGACCAGTGTCATGTGCTACAACAGTTCTAAAATATGGCTCATATCTGTACAGCAACCCATTGACACTGAACTGTTTAAGTATGATTGGTTTTCTTTCAAATGTGGAAATAAAGTGTTTATCTACAAAGTTTGTCTGTGTTTTGTCTATACAAAAATATCAACCCTATTTTATCCATATTGTATTGAGTGTGACAATGTTGAATCAACGGCAGCCGAAGGAAACAAGCAACAGGACACATTTGGAGTTTATGTTGCTATTATTTATTCAAGCCTACAATTCTATACTACACTGTTAAGACAATATATCCTACATACTTTAACATAGATGGTATAAGACTAGTTTATACCAGAAAAACCTCTGCGAAGTTGTCGAAATGTGGATGGGTTTAAATAAACACTTGGTCAGGGAAATAAAAGGTCAAAAGTCCCAAATCTGTTCTCAGCGTCTCCTCCGGCGCTGCTTTGAGGATGTCGGGGCGGCCGTCGCCCCCTGCTGGCAGTCTGTGACGTGGCAGGAGCAGGTGTTGATGTGGATGTATGTGTGTGTGACGGTGGAGCCATCCCCACACTTCAGCTCCACCTGCCTCTGACTGGTGCTGGCCTCCTGGCAACAGGAGCACTGGTGCGTCACCACGTTGGCTTCCATAGAGTAACTGCTCACACGCCACAAACACAAGCGCAGGAGACAGAGGAAGGGTTGTTAAATCGACAGTGGAGCAGCAGTTGTGTGCATTATATTTCGTATTCCCCAGCCGTCCATTATGAGGTATAATGGAGGACTCACATGGACGATGTTTGACAGGCTCCAGCACAGGAAGTGATCTCCACAGGCAGGGTGGAGTTACAGCCCTTCATCACCAGATGGGCGGAGCTTGTCTGAACCTCACACACACTGCGGGGTGTGCCTGAGACAGAGCATAGAACACAGGTTAGGAATCAGTCGGCACATGCTCAGCTTCTATTTACTGATGTCTTCTTGTTCTAGACATTAACTTACAAGTTCTACAGCAACCGTTTGCATCAGTGGTCTCTGTGCCCTGGTTACGGAAAGAGGATAAAAAGATTTAGCTCTGACAGATGATACTGTTAAATCAAAGCGTCTTAGAAGAATTGTACTCCACAAAAGAGTAAGAATGAATCAGATTCTCACTGGGATACAGTTCTCTGGGGTGAAGGCAGGACACAATGTTTCCGTCATCTTTGGAACGTATTGGCCGTTGTTGATCTCACATGTGTACTTCAAACATTTATCATTAGGTGGCGACCATGTCTCGTTCATCTGAAAGACACACAAAAGCGAAATCAGGTCTCCAGAACACATACAGGCAACACAAACACACCCACACATACACACATTGTCACACACTTACTGACCTGAACAATGTGTGTGGTGTTGTCGGAGAGCATGACCACACAGCTGGTCTGAACACATTTCCCGCAACACTGACCAACCACAGTCTGGTATTCATAGCCCTGTGGAGGGTGGGGGGAAGAGGCTTACGTCAGTGAGAGTGAGTGAACAGATAGAAAAATGACTAGATGTGAAATACAAGTGACAGGTAACTCGCTGCTCGCTGAACGTGACTGGTTGTTACCTGAGAACAGTTGGTTTGGCATGTAATGGGGGTACAGGTGATAATGTTCAACTGGGTCATGGGGTCCACGGTAGAGCCACAGGTACACTCCTCACATGACTTACTAGGCACCTTGGAACCTGGCTGCAGACACACACACACACACACACACGTTGGAGTACACAACTTCATATTATAGTTGTACATCTAAGGAAGATGGTACCTTCAACAAATGCAGGTCTGCAGCTGGACTTTTCATGTCACATGATGTCTCTTACCTTGTACTCTACGTCGTTGTAGACACACACACCCTTGGGAACTGCAGAGGGAAGAACAGAGATGAATTAGACTGCCTACCAAATACCATCCCATGTGACTTGCTTTTGTCATCTAGACGAGGTCACCTACGCCTCCTGAGGTAGATGCACTGGACTTACCACACTGGGTGGTAGGACAGCAGGTGGTGTCAGTGGAGATGATAGCCTCAAAGCCTGGTTTGCAGACCACCGTGGATGCAGGGCACAGCAAGATGTCACACTCTGTTGAAGAGAGAAAACAAAACAGTTGTTCATATTGTTAGGGGCAACCCCAACCCAATGTTGCCTGGTATATGACCCTGACCCAAACATAACTCTCACCCTCTATCCCATTCACCTAGAGGTTTTGTATCTTACCACATGTGTAATTCAGGCAGCAGTCAACTGTCTTAGTGACCAGTTTAAATCCAGGCTCTGAGCAGGTGATGTTGGTGGTTGGGGGGCATGGGATTGGCTGGCACTGAACACTCATGGATCCCTTGTCACATGTGCACTGTTTACAGCCACTCGTCCACGTTTCACCATACTGGATGGAGAATAAGGACAGTCCAGTGTAAGGATGAGGTCTGTACAATGGAGTCCTGATTCAATACTATAGGAGTACAGTTGGTTGATTTGACAACAAATGTGAGTTTTGTATGATAATGCTAATGCAGTTTGATGTGTTACTTTGATGTTTCGATAGCATAAGATCGATACTGGAGGGAGCGCTGCTTACCTGTTTAGGTTGGCCATCAGGACCAGTGCAATCTAGGAAATTGCCACAAAGAATGATGAATGTGAGATGGAAAGAATAGGGTTGACTTTTAGTTCCATTACAAATAAAACCCTACTAGTGAAAACATTGATTCAAACGTGATGTTATGACAGGTTTTTGGAAACCCATTTCCTATTCTTTTCTTTTGACGGGACTAGTCCTATGTTTAGGTGGAGGTCAAATAACTGGATACCTAGTCTGAGAATAGGCCTACTGAACCAGCCTTACCACAGGAGGGGACACAAGTGTCAGAGTAGCTACTGAAGAGGATAGTTCCAGATGGGCAGAAGCAACCTTCCGTGGTCGCGGAAGAGGCGTTTGTGGACAGGAGCTGCAACCTGTGTGAATAAACGACAAATATTTCCCATGCAGTACAAGTGTTTCGTAAAAGGTCCCTACATGTTTATAGCTTATTCTATATAGGTCAGAGACAGAGGAATGTTGTTTACCTGCTGCTACAGGTTGGTTGAACTACTGGACCACATGGCATGTAAACTTTAGCGTTGGGGCAGATATGAGCTGTATGGAAGAGTAGAAAAATATTCATTTCAAATCTGTCATTCTGAATTAGTTTAACGTCAGTGGGGCCAGATGCTCATGCTGAGCTGCTTACCACACTGTCCGTTGGTGGCATTCCTCCAGTCAATGCAGATACCAGCCTTGGAACATTCAGAGGCGTAGGCCTCCAAGCTGGAACAGCTGTTGTTTGCCCCACTGCACACATCTGAGCGACATGCCTCAATGAAGGCGTTGGGGGGCACAGATGTGTGGCACGGCTCAAACACCCTGCAAAGGACAGGGACAGGCTTGGAATGGAGCAAGACTGGATGGTCTGCACTGTACACAGACTGGAATTGAACAGCAGTGTGGTTTATCTGGAAAATGTAAGGTTTTCTAACAACTCTCAGGATTTGGTGCAGGTCATACAGAGGGCAACAACGGAGCAAGGCATGTTTTTACAGTTTCCTTACTTGCTGTTCATGATGTCACAGATGGCTGGTCTGCAAGGAGCAGGGGTGGATCCCGAGCCAGCGCTAGTGCTGGATGGGGCGGAGGTGGTAGGAGGCACCGTTGTGGGAGGTGTAAGACAGTCTCTGTCGCTGACTTGCCACTCAGGAGCAGATGTGCCACAGTTTTGCATCTGTCCGTTAGGTGATCGGCAGTCGTTGTCCTTGGAGTTGTCACATGTACCTGGGAGTGGAGGAGGAAAAATGTACAATAAGTTGAGTAGACGTACAGGGGTTAAATCTGTAGTTTAGTTTTCAGATTGTAGAAGGGCTAGTATTTGGTGTGGTGGTTAAACAACTCACCACACTGTCCCTCTGTTTTGCCATGGAAGAGGGAGTAAGGCAGGTTGATACTGAAGGAGCCCTTGTAGACCACCTGGGCAAGGATCGCTGGGATGCCCAAGGTCAGCTCCATGCCAGTACTGGTCAGGTCAAGGCCGTCTTTAGAGTAGGGTGGGTAAACTCTCTTCTGGTTTACATAAGCCTGGAGGTTACATAGCCAACCCGACAGAAAAAGGGAGGTTTGGGGTCAATAAGCTTTCTGTTACCATCTTTAATGCAACAATGTTTTTTTTTTTAAGCATCTGGTTCCCAAGATCTGTTTGATTTGAATAAGGTAACCAAGCTGCTGGAGTAACATGTTACAAACAGTATCCTCATACAGCATACATGGATAGATTTATATCCATGCTGACAGTCATGCAAGCAGAGGTGTGTCGAATGTGTACAAACCACATTGGTGATTGTGTTGTCAGAGTTCAGCTGTGTCATGACAATCTGGGAGGACTGGTAAGAGATGATCAGGGACTGAGGACAGAAGGAGCTGCCAGATGCTGCACAGTAGTTGTTATCAACAACAATGCTCAGGTTGTATTTAGGGAGGATCTCCTTGACCAGATAGTAGGAGCAGTTTTGTTGGAAGTTGTAGGATTGTCCATCGAATGTAAGGTAGTGGCTCTCTCCCCACACGCTGCAGACACCTGTGCAAGAAGAATTGAAACATTTTTGTACTTAGAACAGGCAGAAGAAAACAATTTTCCAAATTCTAATTACAAAATGTAATTACAAAATGTACCATATTTTCTGAATTAAAAAAGAACTTGCACCAATCCTAGTGTTGAGATGGTGACTTACATTCACATTCATATTGATAGCAACATCCTGTTGCATCAAAGTTTTTGACAGGTGGCCGTCCATTCTCACAGCTTGGGGTTGTCACTGGTGGGCAAGAAACTGGTAACTCAATAACCTTGCCACCGACGCAAGTTGCCGAGGTACATTTGTTCACCTCCCAAACGTCTCCTTCCTGTTAAAAACATATTATTAGCAAAGGAAATGGCATTTGCTAAGTGTTTTTTTATTTATTTGCTTATTCAACATAGAACAGGTGGACGACCATTAAATTAGGCAGGACATCAAAATAAGTTGTATGTTTTGTAGACAATAAGGTTGCATAGTCTCAAACCTTTCTTGGTGGCTGCAACTTGGAGCAGTCGAAAGTATTTAAAGGTGTGCTGCTGGCTGGGGATGTTGGTTTAACTTCTGATGGGGTTGTGGGCAGGGTCTCAGATGATGCACTGTACTGAGTAGTAGTTGACGTGGGTGGAGCAGTGGAAGGACATGGAGTTGATTTGACTTCCACTTGGCAGGAAGAGTTGCAGTGAGCGGTGTAGCACCAGCCAGCTTCATCAGTTACATTATACACAAGGTCACCTTATAAGAAAAAAAAAGGAAAAAAGAGAGAGGTGAGCAAGACAAAACAAACTTCATTTCCTTGTGTAATATTCAACATGTTTTACTATACTATTTAATAGGAACAGCAGACAAATTAATTACCTTGTTGATATATTTTGCCGTCAGCAATGCAGAAGCACTTGGTTGTGGTTTGTGCAGCTGTTGATGTGACTGTTGTTGGTTGGGCAGTTGAACTAAGCTGACCAGATGTTTTGGGAGGTGCGGCTGTTGATCCAGTCTCAACCAGCAGAGTTGTAGCTGCAGTTGTAGGGCCTGTGGTCTCTACTTTAGGAGGCACTGTGGATGTTGATACAATAGCCTCAGTTGTGGTTTCCGCCTGTGTTGTAGTTTCACCTACGATGGTAGTTGTTCCCAAGGTAGATGTAGATGGTACACTGGTCGTTGTAGTAACTGTAGTTGGTTCAGCAGTAGAGACAACCTGTCCAGTTGTTGATGGACTTGCTGTTGAGGGCTGTTCTGTAGATGAAGTCTCAACCACCACCGTTGTAGCTGCAGTTGTAGGGCCTGTGGTCTCTACTTTAGGAGGCACTGTGGATGTTGATACAATAGCCTCCGTTGTGGTTTCTGCCTGTGTTGTAGTTTCAACCACGATGGTAGTTGTTCCCAAAGTAGATGTAGATGGTACACTGGTCGTTGTAGTAACTGTAGTTGGTTTAGCAGTAGAAACAACATGTCCAGTTGTTGATGGACTTGCTGTTGAGGGCTGTTCTGTAGATGAAGTCTCAACCACCACCGTTGTAGCTGCTGTTGTAGGGCCTGTAGTCTCTACTTTAGGAGGCACTGTGGATGTTGATACAATAGCCTCAGTTGTGGTTTCTGCCTGTGTTGTAGTTTCAACCACGATGGTAGTTGTTCCCAAGGTAGATGTAGATGGTACACTGGTCGTTGTAGTAACTGTAGTTGGTTTAGCAGTAGAAACAACCTGTCCAGTTGTTGATGGACTTGCTGTTGAGGGCTGTTCTGTAGATGAAGTCTCAACCACCAACGTTGTAGCTGCAGTTGTAGGGCCTGTGGTCTCTACTTTAGGAGGCACTGTGGATGTTGATACAATAGCCTCAGTTGTGGTTTCTGCCTGTGTTGTAGTTTCAACCACGATGGTAGTTGTTCCCAAAGTAGACGTAGATGGTACACTGGTCGTTGTAGTAACTGTAGTTGGTTTAGCAGTAGACACAACCTGTCCAGTTGTTGATGGACTTGCTGTTGAGGGCTGTTCTGTAGATGAAGTCTCAACCACCACCGTTGTAGCTGCAGTTGTAGGGCCTGTGGTCTCTACTTTAGGAGGCACTGTGGATGTTGATACAATAGCCTCAGTTGTGGTTTCTGCCTGTGTTGTAGTTTCAACCACGATGGTAGTTGTTCCCAAAGTAGACGTAGATGGTACACTGGTCGTTGTAGTAACTGTAGTTGGTTTAGCAGTAGACACAACCTGTCCAGTTGTTGATGGACTTGCTGTTGAGGGCTGTTCTGTAGATGAAGTCTCAACCACCACCGTTGTAGCTGCAGTTGCAGGGCCTGTGGTCTCTACTTTAGGAGGCACTGTGGATGTTGATACAATAGCCTCAGTTGTGGTTTCTGCCTTTGTTGTAGTTTCAACCACGATGGTAGTTGTTCCCAAAGTAGATGTAGATGGTACACTGGTCGTTGTAGTAACTGTAGTTGGTTTAGCAGTAGAAACAACCTGTCCAGTTGTTGATGGACTTGCTGTTGAGGGCTTTTCTGTAGATGAAGTCTCAACCACCACCGTTGTAGCTGCAGTTGTAGGGCCTGTGGTCTCTACTTTAGGAGGCACTATGGATGTTGATACAATAGCCTCAGTTGTGGTTTCTGCCTGTGTTGTAGTTTCAACCACGATGGTAGTTGTTCCCAAAGTAGACGTAGATGGTACACTGGTCGTTGTAGTAACTGTAGTTGGTTTAGCAGTAGACACAACCTGTCCAGTTGTTGATGGACTTGCTGTTGAGGGCTGTTCTGTAGATGAAGTCTCAACCACCACCGTTGTAGCTGCAGTTGTAGGGCCTGTGGTCTCTACTTTAGGAGGCACTGTGGATGTTGATACAATAGCCTCAGTTGTGGTTTCTGCCTGTGTTGTAGTTTCAACCACGATGGTAGTTGTTCCCAAAGTAGATGTAGATGGTACACTGGTCGTTGTAGTAACTGTAGTTGGTTCAGCAGTAGACACAACCTGTCCAGTTGTTGATGGACTTGCTGTTGAGGGCTGTTCTGTAGATGAAGTCTCAACCACCACCGTTGTAGCTGCAGTTGTAGGGCCTGTGGTCTCTACTTTAGGAGGCACTGTGGATGTTGATACAATAGCCTCCGTTGTGGTTTCTGCCTGTGTTGTAGTTTCAACCACGATGGTAGTTGTTCCCAAAGTAGATGTAGATGGTACACTGGTCGTTGTAGTAACTGTAGTTGGTTTAGCAGTAGAAACAACATGTCCAGTTGTTGATGGACTTGCTGTTGAGGGCTGTTCTGTAGATGAAGTCTCAACCACCACCGTTGTAGCTGCTGTTGTAGGGCCTGTAGTCTCTACTTTAGGAGGCACTGTGGATGTTGATACAATAGCCTCAGTTGTGGTTTCTGCCTGTGTTGTAGTTTCAACCACGATGGTAGTTGTTCCCAAGGTAGATGTAGATGGTACACTGGTCGTTGTAGTAACTGTAGTTGGTTTAGCAGTAGAAACAACCTGTCCAGTTGTTGATGGACTTGCTGTTGAGGGCTGTTCTGTAGATGAAGTCTCAACCACCAACGTTGTAGCTGCAGTTGTAGGGCCTGTGGTCTCTACTTTAGGAGGCACTGTGGATGTTGATACAATAGCCTCAGTTGTGGTTTCTGCCTGTGTTGTAGTTTCAACCACGATGGTAGTTGTTCCCAAAGTAGACGTAGATGGTACACTGGTCGTTGTAGTAACTGTAGTTGGTTTAGCAGTAGACACAACCTGTCCAGTTGTTGATGGACTTGCTGTTGAGGGCTGTTCTGTAGATGAAGTCTCAACCACCACCGTTGTAGCTGCAGTTGTAGGGCCTGTGGTCTCTACTTTAGGAGGCACTGTGGATGTTGATACAATAGCCTCAGTTGTGGTTTCTGCCTGTGTTGTAGTTTCAACCACGATGGTAGTTGTTCCCAAAGTAGACGTAGATGGTACACTGGTCGTTGTAGTAACTGTAGTTGGTTTAGCAGTAGACACAACCTGTCCAGTTGTTGATGGACTTGCTGTTGAGGGCTGTTCTGTAGATGAAGTCTCAACCACCACCGTTGTAGCTGCAGTTGTAGGGCCTGTGGTCTCTACTTTAGGAGGCACTGTGGATGTTGATAAAATAGCCTCAGTTGTGGTTTCTGCCTTTGTTGTAGTTTCAACCACGATGGTAGTTGTTCCCAAAGTAGATGTAGATGGTACACTGGTCGTTGTAGTAACTGTAGTTGGTTTAGCAGTAGAAACAACCTGTCCAGTTGTTGATGGACTTGCTGTTGAGGGCTTTTCTGTAGATGAAGTCTCAACCACCACCGTTGTAGCTGCAGTTGTAGGGCCTGTGGTCTCTACTTTAGGAGGCACTGTGGATGTTGATACAATAGCCTCAGTTGTGGTTTCTGCCTGTGTTGTAGTTTCAACCACGATGGTAGTTGTTCCCAAAGTAGACGTAGATGGTACACTGGTCGTTGTAGTAACTGTAGTTGGTTTAGCAGTAGACACAACCTGTCCAGTTGTTGATGGACTTGCTGTTGAGGGCTGTTCTGTAGATGAAGTCTCAACCACCACCGTTGTAGCTGCAGTTGTAGGGCCTGTGGTCTCTACTTTAGGAGGCACTGTGGATGTTGATACAATAGCCTCAGTTGTGGTTTCTGCCTGTGTTGTAGTTTCAACCACGATGGTAGTTGTTCCCAAAGTAGATGTAGATGGTACACTGGTCGTTGTAGTAACTGTAGTTGGTTCAGCAGTAGACACAACCTGTCCAGTTGTTGATGGACTTGCTGTTGAGGGCTGTTCTGTAGATGAAGTCTCAACCACCACCGTTGTAGCTGCAGTTGTAGGGCCTGTGGTCTCTACTTTAGGAGGCACTGTGGATGTTGATACAATAGCCTCAGTTGTGGTTTCTGCCTGTGTTGTAGTTTCAACCACAATGGTAGTTGTTCCCAAAGTAGATGTAGATGGTACACTGGTTGTTGTAGTAACTGTAGTTGGTTCAGCAGTAGAGACAACCTGTCCAGTTGTTGATGGACTTGCTGTTGAGGGCTGTTCTGTAGATAACGTCTCGACCACCACCGTTGTAGCTGTAGTTGTAGGGCCTGTGGTCTCTACTTTAGGAGGCACTGTGGACGTTGATACAATAGCCTCAGTTGTGGTTTCTGCCTGTGTTGTAGTTTCAACCACGATGGTAGTTGTTCCCAAAGTAGATGTAGATGGTACACTGGTCGTTGTAGTAACTGTAGTTGGTTCAGCAGTAGACACAACCTGTCCAGTTGTTGATGGACTTGCTGTTGAGGGCTGTTCTGTAGATGAAGTCTCAACCACCACCGTTGTAGCTGCAGTTGTAGGGCCTGTGGTCTCTACTTTAGGAGGCACTGTGGATGTTGATACAATAGCCTCCGTTGTGGTTTCTGCCTGTGTTGTAGTTTCAACCACGATGGTAGTTGTTCCCAAAGTAGATGTAGATGGTACACTGGTCGTTGTAGTAACTGTAGTTGGTTTAGCAGTAGAAACAACCTGTCCAGTTGTTGATGGACTTGCTGTTGAGGGCTTTTCTGTAGATGAAGTCTCAACCACCACCGTTGTAGCTGCAGTTGTAGGGCCTGTGGTCTCTACTTTAGGAGGCACTGTGGATGTTGATACAATAGCCTCAGTTGTGGTTTCTGCCTGTGTTGTAGTTTCAACCACGATGGTAGTTGTTCCCAAAGTAGACGTAGATGGTACACTGGTCGTTGTAGTAACTGTAGTTGGTTTAGCAGTAGACACAACCTGTCCAGTTGTTGATGGACTTGCTGTTGAGGGCTGTTCTGTAGATGAAGTCTCAACCACCACCGTTGTAGCTGCAGTTGTAGGGCCTGTGGTCTCTACTTTAGGAGGCACTGTGGATGTTGATACAATAGCCTCAGTTGTGGTTTCTGCCTGTGTTGTAGTTTCAACCACGATGGTAGTTGTTCCCAAAGTAGATGTAGATGGTACACTGGTCGTTGTAGTAACTGTAGTTGGTTCAGCAGTAGACACAACCTGTCCAGTTGTTGATGGACTTGCTGTTGAGGGCTGTTCTGTAGATGAAGTCTCAACCACCACCGTTGTAGCTGCAGTTGTAGGGCCTGTGGTCTCTACTTTAGGAGGCACTGTGGATGTTGATACAATAGCCTCCGTTGTGGTTTCTGCCTGTGTTGTAGTTTCAACCACGATGGTAGTTGTTCCCAAAGTAGATGTAGATGGTACACTGGTCGTTGTAGTAACTGTAGTTGGTTTAGCAGTAGAAACAACATGTCCAGTTGTTGATGGACTTGCTGTTGAGGGCTGTTCTGTAGATGAAGTCTCAACCACCACCGTTGTAGCTGCTGTTGTAGGGCCTGTAGTCTCTACTTTAGGAGGCACTGTGGATGTTGATACAATAGCCTCAGTTGTGGTTTCTGCCTGTGTTGTAGTTTCAACCACGATGGTAGTTGTTCCCAAGGTAGATGTAGATGGTACACTGGTCGTTGTAGTAACTGTAGTTGGTTTAGCAGTAGAAACAACCTGTCCAGTTGTTGATGGACTTGCTGTTGAGGGCTGTTCTGTAGATGAAGTCTCAACCACCAACGTTGTAGCTGCAGTTGTAGGGCCTGTGGTCTCTACTTTAGGAGGCACTGTGGATGTTGATACAATAGCCTCAGTTGTGGTTTCTGCCTGTGTTGTAGTTTCAACCACGATGGTAGTTGTTCCCAAAGTAGACGTAGATGGTACACTGGTCGTTGTAGTAACTGTAGTTGGTTTAGCAGTAGACACAACCTGTCCAGTTGTTGATGGACTTGCTGTTGAGGGCTGTTCTGTAGATGAAGTCTCAACCACCACCGTTGTAGCTGCAGTTGTAGGGCCTGTGGTCTCTACTTTAGGAGGCACTGTGGATGTTGATACAATAGCCTCAGTTGTGGTTTCTGCCTGTGTTGTAGTTTCAACCACGATGGTAGTTGTTCCCAAAGTAGACGTAGATGGTACACTGGTCGTTGTAGTAACTGTAGTTGGTTTAGCAGTAGACACAACCTGTCCAGTTGTTGATGGACTTGCTGTTGAGGGCTGTTCTGTAGATGAAGTCTCAACCACCACCGTTGTAGCTGCAGTTGTAGGGCCTGTGGTCTCTACTTTAGGAGGCACTGTGGATGTTGATAAAATAGCCTCAGTTGTGGTTTCTGCCTTTGTTGTAGTTTCAACCACGATGGTAGTTGTTCCCAAAGTAGATGTAGATGGTACACTGGTCGTTGTAGTAACTGTAGTTGGTTTAGCAGTAGAAACAACCTGTCCAGTTGTTGATGGACTTGCTGTTGAGGGCTTTTCTGTAGATGAAGTCTCAACCACCACCGTTGTAGCTGCAGTTGTAGGGCCTGTGGTCTCTACTTTAGGAGGCACTGTGGATGTTGATACAATAGCCTCAGTTGTGGTTTCTGCCTGTGTTGTAGTTTCAACCACGATGGTAGTTGTTCCCAAAGTAGACGTAGATGGTACACTGGTCGTTGTAGTAACTGTAGTTGGTTTAGCAGTAGACACAACCTGTCCAGTTGTTGATGGACTTGCTGTTGAGGGCTGTTCTGTAGATGAAGTCTCAACCACCACCGTTGTAGCTGCAGTTGTAGGGCCTGTGGTCTCTACTTTAGGAGGCACTGTGGATGTTGATACAATAGCCTCAGTTGTGGTTTCTGCCTGTGTTGTAGTTTCAACCACGATGGTAGTTGTTCCCAAAGTAGATGTAGATGGTACACTGGTCGTTGTAGTAACTGTAGTTGGTTCAGCAGTAGACACAACCTGTCCAGTTGTTGATGGACTTGCTGTTGAGGGCTGTTCTGTAGATGAAGTCTCAACCACCACCGTTGTAGCTGCAGTTGTAGGGCCTGTGGTCTCTACTTTAGGAGGCACTGTGGATGTTGATACAATAGCCTCAGTTGTGGTTTCTGCCTGTGTTGTAGTTTCAACCACAATGGTAGTTGTTCCCAAAGTAGATGTAGATGGTACACTGGTTGTTGTAGTAACTGTAGTTGGTTCAGCAGTAGAGACAACCTGTCCAGTTGTTGATGGACTTGCTGTTGAGGGCTGTTCTGTAGATAACGTCTCGACCACCACCGTTGTAGCTGTAGTTGTAGGGCCTGTGGTCTCTACTTTAGGAGGCACTGTGGACGTTGATACAATAGCCTCAGTTGTGGTTTCTGCCTGTGTTGTAGTTTCAACCACGATGGTAGTTGTTCCCAAAGTAGATGTAGATGGTACACTGGTCGTTGTAGTAACTGTAGTTGGTTCAGCAGTAGACACAACCTGTCCAGTTGTTGATGGACTTGCTGTTGAGGGCTGTTCTGTAGATGAAGTCTCAACCACCACCGTTGTAGCTGCAGTTGTAGGGCCTGTGGTCTCTACTTTAGGAGGCACTGTGGATGTTGATACAATAGCCTCCGTTGTGGTTTCTGCCTGTGTTGTAGTTTCAACCACGATGGTAGTTGTTCCCAAAGTAGATGTAGATGGTACACTGGTCGTTGTAGTAACTGTAGTTGGTTCAGCAGTAGACACAACCTGTCCAGTTGTTGATGGACTTGCTGTTGAGGGCTGTTCTGTAGATGAAGTCTCAACCACCACCGTTGTAGCTGCAGTTGTAGGGCCTGTGGTCTCTACTTTAGGAGGCACTGTGGATGTTGATACAATAGCCTCAGTTGTGGTTTCTGCCTGTGTTGTAGTTTCAACCACGATGGTAGTTGTTCCCAAAGTAGATGTAGATGGTACACTGGTTGTTGTAGTAACTGTAGTTGGTTCAGCAGTAGACACAACCTGTCCAGTTGTTGATGGACTTGCTGTTGAGGGCTGTTCTGTAGATGAAGTTTCAACCACCACCGTTGTAGCTGCAGTTGTAGGGCCTGTGGTCTCTACTTTAGGAGGCACTGTGGATGTTGATACAATAGCCTCAGTTGTGGTTTCTGCCTGTGTTGTAGTTTCAACCACGATGGTAGTTGTTCCCAAAGTAGATGTAGATGGTACACTGGTCGTTGTAGTAACTGTAGTTGGTTCAGCAGTCGAGACAACCTGTCCAGTTGTTGATGGACTTGCTGTTGAGGGCTGTTCTGTAGATGAAGTCTCAACCACCACCGTTGTAGCTGCAGTTGTAGGGCCTGTGGTCTCTACTTTAGGAGGCACTGTGGATGTTGATACAATAGCTTCAGTTGTGGTTTCTGCCTGTGTTGTAGTTTCAACCACGATGGTAGTTGTTCCCAAAGTAGATGTAGATGGTACACTGGTCGTTGTAGTAACTGTAGTTGGTTTAGCAGTAGAAACAACCTGTCCAGTTGTTGATGGACTTGCTGTTGAGGGCTGTTCTGTAGATAAAGTCTCAACCACCACCGTTGTAGCTGCTGTTGTAGGCCCTGTGGTCTCTACTTTAGGAGGCACTCTGGATGTTGATACAAGAAACTCAGTTGTGGTTTTTGCCTGTGTTGTAGTTTCAACCACGATGCTAGTTGTTCCCAAAGTAGATGTAGATGGTACACTGGTCGTTGTAGTAACTGTAGTTGGTTCAGCAGTAGAGACAACCTGTCCAGTTGTTGATGGACTTGCTGTTGAGGGCTGTTCTGTAGATGAAGTCTCAACCACCACCGTTGTAGCTGCAGTTGTAGGGCCTGTGGTCTCTACTTTAGGAGGCACTGTGGATGTTGATACAATAGCTTCAGTTGTGGTTTCTGCCTGTGTTGTAGTTTCAACCACGATGGTAGTTGTTCCCAAAGTAGATGTAGATGGTACACTGGTCGTTGTAGTAACTGTAGTTGGTTCAGCAGTAGACACAACCTGTCCAGTTGTTGATGGACTTGCTGTTGAGGGCTGTTCTGTAGATGAAGTCTCAACCACCACCGTTGTAGCTGCAGTTGTAGGGCCTGTGGTCTCTACTTTAGGAGGCACTGTGGACGTTGATACAATAGCCTCAGTTGTGGTTTCTGCCTGTGTTGTAGTTTCAACCACGATGGTAGTTTTTCCCAAAGTAGATGTAGATGGTACACTGGTTGTTGTAGTAACTGTAGTTGGTTCAGCAGTAGACACAACCTGTCCAGTTGTTGATGGACTTGCTGTTGAGGGCTGTTCTGTAGATGAAGTCTCAACCACCACCGTTGTAGCTGCAGTTGTAGGGCCTGTGGTCTCTACTTTAGGAGGCACTGTGGATGTTGATACAATAGCCTCAGTTGTGGTTTCTGCCTGTGTTGTAGTTTCAACCACGATGGTAGTTGTTCCCAAAGTAGATGTAGATGGTACACTGGTCGTTGTAGTAACTGTAGTTGGTTCAGCAGTAGAGACAACCTGTTTAGTTGTTGATGGACTTGCTGTTGAGGGCTGTTCTGTAGATGAAGTCTCAACCACCACCGTTGTAGCTGCAGTTGTAGGGCCTGTGGTCTCTACTTTAGGAGGCACTGTGGATGTTGATACAATAGCCTCAGTTGTGGTTTCTGCCTGTGTTGTAGTTTCAACCACGATGGTAGTTGTTCCCAAAGTAGATGTAGATGGTACACTGGTCGTTGTAGTAACTGTAGTTGGTTCAGCAGTAGAGACAACCTGTCCAGTTGTTGATGGACTTGCTGTTGAGGGCTGTTCTGTAGATGAAGTCTCAACCACCACCGTTGTAGCTGCAGTTGTAGGGCCTGTGGTCTCTACTTTAGGAGGCACTGTGGATGTTGATACAATAGCCTCAGTTGTGGTTTCTGCCTGTGTTGTAGTTTCAACCACGATGGTAGTTGTTCCCAAAGTAGATGTAGATGGTACACTGGTCGTTGTAGTAACTGTAGTTGGTTCAGCAGTAGACACAACCTGTCCAGTTGTTGATGGACTTGCTGTTGAGGGCTGTTCTGTAGATGAAGTCTCAACCACCACCGTTGTAGCTGCAGTTGTAGGGCCTGTGGTCTCTACTTTAGGAGGCACTGTGGATGTTGATACAATAGCCTCAGTTGTGGTTTCTGCCTGTGTTGTAGTTTCAACCACGATGGTAGTTGTTCCCAAAGTAGATGTAGATGGTACACTGGTCGTTGTAGTAACTGTAGTTGGTTCAGCAGTAGACACAACCTGTCCAGTTGTTGATGGACTTGCTGTTGAGGGCTGTTCTGTAGATGAAGTCTCAACCACCACCGTTGTAGCTGCAGTTGTAGGGCCTGTGGTCTCTACTTTAGGAGGCACTGTGGATGTTGATACAATAGCCTCAGTTGTGGTTTCTGCCTGTGTTGTAGTTTCAACCACGATGGTAGTTGTTCCCAAAGTAGATGTAGATGGTACACTGGTCGTTGTAGTAACTGTAGTTGGTTCAGCAGTAGACACAACCTGTCCAGTTGTTGATGGACTTGCTGTTGAGGGCTGTTCTGTAGATGAAGTCTCAACCACCACCGTTGTAGCTGCAGTTGTAGGGCCTGTGGTCTCTACTTTAGGAGGCACTGTGGATGTTGATACAATAGCCTCAGTTGTGGTTTCTGCCTGTGTTGTAGTTTCAACCACGATGGTAGTTGTTCCCAAAGTAGATGTAGATGGTACACTGGTCGTTGTAGTAACTGTAGTTGGTTCAGCAGTAGACACAACCTGTCCAGTTGTTGATGGACTTGCTGTTGAGGGCTGTTCTGTAGATGAAGTCTCAACCACCACCGTTGTAGCCGCTGTTGTAGGGCCTGTGGTCTCTACTTTAGGAGGCACTGTGGATGTTGATACAATAGCCTCCGTTGTGGTTTCTGCCTGTGTTGGGGAATTTGTTGGCAGTGTTCCTGTAATATAAGGCAAGGTTTTTGTTATAGGTGCAATTGAAGTTGGAGGGAAAGTAGTTGTGAAGAAAAGTGTTGTGAATCCAGTATTTGTTGATGTTGGCAAAGTGCTTGTTGATGTGACCGTTGTTGGTTGGGCAGTTGAACTAAGCTGACCAGATGTTTTGGGAGTTGCGGCTGTTGACCCAGTCTCAACCAGCAGAGTTGTAGCTGCAGTTGTAGGGCCTGTGGTCTCTACTTTAGGAGGCACTGTGGATGTTGATACAATAGCCTCCGTTGTGGTTTCTGCCTGTGTTGTAGTTTCAACCACGATGGTAGTTGTTCCCAAAGTAGATGTAGATGGTACACTGGTCGTTGTAGTAACTGTAGTTGGTTCAGCAGTAGAGACAACCTGTCCAGTTGTTGATGGACTTGCTGTTGAGGGCTGTTCTGTAGATGAAGTCTCAACCACCACCGTTGTAGCTGCAGTTGTAGGGCCTGTGGTCTCTACTTTAGGAGGCACTGTGGATGTTGATACAATAGCCTCAGTTGTGGTTTCTGCCTGTGTTGTAGTTTCAACCACGATGGTAGTTGTTCCCAAAGTAGATGTAGATGGTACACTGGTCGTTGTAGTAACTGTAGTTGGTTCAGCAGTAGAGACAACCTGTCCAGTTGTTGATGGACTTGCTGTTGAGGGCTGTTCTGTAGATGAAGTCTCAACCACCACCGTTGTAGCTGCAGTTGTAGGGCCTGTGGTCTCTACTTTAGGAGGCACTGTGGATGTTGATACAATAGCCTCAGTTGTGGTTTCTGCCTGTGTTGTAGTTTCAACCACGATGGTAGTTGTTCCCAAAGTAGATGTAGATGGTACACTGGTCGTTGTAGTAACTGTAGTTGGTTCAGGAGTAGAGACAACCTGTCCAGTTGTTGATGGACTTGCTGTTGAGGGCTGTTCTGTAGATGATGTAATATCTGTAAACAAGAAAACACTGAGTCTGAAGACTGAATTTTGAGGTAATGCCTGTCACTGTTAATACTCATTCATAAGAACAGTTATCCTAACAATTGCAGTGTCCCACATAATGGGAGTAGTAGGATAAAGTAACTTTAAAACCAATTTCGGAAAGGTAATCTATTCCTTTAATTGCCTTACTAGGTGTTGAGAATGTAAAGACAGTTGTGGGTCTCAAGGTAGTGGACACTGTAGGTGTTGAGCTGGCTGTGGTTATGGTCACCGGAGTGGTTGATGTTGGTGGTGCAGTTGTTGTCTGACAAGGGTACAAATTCCTTGTAATTTCCCCATTGACTCCACAAACAGCTTCGATGCAGTTCCCAATGCCATCCGTGGTATTGTAGATTGTCGATCCATATGGGTAGGTTTTACCATTGTACAGACATGTACAAGCTGAAGGAAATACATGTAATTTGTCAGATGATCAATCACTGTGAACTGTTACAATTTTTAAATCTTTTTATTCCGATATCTGGGCTTGTTTGTCTTACCTTTAACATCGTAGCTGCAGCTTACTCCACTCATCGTACAGTAGCTATAACAAAACAGATTGATCATTGTAGTATATAACTGTATATTGCATTCATGTATTACAGATTTTTGTCAGCAAGACCATATATAACAACTTACCAAGTGTAACAGTTTTGTTCTAAAGTTGGAACTCGGGCTCCATTGCTGTAATGGTTTCCCTGGTAGTCATAACAGCCACACTGGTCAAGAGGCACACATGTCATACTATCCTGGTTGAAGTAGGCTTTGGAAGGTGGGCAACTGGGATAGCAACCTATAGCACACAAAGAGTACGTATGAGCATTGTGATTATCCTGCAATACAAAGCAACATTAGCTTCATACAAATCCATGTACACCTCCAAACTCTGTGGTTGAACGGGAGTATTGAGGAAAGCAGGTCAAACAAGCCTTTCAGCGCAGTCGGTTTATTGTGTTCTGATGAACATTGCCAGAAACGTCTTACTGCAATTCCCACACAGTCTTGATTTATGTTGGGTAAGCTATGCACTTACCCTCCAGAGCAGGGATGAGGCTAGAGCAGTTTCCAGAGGGGTTCCTGCAGGTCTTCATACAGGGAGCTCCACATGGCTTGTAATGCCACTCACATCCATCAGGAGCATTGTAATAGTCGCAAAACAAGGCTGCAATAGATGACACAATGAAGTATGCAATAACACACTGTTCTAGAATGAATAGATCTGCTGATTGACAGTTTATTAGGACATGACAGCAGTGATTGGGAACCTCAAGCAGATCCACCTAATAGGGCCCTATTTTAACGATCTGAAACACAAGTATCAAAATGCAAAGCGCAAGTAACTTTGTGGGCGGGACTCCGGCTCGGTTGCTATTTTGCCAGCGGGATAAATGACTGCGCCTGGCGCAAATCTAAAATGGGCAGGTCCGAAGTAGCTACATTAGTAATGGGTGTGGTTTGGGTGTCACGTGAAATAAACCAATCAGTGTCATCTCACATTCCCTTTAAGAGCAGCGCTTGTTCCATGGCGAATTGCTATAATAACGGCGGATTTGCCAGGCGCACGCCAGGAGTGGTTCACAGCCGAGGAGACCGACGTTCTCGTCAGGGCCGTAAAAGATAGAGACATGACATTGTATGGGAAAGGCAGAGCAGTTTTCTCATTACATTAAATTATCTTTTAAATTGTTAGGCTATATTTTTTAATTGCTTAGTTCTTAGAATTATTTAAGCTATTGTACTTTTTTAACTTAATTTAAGACCAGTAGGCCCAATATGTTTATTGTTTGCGCCTTCCTGCCACAGTCAATTCCGTGTTTGGGTAACAGGCTACATGGCGAATAAACCGAATTCTGATTCTGATCCTAATGGAGATGGGAGAAGAAACCCACCCAAATTAGCTTCGGTTAAACAGGGGTGGGAGGAAATTGCCACAATTGTTACTAATCAGGTTCACATACGTAGAAATTTCTTATGAAAATCTTTTTATAATCATTGAAGAAATGTAAGAAGCCATAATTCAAAACAATGTAAGGTAGCTTCGCTGAAAGAAGACCCTGGCCTCGCCAGCAGTGCGCACGGAGCTTGCGCCCTTAAAATAGCATCTGAATAATGCGCCATTGACTTAAGACCACGTTTTTCCTGGTCAGTAGCGGAAGTTTTTCGGAAACTGCAAGATAGCACCACGGAACGTTTACGCCAGAACACGCCTCCGTTTTCGCTGAACCGCCAACGGGAGCGCAAGGTCATTTCAACTTGCATCTTTAGAGGGAATAGTCGCCTTTGTGTCGAGTGCGAACTAAGATTGACACTTGCGTCGTCAAGATCGGGCCCTTAGTCTCTCTCTGTTTATAAGTGAGGCTGATTTTGAACAAACGTACGGCATATCTGTGGTGTTCTCCAGGACACACACGCTCCAGCTTCGTTGCAGGCCTCGGCATAAGCAGCCACAGCGGTACAGAAACATTCACAGTCTCCTCCGCTGTCACAAGCACACGAGTCTCGGACGCAAGCTTCATAATATGGAGTTGGATCCACCTTTGGGACAAAATGTTAAACACAAGGTTAACAAACCAAATGAGCATGCTACTAAGTATACGTATTTCAACATTCCCGATCTGTTCCTGTCATGAACTCACCTGAGAGTGACATGCTTGGAAGACTTTACTCTGGAGGATACTGCACTTCTTTAAAGACCAAGCTTGTCTGTAGGGGTTGGTGGTACAGGCCGGTTTGCTGGACACAGCGTTAGGGCAGGTGGGGTTGTTCTTCCAGCTGTTTCCAAAGTCCAGTGGGTCCACCACTGTCTCTTGATTTCTAGTGGTTAAGTCGTTCTGTCCGTTGCCATCATAGTTACCACACAGACCGCAGACCTGTCCCTGAAGTCAACAAACAATGGAGAATTCATGAAGTTCCTATAACAAACTTTTAAAGATAGCTTTTAGTGAATTGACAGAAGAATGACAGAAGAATAACAGTAAAATACTGAAGAATGGCATTTAAAACCAGTGGCTTTGTGTAAGTGTGTGTCTATTACTACTGTCTAAATGTAATGTAATGTATTACATGTGTGTACCTTAAACAATGGGCTCATCTTGATGAACAAGCTTGTCTTTGTGTCCCACATCAGGATGAGTCCAGGCTGCACCTCAATGACCAAATATATTCCCATCTTACTTATTTGCTGGGGAAATGATCCTCCATTTTCTCGAATGACCTGGTACCCATTGTCGGTCAGCAGCAGTTCATTAGCCTGACATAAACACAAAAACACACCCATAAAAACACACACACACAGAAATACAGACAGTCAGTCTGCAATGAAATCCCACGGTAGATGACTTTGGACATGTTTGTCTGCCAGACAGAACGGTTGTGCATACCCCCATGTAGAGCTTGATGTTTTTAGAGCAGGTGGTCCCTGTGGTACCGCAGGGCACATTTTCGGTGTTAATTCTGAAGCTGTTTGAGGTGAGATTGCCACTGCAGGAGTTCTGGTGAAGACATACACAAGCGTCAAGACCAGATGATCAAAAGCATACGCAGAATTGGGCATAATCTGACTGCTTACACCACACAAACACTGGCCACCAACAGAGACACATACCTGTAGCAGAGTGTATTCACATCCTCCATTGAAAGTGTACCGTACATTGTCAAAGCTTATATAATTTCCATCTCCGTACATGGAACATACTTGGTCACACTCCTTTGTAGTGCACTCCCATTTCCTGGCCTTGCATGTGCTGTAAACAACATGTAACAGACACACACACACATACAGTACAGATAGTCAGGTACTGGAACGTTGGTTAGCGTTTGCGATGTCTGCGAGGTACCAGCTGTGGAGATGCATGAGGGCAGCTGTAGACATACCAGGTGTTACACTTTTCTTTAAGGGTTTGACCAGGCTGGTATATAGCTCCATTGTGGACACAGGGACAGTTGTCCTCCAGGATGCAGCCACCTTTTCCATCAGCCACCAGGCCCGTGGGACACATACAGCCTGATGTGCAATCTGTACTGATCTGCAGTGTGAACACACCAAAGTACAACATGGATACACACATACCACAGCAGGAACACAATGTAAGTTTGAATGTGATGCACAGCATTCACAGTATGATGTCCGTGGAGTGTTTTTTACTCACACAGAACATGTCCAAGGTCTCACAGCTCTTCTCACACTCAATTCCAGTGGCTCCGAGTGGTTCATTGGAACAGTTGAAGTAAACCATGGGAGCAATGCAGCCTTGTAGCGCTGAAAACACAAACACAGTTAAATCAATTCAATAGTCATTAATTACTGATATGATCTGGAATTGACGTGACTCGTCTCTCGATTTAAAACCACCCACTGAAATACAGCAGCTCATCAGAATCAGGTCTGGCAGAAATGATTACGCTTACCTTCCAGTTGCCCTCCACAGCTCAGCATTCCGTCTTTACAAACACTGTAAAAGAGCAGTACATATCGGAGATATGATGCTTTTTGCGACAATCCTGAGAGGTACCCTTACCCCAAACCTGACCTGACCCCATTTGAACATGCCAACCCTGTTTGTTTCTCCTCACCAGCTGGCTCCATCCTTGCTGGTGCTCTCTCCCGCTGGGACGATGGTGTCCTTGTCGTAGCAGGGGCAGTTGCTGGCCTCCACGCACTGGCCCGCCTGGTTCAGGTAGGTGCCCTGGAGGCAGCCACAGCCGTCCACAGAGGTAAAGTCCTGGCCGCAACTGCGGTCAGTTTGGCTGAGAGAGCGGCAGGTCCGTCCACAGCTGACCATGTTGTAGTCGTAGACCGTCCCAGGGGCGCAGGACGAATTGTACTTAGCTGAGAAGAGAGAGAGAGAGAGAGAGAGAGAGAGAGAGAGAGAGAGAGAGAGAGGGATGAGTGCTGCAACTGTGTTAGACGCGCGTCACAAGTGTGTTGGAGATGCGTCCGTGTTGGACTCACAGCAGATGCCGTCCCTCCAGCCATGGAGCATGATCCCCGCAGCAGCACAGGCGTGGACGTAGGAAGAGACAGCAGTACACATGCAGTCCTCACTCTTCTCACAGTTACAGCTGTCATACATGCAGTTCTACACAGAGACAAATTTGGGTGTTCAGAGAAGGAAGGAAGGAACAAACCCAAAAAGGGATTCACAGGTATTTCTCAATTTGAGTGTATGTATGAGTTTAGTCTATGTAAGAATTTACTATTTTATAAGGTGAGTGTATATTCATGTTGTTTGGTTATGTTGGTACAATGTTGTCACTATAGGTTTTGCCATATAGTTACATTAACAGTAGCAGGCAGTTAATTTACTTGAATGGGAAGTGCTGCCATGTGTTAAATGCACAACTGCCTCTGTGAATGATGAGTCAGTGTGAGAAGGACTCACATCTTTGTAGGTCTCCGGGTTGATCACTGAGTGGCAGGAAGAGAACGCCCCTTGTGGATCTGTCAGCTTGGTGCACCAGAACGTGGCATATTTCTCTGTGAGTCAGACAGGCATATTGTCATCACATTCGCATATCATTATCGACGTTATGAAGTTGTGATTCTTTTCATCTGTGGACTGCACTCCCAAAGAGATGGCTCTGCGCCTTACCGTTTTCCACTCCCAGACTGCAGGGATTTGAGAAGGAGGTGCTGACGTCAGGACAGCTGGCCATGGTCTTCCACGTGTTGGCAAAGGCCACAGGGGTGGCCTCCACTAGTCCACTCATCACCTTGAAGTCATCACCAAGGATGTCATTGAAGTTCCCACACAGACCTGCAGTGGGGGGGGACAGATAGATGTCATCAATATAAGATGGAAATGAGGATATGGAGATGAGGAGAAGGCAGAAGTAGAAGGAGAAAGAAAAGGAGATGGAGTAGATAGAGAGGTGGAGGAGGACCGGGAGAATGTGGGGGGGAGGAAGAGACGGTAAACGTAGGTGGACGGTGGGGCAGGGCCGTACCGCATGTCGAGCCCTTGAGGGCGGGGCTGGCGGTGATGTAGAGCTGCATGTTGGGAACGAGCTGCACCTCCAGCTGCAGACCTACGGAGGTCTGGATGAAGATGAAGAAGGAGGAGGGCTGGAAGATGCTTACATCCGCTGCAGCACGGGGAGAGGACAATGATCAGACGTTGGTTTACCAACCCCTTTGATGTGTATCATTTTAGTCACCACATGCGATAATATGTCAAGGTTACTAACCGGTGTAAAGAGGAAGTTGCGTGAGAATCTGATTGGCTAAGACATTCCCACTGGACAGGACTTTGATCACCTGTAAAATGGTGTGTAGACATGCTGAATCAGACTGAGATTACATCTTTAGAGGTTTCTGGAACATAGACAACATTCTAGAAACCATTGTTCTCGCACGGTAACCACATTTTCAAAATCAAACAATGGTCTCCTGATTCCTTTTGGACTGAGCAGCAGCAGCAGTGTCTTACTGTGGGTGGGCTACCCAGAGCCAGGGTGATGGATCTGAGGCAGGTCTCTGTGTCTGACAAGCCACACTTCACCAGATCTCCCTGCACTCTGAACCGGGACCCATTACATTCCTGCAACACGGCAAACACACACAGACAGGGTTAGCATCAGAGAGATCGAGGGACGTTTCAGTTCAGAAACAAACAGACTGACAGACTTACTGGACAGGCAGCACCTAGTTCCCACAACAATTTAATGAAAGGCCTGAGCTCTGTAATGAAGAGCGGCGTACCTTAGCCAGCACGTAAGAGCAGGCTCCATGGAAGGTGTAGAGTTTCCCATCGAAGGTGTTGATGTGAGACCCTCCCTCCACAGAGCACGTCCCTGGACAGTCCTTCTGCTGGCAGCTCCACTGACCACCAGAACACATGCTACATAGAACAACACACTGTTATGAGACAGAGGAACACATGCTACATAGAACAACACAGTGTTATGAGACAGAGGAACACATGCTACATAGAACAACACAGTGTTATGAGACAGAGGAACACATGCTACATAGAACAACACAGTGTTATGAGACAGAGGAACACATGCTACATAGAACAACACAGTGTTATGAGACAGAGGAACACATGCTACATAGAACAACACAGTGTTATGAGACAGAGGAACACATGCTACATAGAACAACACAGTGTTATGAGACAGAGGAACACATGCTACATAGAACAACACAGTGTTATGAGACAGAGGAACACATGCTACATAGAACAACACAGTGGTATGACACATAGACATATGACACATGAGACATATGAGACAATACTTTGACTTATCTCATTTTACCTGCATACATGGAATCATGTATTACGGTAAATGTGGACCATACTTGCATTGTACACAGATGAGATATAATGTCCTCAGCTAGACCTACCAGTCTTTACATTTGGTTGAGTAGGATTCTCCTGTGCCGTATGTTTGTCCATTGTGCAAGCAAGGACACTCACGTAGTGGGATACAGCCTGTCTTATTTACGTCATCAAAGACAGAACCTGAGGAAGCAAAAGAGATGGAAAGAGTGAGAGATGGAGAGAGGCAGAGAGAGAGGGAGAGAGATTATTCACGGCCACAGAGTATGACCATTACAAAGATATTTTTATTTAACCTCCATTTAATATGGAGGAAGCAGAAGCAAATAACCCAACTGTCCTCTTAGAATGCACAAAATAATACAATAATAAAACATTTATAATAACATATTTTCCTATGACATTTCACTAAAACAGATTTTATTTTCCCATGACATTTTAATAAAGCAGATTGTATTTTCTAATCATTCTTCATTTGGGTTAGGTTACTCTTGTCGCAGAGGTTGTGAGGGTAGTACTGTGTGTACCTGGAGGGCAGAAGCAGCCGTCGGTGCAGTGACTGTTACAGAGCTGACTGCTCTGGGGGTTGGAACAGGAGTCAGCGCAGGGGCTGCCACATTCCTGGTACACCATGTTGTAGGGACATTTCTTTCCTGTGGAAACATTGTTTAATCAAATTCACGATTAAACGGAACTTTCTTAGTTCAATCTTTTCCCACAAAGATAATATGGGATGGTTGTGTATGCAGTGATTGTGTAAAAATAGTTTTCATGTAAGAATTCAGAATTGTATGGATTCATACCGTCATTCGTTCAATTATATAAATGTATTCTAAAATATAGTTATTATACATCCATATTACCTGAGAGGATGCTAAACAGTGCGTGTGTTTTCAGGAAAAACTTGACATGGCGTAGTCCCGCTTGACTTACCACAGAACTGCTCTGTTCTCCACTGCATGGGGGAGCCCCCTGCATGGACACACTCGCGGGAAAACTCGGAAAGGGTGTCACATAGGCAGAAGGAGGTGTTGTTGTCACAGTGGCACATGTCTGCCATGCAGGCTTTGACGAAGGATTCAAAGTCCAAGCGGTTGGCACAGTCTGCAAACACTGGGGCCTTGAAAAGCGACTCACAAAAGGCCTGGAAAAGAATCAAATCCCAATAGCGTCCTATTAGTCTTGTTGCCAGTTTGCGTTGCAATTTTGTAGGCCCCACACAGCATTTTCTTCATAGTTAATCTATTAGCAGGGTAGAAGGATGAGTGACTTTGAGTGATGAGTGATTTTTCTAATTGTGGGTGTAGGCCAACAACCGACTGTACAAATCCAGTCCGAACATTTTTACATAAAGTTGCTCAGTAAACTGCTTATCACATGAGAGATTTACATAGGCTTAACATTACCATATCTCCACAGCTCTCCGCAGAATTGAGTACAGGTTCATAACACGTTTCCAAGGGATCGTCTAGCTTCCACTGCTCTCCGTAGGATGACACAGATTGCTTCACACCTGATAGAGCAAAGCAGGATATTAACCGTTAACATAAATATAACTCATAGATTAGCACTTTACATAAAAGATAACTGTTATTATTTTACCATTCTTGATGAACTCGTCATATGTCTCAACTCCATTGAAATCGCCACAGAGCCCACATGTCTGATTGTGGAATTTCGGGTTCATTTCGATCTGCAAAATCCAAGTCAAGATCATCAAGAAATTCAATTATGACTGTCTTTGTGCTCTAATGTCTTTAACATCACTATTTAAGGTCTAAAAACCTTTAAATTCCATCAGCCATAATTGTTAGCACATTGGGTGTTGGGTTAAATAAATGCTTTGTGGTATTTGCGTTGGTTATGTTTTCAGAGTCTGCCTATGTGCACTGGTGTTTGCTTTCCTAACATTCGGAACCTGTCAAACTGTTCACTTGACAATCACTTTGCGTTCATCTGTAAATATTTGTTTTAACTTTATCTGTTTTACAGATCACAGAATGTCCTATTTGTTCATTCAGTGTTTTAGCCTGTACTAATAAAGTTCTCATCTTACCCGTAGTGAGTCTTCCAAGTTCCAGATAAGCAACAACCCCAGTTTGGACTGGACTGTGATGGAGCTCATGTTTTTGATTGACACTCCAGAGTACACATATGGCACAACCACCCTGTAATAAAGGGGACAGATTTAAAATATTGTCAGTATGAGTGACCAATAATTTGAGACAAACCTGCCATGGTTACCTGTACAGACTCTGTCTGACGGTATCAAAGTGGGATTTAACACATTCTAACCGGAATCAAAATTGTTTAGGTAATTTCAATATGCAAAGCAAGAGTGGTACATTTGCATACACATCGGAGGCAGGGAAACTTTGTCAAAACCGGGTTTCCAAACAACCTCTGTTAGTGATTCACAGAAACTGATATTGCAGCTTTATATTAATGAGGTGAATAGACTGAGATGTCGTTTTCGCCAACAGCCAGAGAAGTCAGCGAGACAGAGGAGTCATGCAACTATAGTGCAGGTTTTAAATGTATTCATTCCAATGGGAGAATTGTGCAGCAAAAGAACATTCACAACAAAATGGAACTCTGGTCACCCACTAAACTGTTATTCACATTCTTAAATGATCTTGTCAGCTGTAGTTCTAAGTGAGTAGTGTGTATCTGTGCAGTCGTTCCATGAGTGAGTATAGAAGCAGACTTACGTCTTGCCGTTGACCAGGATGGAGTCCTTAGAGATCTCCACTGTGGTGCCGTCCAGCATCATGGTGATCTTGCTGATGGTGGGTATGTTGTTCACCACCTGTCTCCTCATCTGGATGTTAAAGTCCTCATAGTTGCTGCTGCTGCGGCAGTGAGACGTAAGGATGTGGTTGCAGGTGGAGGGCAGTTGGAACATGTCCCCGTCAAACGTCTTGAAGTGGTAGTTGCCCCATGTACTGCAAACCATGTCCAGGTAAGAAGAGTTTGCCCCTAGAGAGAAAACACCATTTGAAACTGAGGGGTGCCCAGCGACGGCCCAGAATGTGTTTGGTATCGGCAGTTCCTGGCTGGAATGTGTAGAAGTGTGTGTGCGTGTCCGTATGTGTGTGTGCGTGAATCTTACCTGACAATTGGGTCATCAAAGTTGTTGTGGGGAAGACAGAAACCGTTGTTGGAATCACTATAAGAAACAGAAAGCAAAGAACTGATGACGATCCCAGTACTTTTTATTTTATAAGATTCTATCCCAAAATTATCCAGGTTTCTAATCTTTATTGAGTGTTTTTTTAATCCAATTATTGAGTTGACCATAGAGATTCAATTAAATCATTACCTACTTTGACTTCTTAGATCTATTTCACGGTTTTGTTTAATAAAAAAATATATATATACATTTCATGGAGTATTTAACAATGGACCAACCTGTTTGTGTTGCGGCTAGTGTGATCAGCGTTGCCAGGCATGTCAGCATATGTGGTTGTCTGTCCCCTATAGTCCCCATGATGCTGCTGTGTGAGTCCACAGATCTGCAGGTATGAGGAAGAAGCTACACCTGGGCCAGGGTTTTATACCTGAACTCTGTCTATAAGGAGGGACTACCTTTTCTCTTACCTTTCTCTCCTCCTTTCCTCTCCTCCTTTCCTCCTCCCCCTCCCCTCTGCTCTTCAGGATGGGCCCTTTCAAGTAACCTTCTTCTGACGTAGATCTATCCGGAATGTTCTCGTACACTTCTATACACACGTGAACACAATGGGTCGCTTTGTAACACTGGATTTTGCATGGAGAGGTGACAGTAATTTGTGTTTAAGAATTTAAAAGGAGTTTAGAGACAGATGGTAGAAGCAAATGTATGAACTAGAAGTTAATGTAAGCTATTGAAGGCCCAAGCCTTTTGAGTCACAACAGGTACTGTTTCATTGTAAAACTGTCAGTCAGTCCATCATTATCATTAATGATTACACTGGTCCGTTTACTGGAGTATACAACCGTTTACATACTGGTGGAGGCAAAAACAAGTATGATGAGGCACATTTCATGAATATGTGTGTATCTAATATGTAAATCACATTTATAGAGAGAAGACGTCCATTCCAGCCATGTTGGCTAGGCTCCAGTCTCTAAGTATCTTCAGTTTCTCCCTGAAGGCCTAACCCTACCCTAATGAGTCCACGTCTTTGTTTCTTTCACCATCCCACACTCATTGAATAAAGGTCATGCAATGCATCAATCACTTGTAATGGTTAAATATCAAGAAACGTTAACACAACATGCCATATTGTACTGATGCAAACATTACTGCTGAGTGGTGTTGCTTCAAGGAGGAGCAGACAAGCTCATGGAATGACGAACCACACCTATCCAGGATCTGCATCCTGATCTCTCTTCACTGGGAATCTTTTATCTTGTTCCACAAGAGATCTTTGTTCTCATCCTCATCTCAAATTCATGGGACATTCTGTGTCTAAAGCCAGAATTCCTGCCTGTGACATAACATGTGTTGACCCTTCTCAGCTGCTGGAGAGCCACATGGGTGTCAAAACTGCATCTCCATTCTGCTGTCAACCTCAGATAAACACAGCGTGTTTGGATATAATGTGCATAGGTGTTATCACATGTTTTTCTTCTTTCTCAGACACACACACATGGGGCCACATAGTAAAGCATAGTGGTGATGCTTATCAAGTAGAGCTTGTCTCAGACCTTGGCTGTCTCTCCTCTAGGTTAGTACATTTTACTCTCAGCTCCCTTCCTCCAGCTGCCAAATCCCCCCCCCCCCCCCCCCCCCCCCCCCGACACCCAACACACACACATGCACACACACAACTTCCTTGGCGCTTTAAACTTGACCTCAAATGTAACCCTGCTATGAGAAACTTTCCTTGGATTTTTCACAATGGCAAGTGTTTTGTCACAGGGATAGGAGTTTGGCTGGAACAAGCGTCACAGCCTTCTTGTTGTCCCCATGGAAGCATTACGACACAAGCCATGAGCAAATATACTGAGCTGGGAGCAAACTAAGGAAAGGATACAGAAATTATATCAAACAGAGAGCATTGATTGGAGAGTGAAGTGTTTCTGTGTGGATCAAACAAATTCTGATGATTGATGGGATGTATACTGTTAGGGCTAGTCCGCGTTGCACTTCCTCAGAGAGAGAGAGAACATTTGCATGGATGCTATATAAATACATGGCTCCAGGTTGGTCCATAGTTATTAGCTTCTCATCAATACTCGGATCACAGACGGACACAGATCACATCAGTGGCCACGTTGCCATTCATCTGGCTGATTTGGAGATTGAGTCAAGTCCAGTTTCATGATCCGATTAGGGGATATTTGGTTGCATTTTCAGGTATTAAAAAACACAATCAATCCATTATAATCCAAGGAAAATAGAATACCAACACAGAGACAACCACACAGTATGGTACAAGATTACTTAATGTGAAGACAAAGTTGAGTTTATAACAGAGTGCAGAAAGTGCTTTGTGCAATCATTTATACAAATCCAGCGTACTAATTGCAAGGTAAACATAAAAAGTCTTAGAATCTTTTAGTCCTATGAGCTGGAACCATATCTTCTACCTGAAGGCAGACATTCAAACTCCCCCTGCAGGGGGTGGTCAGTAAAGTCAAACATGGCAGTCAATGACCAGTTTATGACCAGCTGACCAAGTCTTTTTTTTGGCCAGATTCCTATACAAACAGACAGAACTCACTCAATAAAACTTATGTTGAACAAAGTCATTTTGGTACACACCTTAAATCTCTTTTTTTTTTTTTTTTTTTTTTTTGTGGAGTAAAGATGTTGTGCCTTCTTAGATATGGCATTTGCATTAGGTTGAAAGTTCAACCTACTATCAAACACAGTGCCCAATTAACTGTTGGTCTCCTCCAAATCTATATCAGTCCCCTCACAACTGTAAGTTTTGGCATGGGTGCAGACCTCCTAAAATCAATAATCATGTCACAGAATTAGCATAATCAAACTTGAGATAGCTATTTGTGAAAAGATGAAGGAAGGGGAGAGAGTGCATGTCCTTAGGGTGACCCAGTGGATGAGTGGAGCTTGAATGAAAGGGCACCCTTAAATCCCACACTTGAATGTTTTTTGTCATAGTCTAAAGTCAAAAATGTATTCAGTGAAATCAGTATGAAAAGATCGGTCAGAAGTTGCTCTGGAAGCAAATGTGGCTGTGTGGCGCAAGCAGAAAAAAAACTCTGACCACAAGTCTGGAGATTGACGATTCTCTGCAGCCTCAGGGTGGCATCCTGCTCACCTCTGCCAGCTCTATAAGCAAACTGCAGAGGATCTAAAGAACCCGGCACTTGCTACTGAACAGCCTGCTTTCAGCTTGCTGATTATGTGCCACAGGTTTAAAATCATTTGATATCTTTGGCTTTAAACATTTGGCAACGGAGAAATTATTGAATGTTTACAGAATACAGGTATCTTTTGTTGCTGAAAAAATGTGCACAAAATATTAAAGAGCTGCTCAGCACAGGTCTTAAAGGAACAGTGCTATTAGATCTTACCAGGGAGTTTTCTGCTATGGGTGGTTCTAAACAACAATATCAACATCAATGGTGATGTTTTGACTTAATTTCATCCTGCCTCTCAGACCATGTTTGTTCTGCGAAATCTTGTTTATTAAACCACAAGTAGAACTCATTCAAACTGTCAGCTCGATATGTATCAGAGTTCAAACCATCAAGACCAACTGCTTCATTCCCCCTTCACTTTTTTCATGGCATTCCAGGCAGCTCTTGAGTTATAGGAAATGCCTCTTTTCACATGTATCACGTGTGTGGATACAGCCCTATCATGAAAAGTGGACAACCAATTAACAGTGTCCTAATAGAGTGTAGTAAGTTCAACATGAGGTTCATGTTGTTTAATTGTAACTTGTTTAACTACATGCTCTTATGGTTCTTCCCTTCGGCACTTATTTGGTTGTTCACAATGTGTGCTTCATGTTTTGGCTACCCACAATGTTTGGGGCTATTTCGTTGTTATGATCAGTGACCTAATGCACTTTTGTAAAGCTCTCTTTTGGAAGTCGCTTTGGATATAAGTGTCTGCTAAAAGCATAAATGTAAATGTATTACGGTAACGTACTATTATACTGTTTGTTCAAATGACACAGGATTCTGTACATGTATATGGAATAGTGTTGAATTGGTGTCGTTCAAAATCACAAGAGACGGTAATTGCTACGAGCATTCTTTATGACTAGTGTCTGTGATATGGGTTAGGGGTCTGTTTGGTGTTCATGATTGCAGAGAGAAATAGCACACAGGGATCACAATGACAGACCAGCGGTAGACATGAAATGCCAGGTTTATTCGAATGTTTGCTTTGCAACAAAAACAGATATATACGGGTGAGAAGCACAGACTAATAAAGATCTATTCTAACAGCATGACATAAATAGAGGGCTGGTCTGAACAGACCGGCGGTCGGGCGATCATCGTCTGGTCCCTTGGCCCTTGGTGACCTGACTGGCCTCCTGTACGATACACTCCGTCCTCAGACAGCCACACTTCTCAATGTGGATGTAGGTGTGACTGACAGTAGACCCATCCTTACACACAAGCTCCACTTCTCTCTTGCTGGTGAAGAGTTCCTGGCAGCAGGAACAGGAGCGTTCCAAGTTCTGGGCCTGGGCCGAGTACCTTTCGACAAAAGAGAGAGAGAGGGACGTGTTGTTATCTTCATGTTCATGTTCTTGGAGAGTACATGAACATGCTATGGAGACGAGTACTCTAGACTCACATTGCGTAGGTTCCGCAAGACCCTACACAGGAAGTCATGTTGACCTTCTGAGAGGAGCGACAGCCGTTGTTCTCCAAATAAACTGGTGTGTTGCTGACATTACATGGTTTAGGCAGGGGGATACCTGGAAGCCGGGGAGAAGAAAAAAGGGGAACATTTTTATCAAAATGTGTACGTTATTCTCAATATTTATTAAACAGCATATTCAAACTACCAATAATAAAAATTCGAAAGACAAGCTGAAAAATGCTGGCAGACACTCACAGCCATGACAGCAACCATCTGGGGCAATGACCTCCGTTCCCTACAATTAATAACATGAGTAAAACAAAGGGCAAAATATTTGTATTGTTACTAACCAGCTCAATCGATCTATGAGGTATAATGTTTGAGATTCCCAGGAGGAGCCTCCTCCAAAAGTACTTTAGATAGTATACATTTCCAAAGGCACATTCTGATCCATGCTATGATGATTTTACTGTTTTAAAGAAGATACAGATTTGCTTGTATAGGTCGAGATGCTGTGGTATAGGTTGTGATGGTGTGTGTGCGTGTTTACGTACAGGGATGCAGTCCTTTGGGTTGAAGTATGGGCATTTGGTCTTGGCTTCAATTGTAATGAACTGCTTTCCGATGATCACACACTCGTAGTTGATACAGGGCTGCCCAGGGGGGTTCCATATGGAGCCAGGCTGCACACACACAGGACATTCCCATAGGTGGGGAGGACAGAGTGGGATGGGAGAGGGGGACACAGAGAAAGGAAATGAGTTCATGTCACATATCCTCACTAACTGCATGGTAACTAACTAAATAACGTCATCTTCAAGTAAAGCTTCACTGACATGAGTATACGGTGACTATAACCCAAAGGACAATAAGGATTCTTGACTTGACCGACCTGAACAACGTGTGTAGCGTTCTCTGATACCGGAACCACACATCCCGTCTGAACACACTTCCCACAACACCGCCCAGCGACAGGCTGGTACTCGTAGCCCTGCAGTGGCGAGGAGAGGGTTAACACAGACAGGACCCGCAAACACACACACACAACCTAATGCCACCTCCCATGGTACTTACCACTTGGCAGTGGGTGTCACAGGTCACAGGTACACAATCCACAACACGGAGGTGGCTAACCGCATCCATGTTGGGACCACACACACACTGTTGACATTGGCCCTTAGGCACAATGGTTCCAGGCTAAGGGTGGGAAGGGAGCACACATGTCAGACCGTCTCAATGGCGCGTCGTCATGGTAACGTCTCCAGCTGTTTTGACCTCCACATTAAATGTTTTCCTCCACGTCTGATTTATTGAGAGGTCATGGTTTGTAAATTCTCACCTGATATTCAGTGTTGTTGAACACACATACATCCTTTGGTACTGTTGAACAATAAGGAACACAAGTCATTCAATGTGTCACACATTTGTCAACACTTCTAATAATAAAGTCACATTAACTACCATATAATTACATAGCAATAATGAAATGGTATTATGTAAATGTGTAATGGGTTATTCCAACAGAGTAAGAAAGAGCAGTTTGGATAAAGGGTTTAGAGGTGAGTGGAAGGGTATTGTAAAGGGTGTTGTAAAGGGTACACCCACATCCATCCACAAGGTTACTGTTAACATTAAATTATGAAGCTGAGGATGTTGGGCTTTCTAGGGGTAAATGGATGTCAACATTGACCTTATTCTGGTCACTTAACCTTCAACTTTCCCTTACAACGTCCTTTCACCCCTTACACCCCTACCCTATACTGTGCCTTACACCTTTGTAATAACCTGTAACGTTTACACTTAATACCATTTAAATACATGGTAATGCATTCAATACCAACAATGTTTTTATTGTCGGTATTGCTATAAAGTTGCAATGTAGTTGATGCAAATGTACATGACATTATTCACAAATAGGAATGCACACTTATAAATGTTCCACAGCACAGATAATACCAAAAATACTACACACATGTATTACCACAAAGAAATGCACACTCATTCACAGATTTATAACTAGCTCACCGCAGTTGCTTATGTGGCAGCAAACTCCCATGGTCACTTCTGTCTTGTAGCCAGGGGGGCATGTGAGTATGGATGAAGAGCATGTTGAGACATCACACACTGTAAAGAGAGAAGCCAACAATGAGTTACCATGGAATACAGAGAAAAGTCAATTTCCACAAATAGAAACATAAGAATGGCTCAACATCGTGTCTATTGCATTTATCTTCACTTCTCTAATAGCACTGGCTTACTGACAGTGCTGAAGTAAAGTTTTGGTTAGGTAGGGTTTAAATTAAGAATATAATTAGGGTTAATACTTGGGTTGGCATTGACTTTAATTAAGAGATGACTCACCACACTTGTCCTTTGGACAACAGCCATCCTTTTCTGTAACTCTGACTTGACCCTGCTGGTTGCAGGACAGTGGGGCCTGTGTGGGGCACCCTATGGGCTGGCAATGCGTTTCCAGTGTGGCCTTCTCACATACACACTCTTTACAGTCCTCGACCCATGTCTCGTTGACCTGGCAAAAACAAGAATAATATATGTTAAAAGTGAATCACTGCAGCATTTTAAAAGTAGAAAACAGTACTTAATATCGTTATATTGTTATATATATAAAACAAGTTATATAAACAAATATTTTATTTACCTCTTTCCATGTTCCGTTTCTCAAATAGCAGACATCTGAGAAACACCCACCCCCAAAAACGTCACTGGTTATTGGTTGAAAATACGCTGTTAGGTTTGATCAAACATGTCAATGTGTCAAGACAAGGTGTCCTGTAGTGAGGTGACCATGCTCACCACAGCTGGGGATGCAGATGTGGCTGCCTGGGCTCAACAGTGTGGTGCCACTGGGGCAGTAGCAGCCCTCAATCTTCATAGTTGTCAAGGAGGTGTATTCGTCTTTGGTCTCGATGAAATTCAGATTGTACCTATACAATGGCCATAATTTCAGTATTTGTCAAGCCCATGAACTTGCCACTCGCAGGTTTAGTGTTTTAGAATCTGGCATGCTATGTGGTGTATGTTTAAAAAAAAAAATATTATAATATATATTGTAATTATAATATATACCAACGACAGGCATACCTGAGGTTACACGTCGACTCCACTGCAGGGCCACAGGCCTCGTACACCAACGGTGCATGGCAATTGAAGTCTAAAGGAAGAGAGATAGCATCCTGAGCACCTACATAATTATCAGAGAAACTCGCCACCTAATTGTGTCAGAGCTAGAGAGGCTCCTTGTGCATCCCGGCTTGTATGATAAGATAGGCAGGTGTTCTGTCTGTACGAAGAGCCAATGTGAGAACTACGTACCACATAACCCATCAGTGGCATCCCTCCATTCGAAGCACACTCCTGCCTGTGCACAGGCATCTGCATACACCTGCAAGCTGCTGCAGCCAATTGTGACGTTGTCCATGTGACAGACGTCAAAGTTGCAGGCCTCATAGTAGGCCTCATAAGGGATGGTCTTGTGACAGGATGCAAACACCCTGAGAAATGCAAAGTTGTGGTTATTAAATACTGTACCTCTTCCGGTTCTGTCCCTTGTATCATATTTTGTCCTGTGTTCAACCAATAGTGAAAGTGTTAATGTGTCATGTTATTGGCAGTAATGATGGTGTCATGGATTCTAGTGCCATTAAGATAAATTAAATCTATAGCTCTCAAGGAAAAAAAGGTGTAAGATGGCATATGCTTGTTTGATATGGAAATTGTGAAACTACCTGCTATGTTTTTGGATAAAATTTAGACAAGTTCAAAATGTATCCTCACTCGGTCTTGATGATCTCGCAGATGGCCGCATTGCATGGTGGAGAGGGCACAATGGTGGGAGGCTGAGTCGGTGGAGCAGAGCAGTGGCTGTTGTTGTGGTCAGGAACATGCCATGAGTTGGCCATGTCTGGACACGAAGAGATGACCTGCCCAGTGGGCAGCATGCAGTCATCTGTGCGGTTGTTGTCACAGGTACCTGGGGAACAAGTTATTACATCAACACCAGGATGAGCCCATTGCTTAATAATGCATACAAGACCATGGGAAATTTAATGAATTAAGCATGAAATACGTTGCAGCATAGATGACTTTGAGGGTGAGCAGTCCACAATAGTGAGTGTCACTGGGAGAGTAGGATGAACTCACCACACTGTCCCTCTGTGTTGCCGTGGAACTTGGCATATGGTAAGTAGATGGCAAACATGAGCCCAGTGAAGGTCACCTTGGCATCAATCTCTGGGATGATAACTGTTGATTCAATGCCGTTGTCTGTGATACGGAAATCTGCATTCTCAAAGGCTGGGATGATGCGTTTGTTGTTGACATAAATCTGAGACAAATGATATGAACTATGAGAAATGGACTGAAAAATGTCAATCATCAAAAGCTGATCTATCTCTAAAACACATTTACAAACTGTACATCTAAATAACATATTACAGCCCAGTGCCTAATACAAAAATTATAAAGAAACACGCCAAAACTAAATCATCAAGATAAGTTACCAGGTTGGTGAAAACTCCATTAATGTCTTTTTGCGTCATGTAGATCTGATATGAGTGATAGTAAACGGTAATGGACTGAGGGCAGGACAGGCCGTCTGGAGAGTTGCAGAAGTAGTTATCGATGGTTACACTGAAGTTGTACTTGGGTAGGATTTCTTTGACCAAAACATAGGAACAGTTTCCTTGGAAGCCATAGTATGTTCCATCAAATGTGATATAGTGGGGATCTCCCCAACCTGAACAGATGCCTGTAAAATAAAAAAAACAAGCAAGTCATTACATTGTATTTAGCTTTGATTGATAGTAATCAAATTATCCGACTTTCTGAATTGATTGTACAGTTACAGGCTATTGTAGATCTAAAATTGGGTCAGTCCTTCAACTGACACTAGTCCTTACATTGACACTGGTACTGATAGCAGCACCCAGACTCATCATAAACTCTTATTGGGGGATAGTTGTTTTGGCAGACTATGGGCTTGGGATCTTCACATATAACATGGTGGATAGTCACATCTCCTAGGACGCATGTTGCGTTGGAACATGCGTCATGTTTCCATATTTGCCCATTCTAGAAGAAAAACAACAGGATTATTTCTCAGATATCCTGGTCTATTGCAAAAATTAAACGTCACTGTATTTCTAGATGATGGGTGCATGTTTCTTTGAAATAATGTAAACATTAAAACAGGTATGTGTATGTCCAGAAATGTGATGTTATTTGCCATACTACTAAAAACAATGGTCTCAAACAATGAGGTTACCGTTCTTGGTGGGTGTAAATGGTCACAGTGCTTTATAAATGGTGGTCGAATGGTAGCGTTGGTTGTTTTAGGGGTTCTTGTTGTTATAGGCGTTGTTGTTGTTGTAGTAGGGGTTGTTGTAGTAGGGGTTGTTGTAGTAGGGGTTGATGTAGTAGGGGTTGTTGTAGTAGGGGTTGTTGTAGTAGGGGTTGTTGTAGTAGGGGTTGTTGTAGTAGGGGTTGCTGGTGTGGGAGGAGTTGGTGTTGATTGACATAGGCTAGAGTTGATTGCAATTTCACAGGAATTGCTGCAGTAACCTACGTAGCACCATCCATCATGGTCAGAAACATTGTATATCACAGCACCTAAAAGAAGCAAAAAGTGAAAGGAAACAAATCATTGAGTGAATCGATGAAGAATAATGTCTAGGGACTTATATGATATTATTACTTTAGGCAAGGGGTAGATATTATGAGTGCTTACCTTTCAGGTAAGACACATTATTGTAAAAACAACAATGGCCATGGGACTGAGTGCTTGGTGTCGGCTGAGTGGTAGGTTTCATAGTCTCATTTGTTACAACACTTAGAGTGATTGATCTAGTGGTTGATATTGTGGTTTTAGGAGTAGTTGTCCTTGTACTTTTAGGGGGAGTTGTTGTAGTTGTAGGTGGTGTTGTAGTTGTAGTGGGAGTTGGTGTTGTAGGCTTGGTTGTGGTGGTAACTGTGGTTGGGGTAGGTGTAGGTCCACAATCACAACACTGGACTCGGATCTCATAGTCGAAGCACTCTTGCAGAAGTCCTTGCATATTGTTTTGACAAATGAGTCCAACAGTTGGGCTGCAGGTCACATCTTGTCCAAGCTGAGAGATTGTAAGACCCGGATACTGTTTTGCTCTACATTCAACGGCCTTTGGCGAGGAGCAGATGTGATAACCAGCACCAATGATCTTCTTTATGGACTCATTATCTCCCCCCTCAGAGCCAGGAGTAGGCTGGCCGAGGTTGATCCAGTCTGACCATTGACAAGTGGTCGTGCCAGAGCATGGTGTTGTTGTAACTGGGGTTGCTGGAGTGGTTGTGGATTGAGTTGTAGGTGATGTAGTGGTTGTGGGTGTAGTACTTGTAGGAGTAGTTGTCCTTGTACTTGTAGGGGGACTTGTTGTAGTTGTGGGTGGTGTTGTAGTTGTAGTGGGAGTTGGTGTTGTAGGCTTGGTTGTGGTGGTAACTGTGGTTGGGGTAGGTGTAGGTCCACAATCACAACACTGGACTCGGATCTCATAGTCGAAGCACTCTTGCAGAAGTCCTTGCATATTGTTTTGACAAATGAGTCCAACAGTTGGGCTGCAGGTCACATCTTGTCCAAGCTGAGAGATTGTAAGACCCGGATACTGTTTTGCTCTACATTCAACGGCCTTTGGCGAGGAGCAGATGTGATAACCAGCACCAATGATCTTCTTTATGGACTCATTATCTCCCCCCTCAGAGCCAGGAGTAGGCTGGCCGAGGTTGATCCAGTCTGACCATTGACAAGTGGTCGTGCCAGAGCATGGTGTTGTTGTAACTGGGGTTGCTGGAGTGGTTGTGGATTGAGTTGTAGGTGATGTAGTGGTTGTGGGTGTAGTACTTGTAGGAGTAGTTGTCGTACTTGTAGGGGGAGTTGTTGTAGTTGTAGGGGGTGTTGTAGTTGTAGTGGGAGTTGGTGTTGTAGGCTTGGTTGTGGTGGTAACTGTGGTTGGGGTAGGTGTAGGTCCACAATCACAACACTGGACTCGGATCTCATAGTCGAAGCACTCTTGCAGAAGTCCTTGCATATTGTTTTGACAAATGAGTCCAACAGTTGGGCTGCAGGTCACATCTTGTCCAAGCTGAGAGATCGTAAGACCCGGATACTGTTTTGCTCTACATTCAACGGCCTTTGGCGAGGAGCAGATGTGATAACCAGCACCAATGATCTTCTTTATGGACTCATTATCTCCCCCCTCAGAGCCAGGAGTAGGCTGGCCGAGGTTGATCCAGTCTGACCATTGACAAGTGGTCGTGCCAGAGCATGGTGTTGTTGTAACTGGGGTTGCTGGAGTGGTTGTGGATTGAGTTGTAGGTGATGTTGTGGTTGTGGGTGTAGTACTTGTAGGAGTAGTTGTCCTTGTACTTGTAGGGGGACTTGTTGTAGTTGTGGGTGGTGTTGTAGTTGTAGTGGGAGTTGGTGTTGTAGGCTTGGTTGTGGTGGTAACTGTGGTTGGGGTAGGTGTAGGTCCACAATCACAGCACTGGACTCGGATCTCATAGTCGAAGCACTCTTGCAGAAGTCCTTGCATATTGTTTTGACAAATGAGTCCAACAGTTGGGCTGCAGGTCACATCTTGTCCAAGCTGAGAGATTGTAAGACCCGGATACTGTTTTGCTCTACATTCAACGGCCTTTGGCGAGGTGCAGATGTGATAACCAGCACCAATGATCTTCTTTATGGACTCATTATCTCCCCCCTCAGAGCCAGGAGTAGGCTGGCCGAGGTTGATCCAGTCTGACCATTGACAAGTGGTCGTGCCAGAGCATGGTGTTGTTGTAACAGGGGTTGCTGGAGTGGTTGTGGATTGAGTTGTAGGTGATGTAGTGGTTGTGGGTGTAGTACTTGTAGGAGTAGTTGTCGTACTTGTAGGGGGAGTTGTTGTAGTTGTAGGGGGTGTTGTAGTTGTAGTGGGAGTTGGTGTTGTAGGCTTGGTTGTGGTGGTAACTGTGGTTGGGGTAGGTGTAGGTCCACAATCACAACACTGGACTCGGATCTCATAGTCGAAGCACTCTTGCAGAAGTCCTTGCATATTGTTTTGACAAATGAGTCCAACAGTTGGGCTGCAGGTCACATCTTGTCCAAGCTGAGAGATCGTAAGACCCGGATACTGTTTTGCTCTACATTCAACGGCCTTTGGCGAGGAGCAGATGTGATAACCAGCACCAATGATCTTCTTTATGGACTCATTATCTCCCCCCTCAGAGCCAGGAGTAGGCTGGCCGAGGTTGATCCAGTCTGACCATTGACAAGTGGTCGTGCCAGAGCATGGTGTTGTTGTAACTGGGGTTGCTGGAGTGGTTGTGGATTGAGTTGTAGGTGATGTTGTGGTTGTGGGTGTAGTACTTGTAGGAGTAGTTGTCCTTGTACTTGTAGGGGGACTTGTTGTAGTTGTGGGTGGTGTTGTAGTTGTAGTGGGAGTTGGTGTTGTAGGCTTGGTTGTGGTGGTAACTGTGGTTGGGGTAGGTGTAGGTCCACAATCACAGCACTGGACTCGGATCTCATAGTCGAAGCACTCTTGCAGAAGTCCTTGCATATTGTTTTGACAAATGAGTCCAACAGTTGGGCTGCAGGTCACATCTTGTCCAAGCTGAGAGATTGTAAGACCCGGATACTGTTTTGCTCTACATTCAACGGCCTTTGGCGAGGTGCAGATGTGATAACCAGCACCAATGATCTTCTTTATGGACTCATTATCTCCCCCCTCAGAGCCAGGAGTAGGCTGGCCGAGGTTGATCCAGTCTGACCATTGACAAGTGGTCGTGCCAGAGCATGGTGTTGTTGTAACAGGGGTTGCTGGAGTGGTTGTGGATTGAGTTGTAGGTGATGTAGTGGTTGTGGGTGTAGTACTTGTAGGAGTAGTTGTCGTACTTGTAGGGGGAGTTGTTGTAGTTGTAGGGGGTGTTGTAGTTGTAGTGGGAGTTGGTGTTGTAGGCTTGGTTGTGGTGGTAACTGTGGTTGGGGTAGGTGTAGGTCCACAATCACAACACTGGACTCGGATCTCATAGTCGAAGCACTCTTGCAGAAGTCCTTGCATATTGTTTTGACAAATGAGTCCAACAGTTGGGCTGCAGGTCACATCTTGTCCAAGCTGAGAGATCGTAAGACCCGGATACTGTTTTGCTCTACATTCAACGGCCTTTGGCGAGGAGCAGATGTGATAACCAGCATCAATGATCTTCTTTATGGACTCATTATCTCCCCCCTCAGAGCCAGGAGTAGGCTGGCCGAGGTTGATCCAGTCTGACCATTGACAAGTGGTCGTGCCAGAGCATGGTGTTGTTGTAACTGGGGTTGCTGGAGTGGTTGTGGATTGAGTTGTAGGTGATGTTGTGGTTGTGGGTGTAGTACTTGTAGGAGTAGTTGTCCTTGTACTTGTAGGGGGACTTGTTGTAGTTGTGGGTGGTGTTGTAGTTGTAGTGGGAGTTGGTGTTGTAGGCTTGGTTGTGGTGGTAACTGTGGTTGGGGTAGGTGTAGGTCCACAATCACAGCACTGGACTCGGATCTCATAGTCGAAGCACTCTTGCAGAAGTCCTTGCATATTGTTTTGACAAATGAGTCCAACAGTTGGGCTGCAGGTCACATCTTGTCCAAGCTGAGAGATCGTAAGACCCGGATACTGTTTTGCTCTACATTCAACGGCCTTTGGCGAGGAGCAGATGTGATAACCAGCACCAATGATCTTCTTTATGGACTCATTATCTCCCCCCTCAGAGCCAGGAGTAGGCTGGCCGAGGTTGATCCAGTCTGACCATTGACAAGTGGTCGTGCCAGAGCATGGTGTTGTTGTAACTGGGGTTGCTGGAGTGGTTGTGGATTGAGTTGTAGGTGATGTTGTGGTTGTGGGTGTAGTACTTGTAGGAGTAGTTGTCCTTGTACTTGTAGGGGGACTTGTTGTAGTTGTGGGTGGTGTTGTAGTTGTAGTGGGAGTTGGTGTTGTAGGCTTGGTTGTGGTGGTAACTGTGGTTGGGGTAGGTGTAGGTCCACAATCACAGCACTGGACTCGGATCTCATAGTCGAAGCACTCTTGCAGAAGTCCTTGCATATTGTTTTGACAAATGAGTCCAACAGTTGGGCTGCAGGTCACATCTTGTCCAAGCTGAGAGATTGTAAGACCCGGATACTGTTTTGCTCTACATTCAACGGCCTTTGGCGAGGTGCAGATGTGATAACCAGCACCAATGATCTTCTTTATGGACTCATTATCTCCCCCCTCAGAGCCAGGAGTAGGCTGGCCGAGGTTGATCCAGTCTGACCATTGACAAGTGGTCGTGCCAGAGCATGGTGTTGTTGTAACAGGGGTTGCTGGAGTGGTTGTGGATTGAGTTGTAGGTGATGTAGTGGTTGTGGGTGTAGTACTTGTAGGAGTAGTTGTCGTACTTGTAGGGGGAGTTGTTGTAGTTGTAGGGGGTGTTGTAGTTGTAGTGGGAGTTGGTGTTGTAGGCTTGGTTGTGGTGGTAACTGTGGTTGGGGTAGGTGTAGGTCCACAATCACAACACTGGACTCGGATCTCATAGTCGAAGCACTCTTGCAGAAGTCCTTGCATATTGTTTTGACAAATGAGTCCAACAGTTGGGCTGCAGGTCACATCTTGTCCAAGCTGAGAGATCGTAAGACCCGGATACTGTTTTGCTCTACATTCAACGGCCTTTGGCGAGGAGCAGATGTGATAACCAGCATCAATGATCTTCTTTATGGACTCATTATCTCCCCCCTCAGAGCCAGGAGTAGGCTGGCCGAGGTTGATCCAGTCTGACCATTGACAAGTGGTCGTGCCAGAGCATGGTGTTGTTGTAACTGGGGTTGCTGGAGTGGTTGTGGATTGAGTTGTAGGTGATGTTGTGGTTGTGTGTGTAGTACTTGTAGGAGTAGTTGTCCTTGTACTTGTAGGGGGACTTGTTGTAGTTGTGGGTGGTGTTGTAGTTGTAGTGGGAGTTGGTGTTGTAGGCTTGGTTGTGGTGGTAACTGTGGTTGGGGTAGGTGTAGGTCCACAATCACAGCACTGGACTCGGATCTCATAGTCGAAGCACTCTTGCAGAAGTCCTTGCATATTGTTTTGACAAATGAGTCCAACAGTTGGGCTGCAGGTCACATCTTGTCCAAGCTGAGAGATTGTAAGACCCGGATACTGTTTTGCTCTACATTCAACGGCCTTTGGCGAGGAGCAGATGTGATAACCAGCACCAATGATCTTCTTTATGGACTCATTATCTCCCCCCTCAGAGCCAGGAGTAGGCTGGCCGAGGTTGATCCAGTCTGACCATTGACAAGTGGTCGTGCCAGAGCATGGTGTTGTTGTAACTGGGGTTGCTGGAGTGGTTGTGGATTGAGTTGTAGGTGATGTAGTGGTTGTGGGTGTAGTACTTGTAGGAGTAGTTGTCCTTGTACTTGTAGGGGGAGTTGTTGTAGTTGTAGGGGGTGTTGTAGTTGTAGTGGGAGTTGGTGTTTTAGGCTTGGTTGTGGTGGTAACTGTGGTTGGGGTAGGTGTAGGTCCACAATCACAACACTGGACTCGGATTTCATAGTCGAAGCACTCTTGCAGAAGTCCTTGCATATTGTTTTGACAAATGAGTCCAACAGTTGGGCTGCAGGTCACATCTTGTCCAAGCTGAGAGATTGTAAGACCCGGATACTGTTTTGCTCTACATTCAACGGCCTTTGGCGAGGTGCAGATGTGATAACCAGCACCAATGATCTTCTTTATGGACTCATTATCTCCCCCCTCAGAGCCAGGAGTAGGCTGGCCGAGGTTGATCCAGTCTGACCATTGACAAGTGGTCGTGCCAGAGCATGGTGTTGTTGTAACTGGGGTTGCTGGAGTGGTTGTGGATTGAGTTGTAGGTGATGTTGTCGTTGTAGGTGTAGTACTTGTAGGAGTAGTTGTCCTTGTACTTGTAGGGGGACTTGTTGTAGTTGTAGGTGGTGTTGTAGTTGTAGTGGGAGTTGGTGTTGTAGGCTTGGTTGTGGTGGTAACTGTGGTTGGGGTAGGTGTAGGTCCACAATCACAACACTGGACTCGGATCTCATAGTCGAAGCACTCTTGCAGAAGTCCTTGCATATTGTTTTGACAAATGAGTCCAACAGTTGGGCTGCAGGTCACATCTTGTCCAAGCTGAGAGATTGTAAGACCCGGATACTGTTTTGCTCTACATTCAACGGCCTTTGGCGAGGAGCAGATGTGATAACCAGCACCAATGATCTTCTTTATGGACTCATTATCTCCCCCCTCAGAGCCAGGAGTAGGCTGGCCGAGGTTGATCCAGTCTGACCATTGACAAGTGGTCGTGCCAGAGCATGGTGTTGTTGTAACTGGGGTTGCTGGAGTGGTTGTGGATTGAGTTGTAGGTGATGTTGTGGTTGTGGGTGTAGTACTTGTAGGAGTAGTTGTCCTTGTACTTGTAGGGGGACTTGTTGTAGTTGTAGGGGGTGTTGTAGTTGTAGTGGGAGTTGGTGTTGTAGGCTTGGTTGTGGTGGTAACTGTGGTTGGGGTAGGTGTAGGTCCACAATCACAACACTGGACTCGGATCTCATAGTCGAAGCACTCTTGCAGAAGTCCTTGCATATTGTTTTGACAAATGAGTCCAACAGTTGGGCTGCAGGTCACATCTTGTCCAAGCTGAGAGATCGTAAGACCCGGATACTGTTTTGCTCTACATTCAACGGCCTTTGGCGAGGAGCAGATGTGATAACCAGCACCAATGATCTTCTTTATGGACTCATTATCTCCCCCCTCAGAGCCAGGAGTAGGCTGGCCGAGGTTGATCCAGTCTGACCATTGACAAGTGGATGTGCCAGAGCATGGTGTTGTTGTAACTGGGGTTGCTGGAGTGGTTGTGGATTGAGTTGTAGGTGATGTTGTCGTTGTGGGTGTAGTACTTGTAGGGGGAGTTGTTGTAGTTGTAGGGGGTGTTGTAGTTGTAGTGGGAGTTGGTGTTGTAGGCTTGGTTGTGGTGGTAACCGTGGTTGGGGTAGGTGTAGGTCCACAATCACAGCACTGGACTCGGATCTCATAGTCGAAGCACTCTTGCAGAAGTCCTTGCATATTGTTTTGACAAATGAGTCCAACAGTTGGGCTGCAGGTCACATCTTGTCCAAGCTGAGAGATTGTAAGACTCGGATACTGTTTTGCTCTACATTCAACGGCCTTTGGCGAGGAGCAGATGTGATAACCAGCACCAATGATCTTCTTTATGGACTCATTATCTCCCCCCTCAGAGCCAGGAGTAGGCTGGCCGAGGTTGATCCAGTCTGACCATTGACAAGTGGTCGTGCCAGAGCATGGTGTTGTTGTAACTGGAGTTGCTGGAGTGGTTGTGGATTGAGTTGTAGGTGATGTTGTGGTTGTGGGTGTAGTACTTGTAGGAGTAGTTGTCGTACTTGTAGGGGGAGTTGTTGTAGTTGTAGGGGGTGTTGTAGTTGTAGTGGGAGTTGGTGTTGTAGGCTTGGTTGTGGTGGTAACTGTGGTTGGGGTAGGTGTAGGTCCACAATCACAACACTGGACTCGGATCTCATAGTCGAAGCACTCTTGCAGAAGTCCTTGCATATTGTTTTGACAAATGAGTCCAACAGTTGGGCTGCAGGTCACATCTTGTCCAAGCTGAGAGATCGTAAGACCCGGATACTGTTTTGCTCTACATTCAACGGCCTTTGGCGAGGAGCAGATGTGATAACCAGCACCAATGATCTTCTTTATGGACTCATTATCTCCCCCCTCAGAGCCAGGAGTAGGCTGGCCGAGGTTGATCCAGTCTGACCATTGACAAGTGGTCGTGCCAGAGCATGGTGTTGTTGTAACTGGGGTTGCTGGAGTGGTTGTGGATTGAGTTGTAGGTGATGTTGTCGTTGTGGGTGTAGTACTTGTAGGAGTAGTTGTCCTTGTACTTGTAGGGGGACTTGTTGTAGTTGTAGGGGGTGTTGTAGTTGTAGTGGGAGTTGGTGTTGTAGGCTTGGTTGTGGTGGTAACTGTGGTTGGGGTAGGTGTAGGTCCACAATCACAACACTGGACTCGGATCTCATAGTCGAAGCACTCTTGCAGAAGTCCTTGCATATTGTTTTGACAAATGAGTCCAACAGTTGGGCTGCAGGTCACATCTTGTCCAAGCTGAGAGATTGTAAGACCCGGATACTGTTTTGCTCTACATTCAACGGCCTTTGGCGAGGAGCAGATGTGATAACCAGCACCAATGATCTTCTTTATGGACTCATTATCTCCCCCCTCAGAGCCAGGAGTAGGCTGGCCGAGGTTGATCCAGTCTGACCATTGACAAGTGGATGTGCCAGAGCATGGTGTTGTTGTAACTGGGGTTGCTGGAGTGGTTGTGGATTGAGTTGTAGGTGATGTTGTCGTTGTGGGTGTAGTACTTGTAGGGGGAGTTGTTGTAGTTGTAGGGGGTGTTGTAGTTGTAGTGGGAGTTGGTGTTGTAGGCTTGGTTGTGGTGGTAACCGTGGTTGGGGTAGGTGTAGGTCCACAATCACAGCACTGGACTCGGATCTCATAGTCGAAGCACTCTTGCAGAAGTCCTTGCATATTGTTTTGACAAATGAGTCCAACAGTTGGGCTGCAGGTCACATCTTGTCCAAGCTGAGAGATCGTAAGACCCGGATACTGTTTTGCTCTACATTCAACGGCCTTTGGCGAGGAGCAGATGTGATAACCAGCACCAATGATCTTCTTTATGGACTCATTATCTCCCCCCTCAGAGCCAGGAGTAGGCTGGCCGAGGTTGATCCAGTCTGACCATTGACAAGTGGTCGTGCCAGAGCATGGTGTTGTTGTAACTGGGGTTGCTGGAGTGGTTGTGGATTGAGTTGTAGGTGATGTTGTGGTTGTGGGTGTAGTACTTGTAGGAGTAGTTGTCCTTGTACTTGTAGGGGGACTTGTTGTAGTTGTGGGTGGTGTTGTAGTTGTAGTGGGAGTTGGTGTTGTAGGCTTGGTTGTGGTGGTAACTGTGGTTGGGGTAGGTGTAGGTCCACAATCACAGCACTGGACTCGGATCTCATAGTCGAAGCACTCTTGCAGAAGTCCTTGCATATTGTTTTGACAAATGAGTCCAACAGTTGGGCTGCAGGTCACATCTTGTCCAAGCTGAGAGATTGTAAGACCCGGATACTGTTTTGCTCTACATTCAACGGCCTTTGGCGAGGTGCAGATGTGATAACCAGCACCAATGATCTTCTTTATGGACTCATTATCTCCCCCCTCAGAGCCAGGAGTAGGCTGGCCGAGGTTGATCCAGTCTGACCATTGACAAGTGGTCGTGCCAGAGCATGGTGTTGTTGTAACTGGGGTTGCTGGAGTGGTTGTGGATTGAGTTGTAGGTGATGTAGTGGTTGTGGGTGTAGTACTTGTAGGAGTAGTTGTCCTTGTACTTGTAGGGGGAGTTGTTGTAGTTGTAGGGGGTGTTGTAGTTGTAGTGGGAGTTGGTGTTGTAGGCTTGGTTGTGGTGGTAACTGTGGTTGGGGTAGGTGTAGGTCCACAATCACAACACTGGACTCGGATCTCATAGTCGAAGCACTCTTGCAAAAGTCCTTGCATATTGTTTTGACAAATGAGTCCAACAGTTGGGCTGCAGGTCACATCTTGTCCAAGCTGAGAGATTGTAAGACCCGGATACTGTTTTGCTCTACATTCAACGGCCTTTGGCGAGGAGCAGATGTGATAACCAGCACCAATGATCTTCTTTATGGACTCATTATCTCCCCCCTCAGAGCCAGGAGTAGGCTGGCCGAGGTTGATCCAGTCTGACCATTGACAAGTGGTCGTGCCAGAGCATGGTGTTGTTGTAACTGGGGTTGCTGGAGTGGTTGTGGATTGAGTTGTAGGTGATGTTGTCGTTGTGGGTGTAGTACTTGTAGGGGGAGTTGTTGTAGTTGTAGGGGGTGTTGTAGTTGTAGTGGGAGTTGGTGTTATAGGCTTGATTGTGGTGGTAACTGTGGTGGGGGTAGGTGTAGGTCCACAATCACAACACTGGACTCGGATCTCATAGTCGAAGCACTCTTGCAGAAGTCCTTGCATATTGTTTTGACAAATGAGTCCAACAGTTGGGCTGCAGGTCACATCTTGTCCAAGCTGAGAGATCGTAAGACCCGGATACTGTTTTGCTCTACATTCAACAGCCTTTGGCGAGGAGCAGATCTGATAACCAGCACCAATGATCTTCTTTATGGACTCATTATCTCCCCCCTCAGAGCCAGGAGTAGGCTGGCCGAGGTTGATCCAGTCTGACCATTGACAAGTGGTCGTGCCAGAGCATGGTGTAGTTGTAACTGGGGTTGCTGGAGTGGTTGTCGATTGTGTTGTAGGTGATGTTGTCGTTGTGGGTGTAGTACTTGTAGGGGGAGGTGTAGTCATTGGAGGAGTTGTAGTTGTAGGAGAAGTTTTACTTGTCGGATTGGTTGTGGATGGAGTTGTGGTTGATGTTGTTGTTGATGGTGTTGAAGGGGGAGATGTAGTTGAACACTCCACTGTCTTGCAGCATTTCAAATTTACCTCATAGTCAAGACATATTGGAGGGATACCTTGATCTACATTCTTGCAAATTAATCCAACTTCAGTGTTACATTCTATATTCTGGTGCAGTTCACTTATTGGAACCCCTGGGTATCGCGCTGCTTGACACTTGATCGCCTCTGGCTTCTCACATACATGTTTTCCAGCTTCTCTGAGACGTTTTATTGATTCATTATCACCTCCTTCTGGACCATATTGTGGGTATTCCACATTGAGCCAGCCAGACCAATCGCATACCTGGCAGGGTTTTGGTTGTTTTGTGGTTGAGATAGTTGTTGATGTTGTAGTTGTTGTCACATGTGATGTTGGCAGAGTCGGCGGAGGTTTGGATGTACAGAGGTCCTCATCACAACAGAGGACACGCACTTGGTAGTTGAAGCAGAGAGGGAGAGGTCCTGACTGGTCCTCGTTTCTACAGGTCAGACCTTTAGCAATATCACACTGCACCACCTGCCCAATGTGCTCAATGCTGACGTTTGGAAACTTCTCAGCTCTGCACTGAATCTGGCTCGGTTGATCACAGATTTTGTATCCTTCTGCTCTGAGGTTCTTGTATGTTTCAGAGTCTCCTCCTGGAGTTCCCAGTGTGGGGAATGTGGTGTCATACCAAACTGACCACACACAGGGATGTCCACACGTCGTAAAAGAAGTAGGTGTCTCAGTTTGTACTGTGGTCTGGGGTGAAGTTGTTGTTGTCATTGATGCTGTGGATAAAAAAACAAGAGTGTGTTCATAAATATAAAGCTTACAATGTAGACTGATAATAACAATATTCGTGTTATTTGGACATTATACATACTACTCCTTCACCTACCTGTTGAGAAAGTGAAAACACTTGTTGGAGTGACAGTGGGGGTAGATACAGTCGTGGGAGAAGGCGTGGTTGGGCAATTGATGGTCCTGTTGATTAAACCATTCTCTCCACAAACTGCTATGATGCAGTGGCCATGTCCATCCGTAGTGTTGTAGATGGTGTGTCCAAACGGATATTTGTTCCCATTGTACACACATGTGCAAGCTAATGGGTATGGGATATTGTTTAGAATTGCAATGCAACAGACATTTATAGATGTCAACTACATACCATTCAATTTTTAGCAAATGCATCCATACCTTGGACATCATATTTGCAGACAGTCGTCAATGAAGCACCATCACAAGAGCTTCACAAAAATACAAAACTTTGCTCAGTTATTATTGACAACAGAACGCAGTATACTTTCATTCTAATATTAGCTTCCAGCTACAGTGGGACTACTGAATGGATAGGTAAAACATACCATGTAAAACAGTTATCTGTTGTTGGGACTTTGTCTCCACTGTTGTAGTGTTTCCCATCCTTATAGCAGCCACAGTCTTTCTGCTTCACACACTTCATGGTGTCTTCATCAAAGTAGGGTAGAGTTGGCGGACATTTGGGGTAGCAACCTAAAATAAAATAAAAGCACATAAGTAATGGTACTTTGCTTGGATTTAGAGGTCAGGGGAAGAGTACCGTAGCTAGAGGTAGGGTCTGCATTCATGTGCCCGCTCTGTACCTTCTAGAGGAGGAATCTGAGTGGAGCATGTCCCAGAGGGGTTCCTGCAGGTCTTCATGCAGGGGGATCCACATGGCTTATAGTGCCACTCACATTCACCAGGGGGGTTGTAGTAATCACAGAACAGAGCTGTGAATAATGAACACATGCACTCCATTAGTTCTGTATTCTCACCTGTCTCTTTCCACAGGCTTCATTGCACCCTGACAATTTGAGTCAGGCATGTTTGAAGACGTACGGCATATCTGTGGGGTTCTCCAGGACACACACGCTCCAGCTTCGTTGCAGGCCTCGGCATAAGCAGCCACAGCGGTACAGAAACATTCACAGTCTCCTCCGCTGTCACAAGCACACGAGTCTCGGACGCAGGCATCGTAGAAAGGTGTGGGGTCAACCTACATAATGACAGGTAAGCCATAAAATGTTTGTACATTCAATTAACGACACAATATAAAAGGCCTGATTCTTGTTTTGGGGTATTTAACTTACATTCAAAATGTTCATTTACTAATGAAAATGAATGGGGAGCCTTTGCCTACTGACTGACAGTAATGTATTGAGCAAACTTACATTAGAATGGCAGGCAGAGAACACTTCACTCTGAATGATGCTGCACTGTTTCTGGGACCAGGACTTCCTGTAGGGGTTGGCCGTGCAGGGGCTCCGCTGGACCTTGGCCTCAGGGCAACTGGCAGACACTCTCCAGCTGTTGCCAAAATCCAAAGCATTGACAACACCAGCCTGGCTTCTAGTGGTGAAGTCATTCTTGGCGTTTCCATCATAGTTACCACATAGGCCACATACTTTTCCCTGGAAAGAAATCATGGCAAAATCAGACCAACAGGTAAGCAGACAAGATAGTACATGACTAACAGATACATATCTCAGACAGACAGATAGACAGACAGGCAGGCAGGCAGGCAGGCAGACAGACAAACAGACAGAAATATACTGAATGTGCAACCTCATTCCCATCCTAATAGTGTCCAATAAAACATAGCATCAAGGATGATGTTGCTTACGCCCCTTGCACAGAAGTCATAAAGGAGGTAATTGCTCAATGCTGGAAGCTGAGCTTCATGTCTAAACTCACCTTGAACTGTGGACTGAGCTTGATGAACATGCTTGTCTTCTTGTCCCACATGAGGATGAGGCCGTTGTTGGCCTCTATAACCAGGTAGATCCCCATGGTGTAGATCTGGTAGGGCACAACCTCCCCAGGTCCTCTCTGGACCACCTGATAGTTTCCTTCTGTCAAAATCAGTTCGGTGTCCTGTAGGAGAGAGCACGCGACTGATCAGGAAAAGCTTTCCGATTTGTATTCCCAGATCGGTGAAACCAAAACTGACAGGCTGAATCTACGAACCCCAAGGAACAGCTTTATGGCCTTGGAGCAAGTGGTGCCTGTGGTTCCACAGGGCACGTTCTCAGTGATGACTCTGAAGCTGCTCTGGTTGTGCTTGCTGCTACAAAAGTCCTGCTCAGGACACACACAACACCCATCACATGAATCATCAGGTTATTGTTGTTTTTCGGGCTCAGTTAGTAATGCAATGGGATTCTTGGTGAGCTTACCTCGGCAAGGGTGTATTCGCAGCTCCCATCAAAAGTGTATCGTCTCCCATCAAAGGTGATGTAGTGTCCTTCTCCATAGACAGAGCACGTGCCATGGCACAGGTTGTCGGTACACTCCCATTTCCTGTCTTTACATGTGCTAGAGGAGGTAAACAGGTTGACTTTGAGTTAGACACAGACATTCAGTACAGAGATGAAAGTCTTCTCATAGAGGTGTTGAATTCCTGAACATAGTTTGGTTATAAACAGATAAGCATGTGTTTACAATAGATAGGTTTAGGCAGATATACAGTGTTTTTTACATACTAAACACATTATGTTCGGACAAACAAGAAGGCTGGATCCCGACAGAGAGCTTAGTTTGATTCAGACCGACTCATTTGATTCTAAAAATTCATACCTGCAGATGTGTTACAAAGATTTAGGGAGACAGGTTGGTTACTGTAGATTCAGACAGACATATATTACACTGACAGAAGATAAGCAAAGACATAGGCTCACCAGGTATTGCAGTCCACTGTGATGCTGTTTCCTGATTGATAGGGAACTCCATTGTGGAAACAGGGGCAAAGATCAGGCTTGATGCAGCCCCCTTTCCCATCAGACAGCAGACCAGATGGACACACACAGCCAGAGATGCACTCTGCACTCACCTGGAATAGGGCATCACAGGTGATAATCAGAATTTACAAACCAAATATGTTTGCAGAGGAACTTGAGGATAAGGGACAGCCCGGTGTCATAAGAAGAGCTTTTAGAAGTCCTTCTTGCCAGTATTCATAAGACTCTATAATGCTTCACTGTGAGCTGGAACACTGGTAATGCTGTTGGGTCACCACTCAATCACCTCCATTCTGGACATTCTTATTCGTGAACTGTAATTAAACTATACCTCATAGAAATGTTAAGCTTTGCTGAATCTTGTTTGGAAGAGATTTTCATGTGTAGTGAATGTATTGTGTATGACGTATGGTTTTCCATATGAACACTGCAGGGTGTGTTACTCACACAGGTCATGTCTTGGGTGTTGCAACTCTTTTGACACTCTGAGCCTTTCGTACCGGGGGCCGCGCTCGAGCAGTTGAAATAAACCATGGGTGCTTGGCATGCTGGGAATATCAAGATCATTTTATGTGATTGCAATAGTTGTCTCTCTGACAAAATCATGTACTTTCAAATGTAGAATAAGAGATTATTATAACACTCAGACAGCATTGTTTTTCAAAGTGGCAGTGTGTAAGAAAGTCTTATGTCAATACAGAGTGGTTGTACTGTAAATACAACACAAAAAACTCACATGGAACATTGTCAGACTCTCCAATACAGTTGAGTTTTCCCTCTTTGCAGGTGCTGAAATGTCAAACAAATATCATGAGGATCTCTCACCGCACAATAAGCATCTCTGACGGCTATGCACTCGCATGTGGGTGTGTGGGTCTCTCACCACATGGCTCCATCCTTGCTGATGACCTGGCTGGGTGGCACCACTGAGCCCTTGTAGTAGCAGGGGCAGCTGGATGGGGCTACGCACTTGCCAGTATCATCCAGGTAGGTTCCCTCAGCACAGACACACCCGGCCACGGACGTGAAGGTGATGGAGCAGGTGGGGTCAGAGTTGCTGTAGCAGTGGCAGGTCCGGCTGCTACTAGTGATGCTGTAGTCATAGACCATAGTACTGGGGCAGGAGCTGGTGTACTTGGCTGTGGAGGGAAATGGCATTGTGTAAGTGTGACAGCCTGAAATCTGAAGGTCTACTTACAAATATTTAAGGAAGGACGTTTGAGTTGCAGAATGAATTGTTTTAGGTACTGTATGTTGTTGGCCTGTTGCACAGGTGTTTCGGGGATGTTGTAAATAGGTGTGTGTAACTCACTGCAGATGGTGTTTCCCCAGTTGTTGAGCATGATCCCTGCAGCAGCACAGGCGTGGACGTAGGAAGAGACAGCAGCACACATGCAGTCCTCACTCTTCTCACAGTTACAGCTGTCATACATGCAGTTCTACGCGGAGAACAGAAAACGTGATTAATTCCTTTAATGTGGATGGTGCAAACATTTGATTATCAATACTTTTATGCGGTTAGGCTATATAATAACATTAATGTTATGCTAGCTTTCTTAGTTGCTATACTTGTAAAATGACAAGCTGAATTAGCTGTAGTAAAGTAGTCTGTGTTTACTGCTGTTTGGCTGTTCTTTAGACTATTGTTAGCCATGCTGTGATAGCTAGCTATGCTAATCTAGTTAGACATCTGAGAGCGCGAAGGAGGGACTCACAGATTTGTAGGAGTCTGGGCTGATCTCTGAGTGACAGGCAGCAAACACACCCTCAGGGTCCGATAGCATGGAGCACCAATGCTGGGCATACTTTTCTGAAAAGACAAAATCACAAACATAGTTTCACACACATTCTGTTCAATTCTGTTACTGGTAAATTGCTCTTGTTGCTAACTTCGACAGTATAGATCATTGAAGAACTATGAAAGACAGCACAAATTATTCTAGTAAGAGTTGTCATTTTTGTTACACTGTTGTTGAGATGTTGCTATTGTTACACCAATCTAACCATCTAAAGTGTTGATTTATGACAAGGAGTGTTCGTTTTACTTGTTTTGACTCTCATTATCATGAATACTCCTGGTACCCTAATAAATTAACTTTGTTGTTTTTGTTATTTGTTATTTTGCCATAAACAAACTTCAGATTTTTAATTTTCTGCTTTATTATCTATAACGTCTATTTGTTCTTCCATATCTCTCCTGTCTTTCAAGCAATGTTCGGAATGCGCCTAGACCTTCTAAATCCGTAGTTTATCCAAAAGGACGGATATTGTCCAGACTGATTACCGTTTTCAAAGCTGAGGCTGCAGGGAGATTCAAAACTGCTCTTGACATCCGGGCAACTCGCGCGGGTCTTCCAGGTGTTGGCAAAGCCCACAGCAGTGCCCTCTCTCAACCCGCTTGCAGTTAGGAAGTCATCTGCTTGGTTGTTGTTGAAGTTTCCACAGAGACCTACCAAAGAAAGGACAGATTTCACACCCAAACCTCCACAGACACACAGACCCTCTACCTCAGATCTAGTAGAAAAACACTAAGGACCTACCTGAGGTCTTGTTGTGCAGGCTCGGGGGTGCAGTGATGTATACCTGCATTATGGGCTGCAACTGTACCTCCAGCAGCAGGCCTACAGAGGTCTGTACCACCAGGAAGGAGGTTGAGGCCCTGAGCACGGTGGCTCCACCTGAGGGTGGGACAGCATTTGCTTGATTTCAACATCATCTTCATCCCAACCATCAACATACACATGATGAGCAGAGCATCATCCACATCATCCTCAACAGCTACATCATTGCCAGCATGAATATATCACCCCTATCAAAGCTTACCAGCAGAGAAGGGAAGTTGAGAGTAGATTCCGTTGACAAAGACTTTCCCACTAGGTTGTATGAAGATTACCTGCACACGAAGGATGAATTACATGAATACCCTTATTGATATTCTACTCATATTCTCGTTAATATTCAAACATTGCATTTCAGGATATTAGGGTCAATGTCCTTACAGTTGATCCTCCAGAGAGAGCCAGGGTCACAGCCTTCAAGGATGTTTCACTTTCAGAAAGACCGTTTTGTTCCAGATCTCCAAGGACAACAAACTGCTGTCCATCAGAGTCCTGCGACATACAAAATCCAATATTTCAGAACAGGATAACCATGCTTTGAACAAAACACGAGTGACATAAACACAGACACGCGACACAAATAGACTCTTAACATATCAAATTACAAGACAACTATGCAACTTGGAATAGGCCACTGAGAATCTGGCTCAAACAGTTTATCATTCAGGCAGAAATTAGTCTACATAGAGTGATTATTTGCCTCGATAGTGAAGCCTGAACTCTGTAGTGAAGAGTGGCGTACCATAGCCAGCAAGTAAGAGCAGGCTCCATGGAAGGTGTAGAGTTTCCCATCGAAGGTGCTGATGTGAGACCCTCCCTCCACAGAGCACGTCCCTGGACAGTCCTTCTGCTGGCAGCTCCAGTGACCACCAGAACACATGCTACATAGAACAACACAGTGTTATGAGACAGAGGAACACATGCTACATAGAACAACACAGTGTTACGAGACAGAGGAACACATGCTACATAGAACAACACAGTGTTATGAGACAGAGGAACACATGCTACATAGAACAACACAGTGTTATGAGACCAGCAAAGACCTCAGAGATGGTCCTTCTTGCTGTGTGTTGACTTTCCTTGAATGAATAGACCAAATAATGACCGAAATGGAGAGAATAAAAAGTCAGGTAACAACGGTATTTTATCCATGTGTGTCCAGGAGCGCTAAAGAATGAGTCAGGGTGACATCATACCAGTTTTTGCAGGAGCTGGAGTAGGTCTGTCCAGGGGCATAGATGTTGTTGTTGTATCTGCAGGAACACTCAGTCAGAGGGACACAACCTCTGTTGTTGATGTCATCCAGCACAGTGCCTGGTGAAAGGGGGTTGAAGAGTACACAAGTTGAATAAGCACCATTGAACTGGAGTTTGCCACGTAAAACTACTTATTACAAGTCATAATCAGGTCCATAGGTAGACAGAGTTAGTCCTGGGAAATCAGAGAGCTCTGTATACCTGGAGGGCAGAAGCAGCCGTCGGTACAGTGGCTGTCACACATGTGGCTGGTCTGGGGGTTGGAACAGGAGTCAGGACAGGGGTTGCCACATTCCTGGTACACCATGTTGTTGGGACATGACTTTGCTGTGAAAATGAAAATGAAAACTCAATATTCAAAATGATGTCAAACAGACAAATAGCGGTTGTCTAAGCCGATATTTCTGTTAGGACAGTATGGGTATTTGGCTATGTGTGTGTGTGTGTGTCGTGAGTGAACAGGGGTGAGCTGTGCGTAGAATACAGAAGGTTGACTTACGACAGAATTGAGGGGTCCTCCACTGCGTGGGTGTACCTCCTGCATGGACACATTGGCGAGAAAACTCTGACATGGTGTTGCACAGGCAGAACGATTCGGCACTGTTGTTACAATGGCACAAGTCTGCCATGCAGGCTTTGGTGAACGATGCTACATCCAGAAGACCAAGACAGCTGCTGAAGGCTGGGGCTGAAAGGAGCTGCTCACACACTGAAGTCTGCACACACACACACACATGCACACACAGAGGTCACAAATTAGTGTGTTCAAGGTGCCCTATTCTGCAGAGTTTATTGATATGTCAAATTTAATGTAGATTTCAATATTATATTTGTTTTATGACATGTAGGTTACCAGGTTGCCGCAGCTCTCAACGGAGGGAATAGAGGGCTCAGTGCAGCTTTCAGTTGGTCCGTCCATCTTCCAGAAGTTTCCATAGTCTTCGGGGGAAATCTTTACACCTTTGGAAAATTGGAAGGGAATTTTAGTCTTTTACAAAACCGGAACGTTTTGATCTGACTTTGGAAGCTCATAGGACGAGTGCTTGTAATATAGAGCATTAACTCAGATTTCTCCCATTTAATTTCAGGGCACATACATTGGGAGAGCAGAAGATTTTGCCAAAGCTTACCATTGCTATAGAACTCATTCTGAAGTTGAACCCCATTGAAGTCCCCACACAAGCCGCAGGTCTGGTTTCTGTATTTAGCATCAATCTCCACCTAAACATATAACACATAAGGAGATGCAATGCTAATTACAACACAGAACCACCATTCTACAGGTATTGGGTTGTGGTCAAATTTTGTCAGTTGAAACAGTCAAAATATGAGTCTTTCTAAAGTAAATCTAACAATGTTTCTGCAAGGAAATCACACTAAGCATTATCCTACCAAGAGGGAATCATCCTCGTTCCATACAGCGACCAGTCCAAGCTTGGCTTTGACCTTGATGTCGGTGGGAGTTTTGTCAATGAGGATGCCTGATTGGCTGAAAGGCAAGAGCACCCTGGAGAAAGAAGAGCAAGTCATCAAAAACATTAGGAATATGTTTCAGGGTAGAATTGTCCTGCTGTGAAATTACCATTTATTTATTTATTTATTTGTGTTTTCATTTAATGATTGTCCAACAGACTTACACCACGCCGTTGACCAGGATGGAGTCCTTAGAGATCTCCACTGTGGTGCCGTCCAGCTTCATGGTGATCTTGCTGATGGTGGGTATGTTGTTCACCACCTGTCTCCTCATCTGGATGTTAAAGTCCTCATAACTGCTATGACACAGTGAGGTCAGGACATGGTTGCAGGTGGAGGGCAGTTGGAACATATCCCCATCAAATGTCTTGAAGTGGTAGTTGCCCCATGTACTGCAAACTTGTCCATTATGAACTGGGCTCACTCCTGTGGACAAGAAGGGCAACAAGTCAACCAGTGTCTGAAAGATACACGCTAAAATACAATTTAGAATCCAGAAATATATTTCATATGTATTTCTTTTTTTTTTTTTTACTTTTTCTTTGAAATGTAAAACATGCAACAGACATTCTGAGACACAGAACTCTGAGCTCCCACTTAGTAAACCTGGGGGATGCAGCAAACCAGCTCACCTGCAATCTCAGGTGTCCTTGACATTGATGGAAGGATGTTGACTGTGGCCTCTGAAAACAATAGAGATCATCTGAATAAGAAACAGCAAGCTTCCACAACACATTGCTGTGAAATCTTTTGTCCAGTAACTAAAACTGTGTGTAGTGCTCCAACAGGTCCTTCGTTCATCAAACAAATGTTACGCCTTGGTAGAGGCACTGAAAAGCAGGCCTGAACTTTGCCTGATGAGGCACTACGGTTGTCCCAGAAGGTAAACAGCAGAGCCACGGTCTAGGTCTAGAACGTGTCAGGAACTCCAACCTCTCCACCGCACACACACTCTCAATCAAGACCCAGAGGTTTGACCTACCTGTGTAGGAGGACAACAAGCTGCCTGACAAAGTCATCCATATTAACAGCCATGCGAGGGGCCCTAAAGTCCCCATGGCGCTCCTGTGACTGATCATCTGGTGGTTCTCAGGGGATTTGAGAAAGGAGTGGAGACTAAGGCAGGTCTTTATACACTTGGAGGAGTGGCCGCAGACGAGGTGTGGAGTTCAAATCCAAAGCCATTACGAGCGGCCCACACACACCTGTATGCCCACTTCAACACAGACCACATGAGTACACAAACATGTACTTCACAATCACTTTAACATGTGTGTCTGCCAACATAGACTACATGCCTCACTGTGTTTCCGCCTCAGAAAATGGATCCCCACTAGCACCACTTTCTTTCTTCATGTGCTACATCACAAAAGCCCCCCTCTCTCTTTTCATAGATCAGGATGGAACATTCCACTGCTGGAGTACTGTGTATCCTGGGATGCACTTCAAGTTATACTATCTGGTCTTCTATAAAGAAACTAAAAAAACATATTTATACGTATAGACTTCAGTGGCAGCTTGCTCTGTCAGAGGGTCTGATCCTTTGTGTGCAGCACATTGAGAGAGAACATCACTGATTACTGCAGTCATTTATCTAATGGACATATGTTGACATATGGTTTATATGTTGTCGGGTGAATCATTTTCTATCATTTTGGGGAACATGTTATCATCATACATAATTTGTATTTTCTTTCCCGAGGCAGAGATGGAAAATTTGAAAATTGATGTGGTCAGGTTTTAAGATGGGCCTCAAAAATATAATTAAAGTTAAATTAGTTACGAGTATATTTTACTCAAATTTAGGTTCTAATTTGGTTATGAATAGTAATATATTTTTTCCACACATAATGGTAAAAAAAACTAGCTCATTGCCAGTATCAAAGTAAATGATCAGATAAGTAACTAAGTAAGGACGTAAAATAAATAGGAGCATGCAGTTGGGTTAGTAACATGGGTCTGTTTTGGAGTGTTTTAGTTGTTTATCCTTTTGACTCACAATCTTGGCTCTTTGGGGTGTTTCAATATAATGAGCAATTATTTACTCCATCTTTTGTCATGTCAAGTCAAGTGCCTATGTTTTGTTCATTGGTCATGTTATCTCATCTGTTCACCATGAATAATACTCATTGTTATAAAAATCAACTGCCTTTGTCTGCCAAGTCATTTAGCATTGTTGCTTTGAGATTAAAAAGTGCCTTGCAAGTGAGTACTCCATCCTAGCATAATTGGCTAGGGTGCGGCCTGAAACCTCTCATAGTTTCACTATGCACTCATAGGGAATATTGGGTCCTGGCATGGTTGCTGTGTCAGAAGGCTACAGCAAGCTTACAATAAAACATTTTTTTAATGGATCGTCAAATTGTTCTTATTTTGTACATACTGTAAAGTTTGCCACGTACATTATAGATGGGTTGTCTTTACACTGGCATTGAATATTAGTAAGTACACTATAGCCGTATCAGACCATATATGGCCAATTAGCCAAGACCACTTCACGGAGAGGTGTGGTGACTTAATCATGTGTGTGCAAATAGATATCGAATTTGGTGTTCCCTCCGCATGATAAATCACATAATAATTGGCAACTCTCAATTGACCTTTTGCCTCTAACTAACTTAACTGGTCTCTCCCATGAACCTGCGTTGACTAGGCAGGGTAGTGGGGCACTGCCTAAATTAGTCAGCTGTGCCTGTTTTTAAGCAGGATCTGGAATCCTGCTTGTGCCTGTACTTGTCACTTGGGTGACTTGGGTCACTCTTCATTGGACGTTTTCATGTGAATATAATGACTATTTGGGACCAATACATCCATAATCTGATGTAGGCCAGCTCTTGGTCCTTAGGCTGCCAGCTAACTACTGATGTGCCCTCTGAGTCGAACGTCTCCTGAAGAAACTGAAGTAACACCAAGACCACCAGAGTTGGAGAGTCAGTGGAAAACCTGGTGAACTATAATGTATCTAAATGATCTCTACCATAACCTCTCACCTCTCCCCCTCCACCCTCTTAGATGTGCTGAGTCAGTATGGTCAAGGTTCATTAGGTTCATTACTTAGTTTATTGTCATGTGAATTGGCACACATGTTTACACAGAACAATACAAGTATTAAATAACAAAATGTAAAAAACAGAAACATAACAATATGAATTGAACATAAATAAGTTCAATATTAATATAATAATATGGGATAATAAAATGCTTCTACAGGTTCATTAAACCAGGTAAATTCTGATTCTGATTTCTGATTCTAAATACTCCCAAAAAGATGTATATACGTTTTGCAACAAGTATTCACTGGGTTGGGATAGGCATAGCTCAGTAGTACAGTGTCTGACAGAAAAGCCGGAGGTCACAGGTTCAAATCCTCCTGGTATCCATCCTATGTCACTTTAGATCAAAGTTTCAGCTAAAGGAATACATTATTATTTATCAGACACTTTCACCCAAAACAACTTGCAATAAGTATGTTTGTCTTTGAGTTATTGAACTGACAGCACATCCCAGGCAATCATTCCATAAAATCAGCGACATCAGCAATAACAGTTCTAGATATTACACATTCCTTTTAGTCTATCTATGTTTTTCTAATGCTAACAAATGGAGACTGTCTGGTTTAGAGGATCAAAGTACTTACTGACACTAGATGTCAGCATCTCAGCTCAGTCTTTGACAAAGCCCCTTAATTGAAATCAATTAGCATGATGACCTTCAGCTGTGCTCTATACATTGACTCTGCCATATATACCGCTCTTTCGCTGTGATCCAGATTATACCAGGATTTTACCTGAGCCTTTCCAAAGGTCACTTGTGTTTGATTCTGTTTCAGACCCATAGATGCTATTTGACCCTGATTGTGGATTCAGTATTTGGTTTTTCAACTATTGCTTGTCCTTGAATTTTGAGCCTGGGTTCAGTCTTTTTGCCTGTTTACTGAGAGATTTCTTACATCCCCACTTAATGTTTTTGTCTGAAACCAGCTGCCCCATACCTGACACTAGTCACAAAGTCACCCACGTTTATATTTGTGATGTGGTCTATACACATTTGCAGATAGGATAGAGCACACCAATGAACTGCTTGTCCAGGAGATAGTCTTCTAGGTCTAACCAGGTATTTGAATCTGCGTCTCCAGGCTTGTTTGTTTCTGGTACTCGAAATCTCTGGTTGTCCCATTCTGAATCACAAAACCTTGAGTTTTTCCTGTTCTCTGTGTCTCCATACGTCATTCTAAGATCAATTTTTTGATTTGTGGCAGAAGTTATGTCAAGAATGATCTTCCATGTATCTATCTACACATCACCTCCACTGTCAACATTAAGTTTGGAATGCCAATATTTGCATCTCTCGTGCACACTCCAAATTAAACACTTGTGGTACACCACCCCCAGTTTCCCATCCAATAAATACAGTTTTCTGATTCTAATATTTGTCTTTCTTATGCAAATATTTGAGTGCAAGTACCATATCAAATGTACATTGACATAAAAACTTAAAAGGCATTACATTACCATGTTAGGTACAGACGATTCTATGGAAGTGAAGAGGTCTGTCCTTAAACCACTGATCAGTTAACAACCACAAATATAATCATTATCATTTCTTTATTCCTTTATACTGTTTGAAATGTTCTGGATATAATAAACAATGTTTGATCTATATCTTGCAATATTAAGCTCATGTGCATGTAGCCAGTGTGATTTGGTGAAACTCACTCCTCAAGTATTTAACAGGCCACCTGCGTCATTGAATAGCTAGCTTTTCTTTGGCGTAGCTGGTAGTGGTGGCGCTTGGGAAGTCAAAGATGGCATGATTGATCCTCGGTGAAGGATGGACACAGTCCGGAAAACTCTGACGGAATTTGCAAGACCATGTCTGTTACATACCCGTCACATGCACATAACCCTTGGTTATGTCCAGGAGAGAAATATGCCTATTAATGATGTTTCTTGTATAATTGATAAACTGTCATTATACAGTTTTAAGTTGGGTCTTTGCAGCTAGGAAATGCCTGCGACACTAGGGTAGATCAGAGGTCACAATATTACCAAAGTGTATAATGCAATGCAACTTTGAATGAGGAAAATAAAAGGAGTGACAGGCCATTTATAGGAGCCCTATCTAAGGACCTAAACAAAAGCTGTCTGGCTGTGTCCTTTTTCAGTGTCTGCGAAGGCAGTGATCATATTGTATTCTCCCATATTGTGATATCACATTTTCATTTAGTCATTTTTTATATATACTCTCTTGATTTCCTGTATTCATTGTCCAGTCTTCTGTAATACTCAACTTTAGCGTACCTGACACCTGCACCACATATTTGTGTAATAAATACATTGATTTTGTCTTGAACTTATCTTAACAAATCCTTTCAGAGCAATTGGGTATCATCTAATATGTCTTCAGAAGGTAGCAGAACCAACAACATTCCAGCAACATCCTCTCCGATGCTACAGGCCTATATATTTTAAACAAACGTAAAACATCATCCTGGGGTGATCTCACTGGGTATGGTGCATGCCATACGGGGTAAGGCCCACACACATTGGCCCGGGTTCGATTCTGGCTCATGCCAGTTCTGCATGTTTTCCCCTATCTCCCATACATTGCCTGTCTTTCAAACACTGATGCAATGACATCTATACACATGTTATTGCATTTTCCTTTGAGACGATAGTTTCATAGTAAATACAAGATAATCCTATTGTAAGTCTGGACATACGTGATACTTACATTTCCATATTAATGACTATTACTGGAAAGATTTCAGGGTCCATCCAGATTCAAAATGGCTTATCTACCATTCACATTTCTACTTGTGACTACACTTTACATATTAGGTGTGTAAATGGTGTGGATTTACATTTAGTAATTTAGCAGACGCTCTTATCCAGAGCGACTTACAGTAAGTACAGAGACATTCCCCGAGGCAAGTAGGGTGAAGTGCCTTGCCCAAGGACACAACGTCATTTGGCACAGCCGGGAATCAATCCAGGAACCATCTGATTACTAGACCAATTCCCTAACCGCTCAGCCACCTGACTCTGATGATAAGACTGCTGCAGTTACCTAGAGGGGAATTTCTTACTTTACACAACCTTATCATTGTGTTGCTTATTGTCTTTGGGAAATGTCTGGGAAAGTTCCTTCTCGTCATTCGACCAGTCTTTGTGGACACTGTTTCTATATACTTTTTTTTGTTTGACTTTCCTCCTCAAAATCTTGCAAACTAGCTGCACATCAGATATGTATTTTTGCATGACAGACCATGTGTTGACATGTGTTGAAGTAATGGTGACATAGATGAGTCTGAGATTGTACATCGTACCATTGCTGCGAAACTTCTCTCCATACATGAATAAACTTGGGATGATTGTCCTATTGCATTCAGGGAGTGGTGATTATTTTTGAAGCACAACGGGTGTATCTGGGTTCCTCTCTATCTGGGTATCACCTGTAGCCCTCACCAATGATACAGGCTAGCCTTTCTCAACCCTGGTCCTCAGGGACCTCTGCCCTGCATGTTTTAGATGTCTACCTGCTCCCATACATATGATTCAAATGAATGGGTGGTTATCAAGTTCAACAGAAGCCTGATAACGACCCATTCATTTGAATCAGGTGTGTTGGAAGAGGGAAACATCTGTGGAATGGAACGCCTTTGCAGTCCAAAGTTGAAGTATTTTAGGTTTGTGGTTTGATGGGGGACTGACCTAGAAGGCTCATGTTGTCCATGGAGTGGAGAATTGTAAAAGGGTAATGCCTCATGTGTGCAGTGTCAGGTCAGGCGTAAGGAGCAGACAGATACAGGGGACTGATTAGGTCTGTCACTGACTGGCTGTTTAGCTTACTGCTATGCCACACCATCACTTTTAAAAGGCATCATTAGATTATGCATAATCGGTTATGCATAGGAGCTTTTCGGATGACTCGTGGCTGCCTTACAAGCAAGAGTAGGGGAAATGCCTTGTGACATATGACGCTGTGCCAAGTTTATGTTGGCTTATTGGGCTACTTTATAGGGATACAGGGATGGTTATCCCTCTACAGAGGTACTGAAAGAAAGAGTAGGAAACCACTCGTGGGACAGGTTTTGGGTGAACTATTGGTGCTAAGGCTGATGCTCTGGGAGTAAAATATTCAGATATTGGTCCGTCTGTTGTGTGGAGTAATGTGCCTCTTTGGCTGTTTCCAGAGCCGGTGGTGGACTTGGGACTGTTTGACAAATAAAAGGAGTGGGGTTGTTGAGTGATCTGGTTGAAGAATATGTTACAAATATTGGATTCATATTTTAATGTCTTTACTGATTGTTCCAAGGACCCCATAGTTGGTTAAAAGGGAGCTGGGATCTACATACTAGACTTTAATGTACGTATTTGTCATTTCATTCCATTGAAATATGTGGATTGGTGGCACGGTAGCAGTGGATAGTGAAAAAGCGACCCCTTCGAGAGGTGTTTTGCACAGATTCTTCGGCAGTGTTCGGCAGTTTACCATCAAGTGAATCTTCGAGAGGAGATCTTTTAGTAGAACTGCTGATGTTATTGCTGCAGGTACAAAGGTGGCACAGTATTGGAATGCTCTACTGCGGATGTGGTGGGGGTGAGTTGAAAGCTCTCCTTGGAGAGAGGCTTGTAGGTGAGTGGCAGTGGAGACGGGATAATGAAGTGACTGGTCAACTATATTATCCAGTGCAACCATGTGTTTGGGTAGAAAGAGGAAGTGTTGGGGTTGCGTATGAGATTTGGTCACTCAAGATTGAACGCATCCCTGAGGGTGATTGGGCGGCAGGGTGATGGCTCAGGTGATTTGTGTGGACAGTTAAATGGTGAGCCATGTCTTGAAGGAATTTGATGGTGTAGCACAAACTGTGTAATAGGAATGAGAGATCAGGGAGACTCCGGGCTGTACTGGGTGAAGGGACGGTGGTGGTGGGGAAGTGCATAGGGCTCTGTCATCCTTCCTTGGGAGACTGGGGGAGGTTGATTTAGGTGATTATCTTGTTATTTGTGTAAAGTTGTCTTCATTTGAGATGGTGTAGGACGCTGGCCTAACACTCTTGGACTGTGCGTGGTGGGGATGCACCTCTCCAACGCTAGTAGCAATCTGCCATAATATCGACTAAAGAAAGAAAGAGGTCCTTGTGGCTTTCTTGTCTATAAATGTGAGTAGTTCTCTGAGTCCAGAGATTTTGATTATTAAAGACATTTGTTATTTGGATCCTGCCAGCCTCTTCCTGCATTCAGGTCCTCCATGATAAGTAATAAATACATAAAAATACATTTTAAATTGACAGTGTATGAGAGAAAGAAGTAGAAAATTTACAAAATACTTGCTCTTGAAATTGAATGAAAGATGAACTGTCAGAAAGACAAGGGGCTTGTCATGAAATGAAGGGATGGAGGGAGAAAGACACAATATAAACATGCCTAGCTGTGGCAATGGCAAGCACGTTAATAAAATATTGGCACGCTCACTCATAATATTGGTAAAAGATCCCATTAATTAAAGGAGTGTTAATGGTAAGGCTATGGTCATTATCAACATGTAGTATTATCGTTATAAGCTAAAGCACACATACTTTCTTCTGAAAATATAATTATTTTGTTTATGTAATGACATTAATGTAATGTTCTGGTCTCCCTAGGTTACCTCCTCAGCAGAGATAAGAAGTGGCAGGTGTTATCATGCTTGTCATGCTATCATTTGAGGCTGATAGCCGTGCACCTGGGCATTGTGTGGCAGGCAGAGCTGTGTTTAACAAACAGGAGGGGTGCTGACGAACATGGAAGCCACAGGGGGTGTGGTCTCAAACCCAGGTCCGGTTGGGGAGGAGCTGTGTGGAATGCAGATGAGGGACTCAATTTCAGTCTTCAAGGACCCTTGGAGGAAAAATGTTGAGGCTACATTGTCTATTTCATGGTGTTACATATTATTGATGGTGATGGATTGGTGGTACAGTATCAAACATATGTTAAAATGAAATGTATGATTAAAAACTGTTATATAATGTATGTACAAAAACATGTTCCCTGGAGAAGGCCAATAGTGAATAATTCACTAAACCAGTAAAGGCAATGTATAACCAAAAATATAAGCAAAACTGAATAAGTGGCAACTGAGATGTGGTCATGAAAACAACCACAAAGGTCTAACTCTGGATCTTATCTCATCCTCTTATGTTAGTGCCAGTGAGGCTGGCCTCAGAATGGAGCTGGAGACGAAGGAATGAGCAATTGCGAGATGGAGACAGAGCCCCTTCAACCTGTCCACATGTCTATCATCCTCAATCCCTCCTGGGCTGTGCTTTGTCGGGACATATGAACACGTATGAAGGTTATTTGGCACATTCATGTTACCAGCTCTTGTAAGACTGCAGGCAAGGTCACTTTAAACACCCACCAAAAGATTAATGATGGATACAAAAATGTTTGCTGGCTCACCATCAAAGTATCTTAATAAGGTTTCACTTCTACAGTCCAATATTAAAAGGAGGTATTAGCTCAACCACCCAACCACACTCTGTAAATATTGCTTCCATTGAAGTAGCATTAAAACGTAGAGTTCTTTTTACTCTTTCATCTTTTTTATATTGTGTGATAGAGTGCTATCATTTGTCTTAATATGTAGTGGTGGAAGAGGAGTGGTGGTGGAGGTGTGGAAGGCATTATGACGCACCAGCTCTCAGACAATCCTTCCACCCTGCTCTTGCTGGGTATAAAAACAGCTCCATCAGGTGGCCGAAAGAGTCCACGCAGGATCAACAGAGAAGGTTTTCATTACCTACTAAGGCCAGTGTACATAGTTCCTTATGATACATTGAATCTATAACTCAAAGCATACCTCTTTGATATGTGGTAATCATGACAGTTAACACAGTCGACAAGTGACACAATCAACTTTATTTGGCAAAACCTGTCATAAGATTGAAAGCAGTTGATATATGGTTTAACCACTAGAAGGCACAGAGAGGTGCGGCAGTGATGTAGTTACTAGCCACCTGTAGCAGTGTAGCAGGCAGGCTAGTCATGGAGCTAGCAGTGTGTAGAGATGTAGCTAGCATTTAGTGGACCTAGCAGTTTACACCCAGACAGAGATCCCCTGGGCTCACAGGCTCTGGAGCTCCCCTGGGGCTAACGGGGGCCTACGGCTGTGGATACTCCAGCTACATGCCACCCGACACCAAAGACATAGGAAGGCAGTCAGGCTAGCTCCCATTATGGTTTCCTTAAAACATTTGGGAACATTCTGTTACATTGGGACCAAGGGCCACTTTGGTTAAGGCAGGATGTAGGCGACTGGGAGGTAGGGAGGGTTGGGGGCTGGGGTACTAGGAGGGTCTGGGGACTAGGTGGGTTGAGTGGTTAGAATTAAACCACTTAGTTCTCAGTTTCCTGGCAGATACAGTTCGATCACTTTAATAAGGCTTGCTTTGCGAGGGAGTGTGTAAGATCCAACCACAGCACTGTCACAGGTGATCTGTCTCGACACTCAGCCCTCTTGCTCAGCAGCCTGGCTGTACACCAGTTTACAGCCAAGCTACACAATGGATACAAAGCTGGGAAATATTAGTAAAGCTGAGTGAAAAAACAAAAACAAAAAAAACCATTTGATATACATTTATAATATGTCAAATATAAAAAAAGAATTTACACTGTACATTGCATCAAATGAAAACGAAGTCCGAAAACCTCTGGGGGGGAGGCACGTTGGATTCGTTTGTGATCCAACATCCAACAACTCAATGGTTCACTAGGGCTTGTTGGAGGAGGAGTGACAGGGGTGAGCAGGGCTGGTGGAGAGGTAGGAAGGGAGGGTGGGGCGTGGGGAGTGTGGAGGTGAAGACCGGAGCACAGGGACTCTCAGAACTGTTCAGACAGCAGGTCACACAGCCTCTGGGACACCGTGTCGCGGCTGGTCCGTAGTGTCAGACGGTACATCTGAGGAGGGAGCGAGAGAGAGACATAGAGGGAGAGAGGAATGGGGGAGAGAGGGAGAGAGAGAGCGAGAGAGAGACATAGAGGGGGAGAGGAAAGGTGGGAGAGAGGTAGAGAGCGAGAGAGAGAGAGACATAGAGGAGGAGAGGAAGGGGGGGAGAGAGGGAGAGAGCGAGAGAGAGACATAGAGGGGGAGAGGAAGGGGGGAGAGAGGGAGAGAGCGAGAGAGAGAGAGACATAGAGGGGGAGAGGAAGGGGGGAGAGAGGGAGAGAGCGAGAGAGACGTAGAGGGGGAGAGGAAGGGGGGGAGAGAGAGAGGGGAGAGGAAGGGGGGGAGAGAGAGGGAGAGAGAGACATAGAGGGGGAGAGAGAGAGAAAGAGAGAGCAGTCATTAAACACGGAAAGGTAAGTAACACAGACACACAGACAAATGGCACACCAGTGGGCTGGGCTCAGGGACAGGATGTGGGCCTACCTGTGCCTGTGTGTTGGGTTCCAGTCGAAGCAGGCAGCCCACCTGCGTGGTCTTGGTGTGGATCACTCCGGCTCCCACAAAGTTGGAGGGGTTGGGATCCACCCCGTCCAGCAGGGCAGCCCCGAACCCAATGATCTGGGGGACAGGACACACAAGCAGCCAGTCACGACAGGTCCGGGGAACAGCACCAGCAGACCTACCCTGAACCGAGGAGACCCCACCTTCGCTTTGGTGACCTCTGTGTCCATTGAGTGTTTGGATTTGAAGATCTTCTGCACCTCCTGCTGAGGGCTGGGGAAGACGGAATGACAGACAGGAGAGAGACATCAAATACTTAATCATGGATGAAGGATTTGTGTGCTTTATCGCTTTAGAACCAGGGGTGTCACTCGAATGACTAAGAACATGGTGTTGACATTACACTCTTAATATTGACTTGAACGCGCACCCATATTTAAGAGGATGACTCAGTCTACGGTGACAAAGCAAACTGTTAAGACCAATATTTGCAAAAATGACACCGTGTTTATGTGTGCGTGTGAGAGGCCAACCCTGCCGATTAAATGTTGTATGCTGGGAGTTCCGAGAAAGAGTTTGGTGTTCTGGGAAGAGGTGTCTTACGCTCCAAGTTGTTTCCAACGCTGGAAGAAGTCCTGTGACACCATCTCGGTGGGCTGGAGGAACTTGTTGAGAGTGATGGGGAGCTTCACAGCCATCTTCTGGAGTGTTCCGCCGTACCTGAGGAGAACACACAAACACTTAGAACACACACACACACACTAAAAGGCAATGGTGTGAACCAATACACAAAGGAGGGTGAGGTGTTGGGATACCTGAACTGGATGTTGAGCACCGGAGCATCAACAAAGTCGGACACACACTCCATGTTGAGGGTCTGCTGGAGCTGGGCCCCTCCCTCCACGGTGGGGTCGGCAGGCTTGGCCTGGATGTTCAGCTGTGACGGAGGGCGTTAAGGAAACACTGTCGACGTGTACACGCACACACACACCCAGACACACCTAGACAAAGACGCACACACACTACTAGGCCTGGCAAGATGACTGTAGAGTCATGACTTTGATAGACCATAAACAATAGAATTTGTGGATTCATTTTCCGACTTTAAGGTTAATTGCCTTTTCTACTTTAGAACTTTCATTTTCAGAGCTGGAAAAGGTGTCGACTTGGTTTCGGCAATTACTTCACAAAGTACTTGGTACATGTAGCAAGACAACAAAATTCCCCCAAAATCCACCCACAACTGACCCTACACACACCTATTTTCAGGCCTGAAACAACAAACAATTGCATAACCTACACACAGCCCAGAATGCACACACCTAGACATGAGTCAACAGCCAGGGAGGATATGAGAGTGCAGAGGTTCCTGGCACAACACAGAAGCAGAGAAGTTCAGGAACTGAGTGGACGTCTTGTTTCCAAAGAACACATACATCCGTCCTGGGGGAGAGACAGCACAGAGGGAAAGAGAGGAGATGAGGAGGAGAGAGAAGGAGATGGGGGGGGGGGAAAGGAGATGGGGGGGGGGGGAGAGGGAAGGGAGAGTATTGGGTAAGAGAGAGAGACAACAGAAGAGAGACAAGAGAAGGAAAGAGGTCAGTGAGAGAGAGAGAGAGAGAGAGAGAGAGAGAGAGAGAGAGAGAGAGAGAGAGAAGACAAGGGAAGAGCCTGGTCTGTTATCACTGTCCAACTCGCATGTACTGAATGTAGTATAAGTTGCACTGCTAGAGAGAGCAACCAGGCGTGGAAGCACCAGTGGTCCACCTGCTACCTACCCAGGTTCTGTCTGTATTCAGACTTCAGGCCAATCTGCAGCAGCTGGTTCTCATACAGAACCCCGTTGTTCTTGCACACAAACCTGAGGAGACACAAACGTGAGACACCCAAACCAGTGTCACACAGCGTCGCGTCGTTTCAGGGTCCGCCGTCGCGTCCACACCCGACCCCCCTCCCTTCTCTCCTGGCTCACCTGGAGAAGTTGTCGTCTGCCACGGGGGGAGCTGGGGCTTCTGCGCTGGCCTGCTCCGGGGCGTGCAGCTCAGAGAAGACGTCCACCAGCAGGCTGCCCCCGGTGGAGGGCGCCGGGCTGGCCAGGCCCAGCAGGTCTGTGGAGGGGGACACCTGAGGGAGGGAGAGGAGGTCGAGTCGTGAGCACGCTGGACCGGGAAGTAGAAACACGGGCTGACGTGCGACTGTGAGGCCAGGACGTGGCTGTGGCATCTCAAACGGGACCGTAACCACTCTTTAGGGAAGCATGCTCTCTTTTCTCAGGTTAAGAGGAAGGGGTACCCGTTAGCAGGGTCACATTGGTCCCAGTGACCTCACTGTCTCGTACTAGTTAACACGTTAGTAAGGGCGACAGGGGTGCTAGTTCACCAGTAGAGGTTACAGTGACACGGCACACATGTGGCACACAGAACCTGGAAGACTGGCCCAGCAGCAGTGGCCGACATGGTAGCAGCCGTGCCCTGGTGAGCGAAGGAGGAGAGGGGAGAGAGGGAGGAGAGGGGGGTGAGGGGAGAGAGAGAAGAGAGGGAGGAGAGGGGGCTGAGGGAGGAGAGGGAGGAGAGCATCGGCTGCAGGAGAGAGGAGGAGACTGGGCGGGGCCGGTTGGTCGGCGTTGGAGCCACGGTCAAGAGGTCAGCAGCAGATTCAGGAGGAGAAGGCTGATGGACAGAGGAAAGGGTTCATAGAGTAGACAGTGAATAGCGCCCAGCAGATAGTGGGCAGGACACAGTGGATAGTATGTAGCCGACGGTTAAAGACGCGAGGCAGACAGGATATTTAGTGGCCTCTTTAAAAAGAGAACTCGATTCAATCGAGGAACTCGAATCCTCGACAGAATCCATAAAACCAAAACCAGTGGGTGACAGCCCTGGTGCAAAGCGGCACGCCGGATCGGAGCGCGAGGCGTCGGCGCGGCTGTACCGTGGCAGCGGAGTTGCTCGCGCCGTGCTCCGAGGCCCCGTTGACGTTGGCGCCGCGCTCCTTGCGCTGGTCCTCCAGGTCGGGCAGGGTCACCCCGGGGCCCTTCTTCCTCTTCAGCTTGGCCAGGATGGAGGACTCCCGCTCGGGGAAAGGGGGCATCTCCTCCAGGACCGTGGCCTGCGTGGGGAGGAGGGGGCAAAGATGAAAGGGGGGGGGGGGGGTGTTATGGGGCTGTCAAAAAGGGGGGGGCAGACGTGGAGAGCTGCCGGGAGGGCGGAGCCTGACCAGGATGTCGGTGCTGGCGATGCAGCTGAGTCGGAGGTACTCCACGGCCCGCTGCTGGAGCTCCACGTCAGCGTTGCGCAGCTGGCTGTCGGACTTCAGCACCTCCTGGATGGTGCCCTTCACCTCCGGGAACAGGTTGATGAACTTGATGTAGGCCGACAGCAGCAGGGCCCGCGTGGGCACGGAGCACAGGTGGAACTTGGAGTGGAGCAGGTTGAACTGGACCAGAGGACTGAGGGAGGGAGGGAGGGAGGGAGGGAGGGAGGGAGGGAGGGAGGGAGGGAGGGAGGGAGGGAGGGAGGGAGGGAGGGAGGGAGGGAGGGAGGGAGGGAGGGAGGGAGGGAGGGAGGGAGGGAGGGAGGGAGGGAGGGAGGGAGGGAGGGAGGGAGGGAGGGAGGGAGGGAGGGAGGGAGGGAGGGAGGGAGGGAGGGAGGGAGGGAGGGAGGGAGGGAGGGAGGGAGGGAGGGAGGGAGGGAGGGAGGGAAAATGAGAAAGAGACTGGGAGAGGAACGAGGCTGAACCACACCCAACACAGAGGCCCCGGAAACTCCTTCTGTACCCAAACACACACACAGACAGACACACACACACACACAGACAGAGAGACACAGACACACACACAGACCCCTCACCTGGACCTGGCGTCTCCAGCGATCAGGTTGCCAAACTCTCCTAGGATGTATCCCCCAACCTTGACCAGGTTCTCATGGCAGGCTGGAGCCTGCAGCGCCTGGGGGGGTGGAGGGGAAGACAAGAGGACAATTCAAAACAACAGCAGATCAGATCATCTCATTGTCATCAATCGTCCATCTCATCATGTTCCATCCTCTCCCCAGCTCTCCGTCACCACGGCCCCCTCCCCCACGGCCCCCTCTCCTCCCCCTGGGCCCCCTCCCCCACGGCCCCCTCCCCCATGGCCCCCTCCCCCACGGCCCCCCTCACCTCGAAGACGGTCTTGGCGGCGTAGCCCTGGACGTCGTCCCGGTTGATGACGATCTGGATGACGCGGTACCACACCTCCTCACTGACGTAGTCCCCGGCCATGCGGATGAGGCTCAGGATGGTGTCCACGTACCAGGTGTAGTCCACCGCGTACTTCTCGGCCAGGATGGCCACCTTCAGCACCTGGCGGGCACACGCAACGCTGGCCTTGAGATGGCTGGGACGTCTCGTACAGTGTCTGGCCAAGTACAGACCGTTCCAGCGACACCAACGCCTGTGACGCCATTTTAATGGTACTTTTCTCGTCCTTGATTATCTGCTACTACGTTCAGCTTCAATTGAGCCATTCCCAAACTTAACATGCACTATTTGTAGTACGTCGCTTTGTATAAAGCATTTAATGTATATGTAGGGTCAACAAAGGAGGGACCGAGACAGGGTTTACACAGTACATCCTAGGACGTGGGTTTGGCACAGAACAAATAATGCAACAACATAATACAGGCTTGGTGTACAGAAGGCAAACTCGTCATAGTAGCTGGTAGAAGTGTTCCTGCATGGCCGGTGGGGCGGGGGGGGGGGGGGTGGAGGGCGACACTCACGATCTCCTCCCTGATGGAGTAGTCGGCCGTCTCCAGGTAGCTCAGCATCTCCGCCACGATCTGCTTGGAGTTGCTGCGGTCGCACATGGCGTAGAGCAGGTCCACGGCCCGCTGCCGCACGCTCACGTCTCTCTCGGTCTGCAACACACACACACACAAATGAGCGTAGGCACCAGCGCGCACACGGGTGCTCAGAGCGGCGTGCGCGGGGGAGGGGGCCTCTGGGGGCCGGGCGTGCGAGCCCTACCTTCAGGGCGCTGATGACCGTCTCAATGTGGGTCTTGACGGCCTCGTGGGAGAACTCGGAGCTGGCCAGCGTGCACATGCTCTCCAGGGCCAGGTAGCGCAGGTTGGTCTCCCGGTGCTGCAGGAACTGACCCAGCTGGTTACAGGCTCGCACCAGCAGGGTGGGCTCACTGGGAACACACGGACAGATTAGTGAACGCCGTGGGTGTGTGTGTGTGAGAGTGAGTGAGTGAGTGAGTGAGTGAGTGAGTGAGTGAGTGAGTGAGTGAGTGAGTGAGTGAGTGAGTGAGTGAGTGAGTGAGTGAGTGAGTGAGTGAGTGAGTGAGTGAGTGAGAGAGAGAGAGAGAGAGAGAGAGAGAGAGAGAGAGAGAGAGAGAGAGAGAGAGAGAGAGAGAGAGAGAGAGAGAGAGAGAGAGAGAGAGAGAGAGAGAGAGAGAGAGAGAGAGAGAGAGAGAGAGAGCAGACCTGTCGTGGTGGATGATGAGGCTGATGGCTTCAAACAGCACGGCGTTCTTGGCGTTGGAGTGCTGCACCTTCTTGGACTTGGGCGGCTCCTGGGCCTTGTTCAGGATGCTCTCCAGACACTCTACCAGACGCGCCCGGATCGCCCCATCCTCTGTGGGCACCAGACGGTTACACAGGCTAACGCACCGGAGGCAACCCCCCCCCCCAAACACACACACTCACACAGACACACCAGGGCTCCTTACCAGGGGGTGGATAGCACTGCAGCAGTCTGAGCAGCTTGACTGACAGCCAGGGAGCTGCTACAAAGTAGTAGGTGTAGTCCTGCAGGTCTGTGGAGGCCGAGGTCACAATCTGCAAACATCATCGATGTTAGTTAGAATCAATGGTGGACAGACTACATTGAACCATGAAGACAATCTGCAATGTTTACAAGTCAACTAAAAGAGAGACAGAGAGGCAGACAGAGAGGCAGACAGAGAGGCAGACAGAGAGGCAGACAGACAGAGAGACAGACAGAGAGGCAGACAGAGAGGCAGACAGACAGGCAGACAGAGAGGCAGACAGAGAGGCAGACAGACAGAGAGGCAGACAGAGAAGCAGACAGAGAGGCAGACAGAGAGGCAGACAGAGAGGCAGACAGAGAGGCAGACAGAGAGGCATATAGATAGATCAGACACGTGGATGTCGAGCGCAGCCCTACCCTGCTGAGCCTGGCCACAGCCAGTGAGACCGAGGTTTTGAAGTCGTCAGGGCTCTTCTGGGCTAGAGTGGTGATGAGGCTGGTGGCTGCCGTCACCACGCCCTGAGGACACGGTCATGGTCACTTCACAAACAACGCACCGCAATGTCAGCACCCCACATCAGCACAGGATCATCCCCGACCCATCACCCGCCCCAGTGACCCCCCCTCTCTCTTTACCAGGTGCTGGTCGTTGAGCAGGTGCACCACGCGTGCCGTCCACTCCCCCATGGGGACCAGGTCAGGGGACGTCCTGTTGAGACGCAGGAGACACAGGGCGGCGCTTTGTTTCACACTGTCCATGCTGTCCCTGGAACGCAGACAGAAAACACAGGTCTTACTCCACACACACACAAGCGCGCGTGCGCCCGTGTCCGTGCGGCAGCCCCGCCCCCCCGGGAGACGGCCTGCATACCCAGCCACCAGGATGCGTGGTATGTCAGCTGCGAAGGCCTCGGCCATCTCCCTGCTGCCCACGTTGGCGATGCAGTGCAGCGCCAGGTTGATGAAGGTGGGGTTCCTGCTGGACAGGTCGTTCTTGATGCCATTATTGATCAGACTAATCAGGTCGCTGTTGGAGTTGACCAGCACGGAGATGAACAGATAGCCCTGGGGGGAAAGAGGGGATTGGTCAAAAGCTGGTCATGTGACACGACATTGTGTTGGTTGAATTGATTTGTATTGTTTCATGTGTGTAGGAGATAGGGCGAGCATGAGAGAAAACTGCTACATTTGTACAGATAGTGCTAGATCGCCCTCTGCAGGCCACAGAGAGAACTCACAATCTGCTTCTCTGTGTATTTGTTGGAGCTGAGCAGGTTAACAGCTTCCATGTGGCCGAAGTCAATGTCATGTCCCAGGAGGAAGATGAAGAGCAGCTTGCAGACATACTTCTTCTTACTGTAGCCATCCAGAGCCTTGTCTCCTGCAGCAGGCACAGCCACACACAGAGGACGATTAGGGAACAGCCTTTGTCAATTTCAACAGACTTCACAGGAAGATGGGAAATGGAAATGATGAGAAGTGACAAGATAAGTCATGTCAGGTCTCGGGGAGAGTGAACAAGGGCCTATGGGAAAGTGGAACAAAGGGCCAGTGTGGTAATAAAGCAGAGCTGAGTCAGCACCTCCAGCAAATAAACTGATAACAGCACTCTAGCTTTTGTTGCTGTGAGGGAAGCCAACAATTTTAAGCTACAATAAGTAAGACAGCATTTTGGGGATGTAAGTGTGTGTGTGTGTACGTGTTTGTTTGTGTGTGTGGTGTGCATGTGTGTAGGGCTAGCTTGACTTATCATGATCCCCCCCACATCTGTGTATGGGACTCTTGTCTCATGATTGGGATTAGTAGGGACTGTTTATTGAAGATTAGGCTACACCATAAAGACTGTGCGCGTGTGTGTGTGTGTGTGTGTGTGTGTGTGTGTGTGTGTGTGTGTGTGTGTGTCATGGAGAGATGCAGAACAAGTGAGTAAGATCCACAGGAAGTTGCTGTGGTAAAGAGGAGAGCATTCCTGCTTGCTAACCTGCTGTGTCCCTTAACTACTTCCATACCACCTCCTCATTCTCTTATACACAAGTTCTTTCTATCCCTGTCCTTATATGACTCCAGCCAAATAGTTAACATCAAAATATCTAAAACCTATCTAAAAAGTTACATGACGTGATTGGGAAACTTGAACTCACAACGAATGATAATTATACAATGAGGCCACTTAAAATGTATCCAATCAAATGAAGTATAAAATCAAAACATTTTTTTTTATACTTACCCTTAAATTTGGACCGGATGTTGGCCAGCTCTTTATTTATTCTCTTGATCTCTGCCTCTTTACTTTTACCTGGTACAAAGCATCAGAAGTGAGTTGGTACTTGACTGTTTGGCCTGAAGTAGACCTAGTTAGTCTATAAAAAGGGCATTCACCCACAGTGAACTTAAACTGATGAGTCCTCCAGAACCAAGTCACAGTTCTTTATTTAGGTCAGGAGGGCAGTCATGAAAATGATAAGATACAGACAGCTGATTAACTAGCTAACTAGGATCATCGGTTCTGTACTGGGCAATGTGGACCTATGGTCAGTGAAAGGCTGGTAACCTTTACTGTCCCGCTGTTGACTAAGACAGGGAAAATACAAGTGCTGGAAATAGACTCTCATTTGCACACGGAGCACATTCACATTTTCGTGGCTCTGGGTGAAAGGTTTCCAACTCACAACCCAATAAGACAGACCTGTCAAAGCCCAGTCAGACTAAACACCAATCGGTCATGTATACATGGCCTTAAATACATTGTAGATAGCAAACTAGATACTTTTCTGGAAAGTAGCCCCGCTACGTGGCTTGTGTGAAGCCACCTTACTGAGCCTATTTCCTGACCCACGCCCTTTTACTACGAATGAACGCGAACTATCTTGCTGTTTGCTAAGGAAGACAGTTCGCTAGCGAGCTTTTCCAATAACTATGAGAAAGCTTGGCAAATGCACTTCTAGATTGCAACCAGATCACTTTTCTGGAGTCTACTAATTGTTGTGCCGCTAAATGCCTAGATAATTGTCCACGTTAAGTACATGTAATATTAGCAGGCAATTACAAGTAGGCTACTACTAGTCTAGCTAACTGGTAGTGTTGTTGTCTCGCTAGTTAGCTGTAGCCTAGCTGGCTAGCTTGCTATTTTTGGCTTAAACGTTTGTAACAACGTCTACATAATGTCTATGAATTGACTTGGAATCTATAGATTATGATTATGCTCGCGATACAGTTATGTTTGGTTGCCAGATTTTCACACGATTATTGACAGCTAGTTAGTGTTAGCTAGACTTCAAACTAGCTATCTTGCTAATTTGTCTTGTTCAGAAAAGTCAGGATAACTCACAGTTCCTAATGTCAGAGATGAAAACAGCGAGGCCACGCATTCCATCTCCTTTAGAGACTGCAGGCATTTTATCCACACGATATTTTAAGTTTTTCCTTTTTCTGCCAGACAGAGAGAGAACACACAGCAAACTTTATTTTACAGGCAATTGAAACTAGTGCGGCTAGTTTGAGCTAATGGGGTGGACAGATACACACACACTCCCCGTCCGCAGCTTTGAGGAGTGAACGTCAGGGAAGAAGAATTCACTGGTGACTAACGAGCCAACCCCAGTGGTTGTAAGTCAGCGTGTTTAGGTGTCAGACAGTTGGCTAGTTCAAGGCTGGCGTACGGACAGCTGCTTATCACTTTGCATCACGGTCTTTGGAGATTTAATGTTGTAATGCAGCAGAATAAGGATTTTCCCTGCAGTGCACGAACAATACTAGTCTTTGATGGTATTGACAGAGCCTTATCCATTGCTTACATTAGTTTTCGGCTTTGGAAAAGGAACAAAAACGACTTCTCCCTCCAATCTGTCAGCATACCTTGTGTCTGTATTACTAGTACCCCACACACAGTGTTTCACCATCCTGTATCACTGTTTTACTTTTAGAGATATTTTTACTTATCTGCTGCATGCGTTTCAATGCGCCTGACGAAATGGCTTGTTTGGTCTCCGCGCATAGTAACGGTTACTGTAGTATGATTGGACAATTTGTTTTTTTAGGGAGTGGCTTAGCGCTTGGTCAATTTGCGAGCAGACTTACTTCATCGAACACCTGAAGCAGTTACATTAGGCCCAGTTTCATTCTCCGGAATCAAGATATGCAGTACCAATGTATTGTGTATTTTGTTTTCATTTATTTTTCATGTCACATGCCTTTTATAAGCCATCCACACCTGTTATGTACTTGTGTGTATTTCCTGCATATCGTGTGGCTTTAAACTATTATTGAATTTCTCTTTGTGACTAAGTTAATTGTGGCTGTAGTTGTGTTTTGCTTTTCGGGGTAAATCCTATCATACGTTTGGCTTGCAGTCCAAGTAATTGGAATGTAATACCTAATCTATGGCCAGTGTCCGGAAGGATGTCATTTCGTCCAGATATAGTATCAAATGAATATCAAATGTCAGGAAAGAAAATGTTTCTTGTCCAAGTATAACATCAAATGAATGGCAAGTGTCCAAACTTGTAAATTGTATTTAAAATTGACGTAGTAGAGTTACACTTAACTGCGAACAAAGTCATCAAATCAAAAATGTCTGCATTAATCGGGATTGAACAACTAACCCTTGTATTTTAGATGGTACATCCTAACAAACTCAGCCACGGGCACATTCAAGTATTGAATGTGTGCTTGCGTGAGTCCACTGAGTGACTTGCGTGAATGGTAATACGCTGTCCAATGCAGTCTTACAGTATCAATCACAATACAACTTTTACACACATGATGCAACAAATCCAATATGCTGGCTAGATGTGACTTTTCTTGATCAGGATTAACATAAAATGAATGGCCAGTGTCCAGAAGGCTGACGTTTAGTCCAGATATAGTATCAAATGAATGGCCAGTGTTCAAGGCTGACATTTAGTTCCTGTTTGTATCCAGTCCTTGTCTTGTCATATCTTGAAAGTGTGAGTACCCTGCATTTTAAGATTAACCTTTGGTTATTGTAGTCCCGCCTTCATCTCCTGTGGTTGGGTCCAACCTGCACCCACAGCTTGACAGTGTGATGTTACACCTGGACAAGAAATATCTGCTCTCTTAACATTTAATATTCCATTTGGACAAAATATCAGCCTTCTGGACTCTGGCCATTAATTTGATTTACATTTACATTAAATGTATGCATTTAGCAGACACTTTTATCCAAAGCGACTTCCAAGAGAGAGCTTTAAAAAATCGCATAGGTCACCGATCATAACAACGAGGTAGCCCAAACTCTGCAAGCAGCCAAAACATGAAGCATACATTGTGAAAAGCTTAACAAGTGCCAAAGGGAAGATCCATAAGAGCATGCAGTTATACAAGTTACAAATTAAAAACAACATGAACCCCAAAAAGTGCAAGACTGTACCTGTAGAAGAACAATCAACAGTAAAACATTTCACAGCGAGTACAAGAGTTACCTTCGTTATAACTAACCTATGTAGCAGAGAGTCCACAGACAAAGCATGGTACCATCCACACCTTCCCCTACCCCCGACAAGGGAAGGGTCCTTCCCCTTTTGTCCTTATCTCCCAGAGTAGGAGCTTCAAATTCCTGACCCAGCATGGGGTCAGGAACAGAGACCATGGTCTCACATTGTCAGAACAAAAGGAATTACTTGAAGGAACTTACTTGTGTGGACTTACAAACATTTTCTAAAGGACTACATGGCTCATGGACACTAATTCAAGGACAGTAGTCGATGTGTTAGAATGTGTTTGTCTCATTTACCTAGAACGTTGTTAATTGATGTTTGATTATAACTTCCCTTCAGGTATAGTTAAATCAGTCAATCTTGGTATCAAAATAATTGTATCATACTAACAAAACCAGTTATGAACGTTGTATTGTTATATTCTGAAGTTTGAGCATTCCATGGACATTTGAGATAATGGAACTCAAAACTATCAGCCACTTCACACCTCTGGGCAGGTCCCAGGACAACGCCCAGGTGGAAGTAACTGACCAATGAGAGAGGTCACCTTCACAGGGATGACCCCCTGTTCTTTGGGGTATTTAACCCCCAAACGTACAATCACCCCTGCTTGTTCGTAGGATAAACTTGTGGGTGAACGCGTCACTCTCTAACCTATTCCTCTTAACCTGCACCTTCACTGAGCGCCCGGAACTTTGACGAGAGATTCCGATTCTGTTCGTTGGACATAACGAACCATTTGACTCCGTTCTTCAAACCGACAAAAGTAACTGCGATTTGCAATATTTCTTACTTGTGACATATTGGCATGTTGTGATTGAATTGTTGATGTTTGATTGTATTCTACAAATGATTTGACTTAATCATCGTTAGGTCAGTTTCCATTGATCGTCCATTGTTACTATAAAAGCCTCTTCCTATCTCTACCTCTTCCTCAACTTCTCCCCTCCCCTCCACACGCGCTCTACGCAACCATTGTGTAGCGCGCTCTCATTAGAATTTAGGCCTACTGTACTGCTTTAGCCCAACTAACCCATAACTTGTCTGGTATGTGTTCACTATAATTACATTCTCTTAAATAAATCATTGTGTATAATACTCGCTTATCTCTCACGTTATATGATCTGCTCTACTTTCATAGAATTTACTACTTAAGATTAGACTGATTATTACGAGTGCTATTATTCGATACTATTAAACAAGGTTTCCTCTGTCCCTTTCACGAATCAGAGGTGGTGCCCCAAGAACTACTATACTTTATTAGAAATTAAGTATTACTAATCTTAAACGAGCAAACCACGCTACATACTGGAGCCCCGTGCGAGGCTTTGAAACAGATTGAAACGAGCGATTTATAACTGAGATTTTCCGTCTGAAACAGAACCCACCCTCCCACCCTTTTGGTTAAATAAACGTCCGTTGTATTTAACTATCCCCCAAATAGATACAGTTTTAAACACTGTTTGAATACTGCGCTGTGTACTGAATACTGATTGAATTGGCTTTGTCGTGACAACTGAATGTTTGTGGTTGCTATCTAGCTTTGAGCTCGGATTGAGCGGAGGTACGCGCGTGCGCAGTGACACGGCGTCCCGTTTCATTTCATTTTGTAAATTTGAAGGCAGCGCTTCCAAGAGAAGGCATAAGAACCTTTTGACGGGTCGTAACCACTACTTATATTGGTACCATACACGCTTCTGAAGGTGTATCTTAGTAGTGTTTACTATTTTGGGTTAAGCGAATTAACCTTGCAACTGTTAAGTTGTTCCATGTCTCGTTAGGAAACAGACATGCGGTTTAGTCCTACAGGACTTTTATTTTGAAAGAGACTTAAGCGAATTCACTTTGAAACTGATAAGTTGTTCCGAGAAACAAACATGCGGTTTAGTCCTAAAGGACTTTTATGTTGAAAGACACTTCGCAGTTCTCTACTAAGCTATAGGCTTCAATATTGTTAAGCAATTGGCCATTGATTAACATAGCTTTTTAAATAAAGCTTCACTTTGTTTTGCATGTAATTCAACATTAATGTAAACACTCAACTTTCTAGAATCAATAAAGTAACAGTAAAATAATTATTGAGACAGTGGACGCTGCTTATTTAAGGACTTTTATTGTTTGCTAAACCAGAAATAGTTACGCTTCGTCAGCAAAACTTGTAATTTGATTTCATTCCGCGCACTTAAAAGTGGAAAGTTGTCAGAATATCGGCGCTGTTGACCATCCTGAACTGTAATTCTATTTACCCCTCATCAGTACCAACTTTAACACAGTCACTAAATAATAATTAAACGTAAAGTGTATTATTTTTAGTTTGCCCACTATATCTGCGAGCAGTCCAAAAGGACTTTTGTTTCGAAGTAGCCAAACAACGCAGCCTACTGCCACAAATTGTTACACAATTCTTAAATTGATAAACCCTAGCTTTCGGAAAAGCTTCACTGTTTTACATTCAATTCGACATTAATGTAAAGCCTTGCCCAATTTAAAGCTACATCAAACATGCAGCAGCAATTTGGTTCATTATCTGTGATTTGATCTGCCAGTTAACCTTAATATTAATTTTAATTTGAATATTAATTTCACTTTTGGATTACTAATCTTTGAATATTAATTTCTGATTTTAAGTAATATTATATATTTTTAATTATTATTATTTTTTTTATTTTTTTTTATTTTTTATTTTTTACAAAAAAAAAAAAAACACTACAAACTAAAGTGCCTAAGAACTTTACCACAATAGCATTGTGCTAATAACCTCAATTAGCCAAATACATCCTTAGTTAACTAATCATGTCTCACCTCACGGAAGCTGAGAAATTGATGGCCTACCTATCAGAGAAAGAAAACCCCAAATATGTGGAAACTCTGACCGGTCTACCGTTTGAGGAGATCGCCAGGAAAACCCTGGAAGTGGTTGCAGAAAATGTGGGTCAAACATTGAGCAAGTCCCAAACCATCAAATGCTTATCCAGCCTCGGTCTCAACTATGCTGCCCAACTCAGGTTATCAATTGCGGATGTCAAAACACAATGGGCACAAGCTCTTCGAGATCAAGAAGATGCTCTCAAAGCGACAGAAAGTGAACGACAGCGCCGAGAACAATTGGAACAAAAAGCAAGCGACCTGGCTGGAGAACTGGAGAGTGCTAACACACAGCTAACGGAACAGGAAACACAACTGATACAACAGGAAATAATCCTCAAAGAGGCCCTCAAAGCAAGAGAAACAGAACAAGATCGACGAGAACAAATAGAACAGGAAGCCAGCAGCCTAGCCGAAGAACTAGAAGACGCTAAGACTCAGCTAACGCAACAAGATAGCACCCTCAAAGATGCCCTCGAAGCGAAAGAAGGTGAACAGTACCAAAGGGAACGACTGGAACAAGAAGCCAACTGCCTGGCTGAAGAACTGGATAAAGCTACAACACAGCTGTCGGAACAGGAAACACAGCTAATACGACAGGAAATGACCCTCAAAGATGCCCTCAAAGTGAAAGGAATAGCCAGGTCAAACAGAAGATGGATTGCAAGTGAAAATAGTGAGTTCAACATCACAGGCTTCACCCAAAACAAAGCTCCAGTCACAGAAACACTCTACTTGAAGCTAACGTTCGGGGAAATGTCCCTAATCCACCCCGTCCATGTTTCTCCGCTTGAGACCGAAAAACTGCTGATTGGACACGATCTACTCAACAGACTGGAACCCCTCATTGACTTCAAACGAAACCAGATGTGGACCAACGTCAAGAAGCCCTATCCACTGCCTCACCCTGAAGTCCACAACACAGTCTTCACAGTTGAAGGGGGGGGACATCCTACGTCTGATCCACATATCTCAGAAGGAGACTCGACCCATGGACTAGATGGCCACTCCAGACCGCCCCAGAGCTACGCCACTCACTCATCGAGACACACAGTTCGAGGAAAATCAGCACTCCGCAATGACTGTCGACCAGCAGAAACCCACCTACGACGAGAAGCGTCACAGGTCCAAAAGAAGTCACATGATGCCAACTGGATGAGAGCGCAGAAAGTAGGAAGACCTACTATAGCCGATAAGCATCCCAGAAGAGGCACCCCAGCTGTGACAAAATGGCGCAACCCCCGGAAGAAACCACCGGACAACAGGCCATGCACAGAGGCCTGGCCTGGCTTTATACCAGCAACCTGACCCTGTCAAACTGCTGAGGAAACAAGTGCACAACAGGTGCCTTGCCCAAGTGCCTCAAAGTTCAAAAAACTAACCTTCCCTTAAACCAAAACAATAGCCAAATACCGTCACAAGACAAATATGGCTCCACCAATTTACCAAAAATAAATAAATCGGTACCAGACACCCAACATGACTGACCACAATAATATGCTACAATGCCTCATGAGCAAACTACCCTAACCCCTTACAAATACGACTATGACTCCAGGAAGTCAAAGCCCACTCCCACTTTATTATTTTGTATTTCTATTTTTATTTTTTTATTTCTTTCTCCTTTCTTTTTCTCTTTCTTTCCTTTCAATTTTAGGCATAGGACCTTAACCTAGAGAAACTTATTAATAGGACCTAAGTTAGCCCCATTGATTCCTGCCTTGTTTAGAGTCCACTCATGCCAATGTGTCCAGTAGAAATGCTATCGTACTGTCGTGTTTGTCTTTTCTCTGCTCTTCTTACGTGCCAACAGCCCAACGACGTCGAGTCATCGGACGTTGCCAGCAGGGGGATATGTAGCAGAGAGTCCACAGACAAAGCATGGTACCATCCACACCTTCCCCTACCCCCGACAAGGGAAGGGTCCTTCCCCTTTTGTCCTTATCTCCCAGAGTAGGAGCTTCAAATTCCTGACCCAGCATGGGGTCAGGAACAGAGACCATGGTCTCACATTGTCAGAACAAAAGGAATTACTTGAAGGAACTTACTTGTGTGGACTTACAAACATTTTCTAAAGGACTACATGGCTCATGGACACTAATTCAAGGACAGTAGTCGATGTGTTAGAATGTGTTTGTCTCATTTACCTAGAACGTTGTTAATTGATGTTTGATTATAACTTCCCTTCAGGTATAGTTAAATCAGTCAATCTTGGTATCAAAATAATTGTATCATACTAACAAAACCAGTTATGAACGTTGTATTGTTATATTCTGAAGTTTGAGCATTCCATGGACATTTGAGATAATGGAACTCAAAACTATCAGCCACTTCACACCTCTGGGCAGGTCCCAGGACAACGCCCAGGTGGAAGTAACTGACCAATGAGAGAGGTCACCTTCACAGGGATGACCCCCTGTTCTTTGGGGTATTTAACCCCCAAACGTACAATCACCCCTGCTTGTTCGTAGGATAAACTTGTGGGTGAACGCGTCACTCTCTAACCTATTCCTCTTAACCTGCACCTTCACTGAGCGCCCGGAACTTTGACGAGAGATTCCGATTCTGTTCGTTGGACATAACGAACCATTTGACTCCGTTCTTCAAACCGACAAAAGTAACTGCGATTTGCAATATTTCTTACTTGTGACATATTGGCATGTTGTGATTGAATTGTTGATGTTTGATTGTATTCTACAAATGATTTGACTTAATCATCGTTAGGTCAGTTTCCATTGATCGTCCATTGTTACTATAAAAGCCTCTTCCTATCTCTACCTCTTCCTCAACTTCTCCCCTCCCCTCCACACGCGCTCTACGCAACCATTGTGTAGCGCGCTCTCATTAGAATTTAGGCCTACTGTACTGCTTTAGCCCAACTAACCCATAACTTGTCTGGTATGTGTTCACTATAATTACATTCTCTTAAATAAATCATTGTGTATAATACTCGCTTATCTCTCACGTTATATGATCTGCTCTACTTTCATAGAATTTACTACTTAAGATTAGACTGATTATTACGAGTGCTATTATTCGATACTATTAAACAAGGTTTCCTCTGTCCCTTTCACGAATCAGAGGTGGTGCCCCAAGAACTACTATACTTTATTAGAAATTAAGTATTACTAATCTTAAACGAGCAAACCACGCTACACCTACAAGAGCAACAAGTCTCTCAATAAGAATACTTGTGATCCTGGAGGAAACTAACATCAGGTCCAATCATGCAAGCATTCCTAAGTACCGTTGTACTCCCGGAACAAGTGAGTCTTGAGCCTTTTCTTGAAGGTGGGGAGACAGTCAGTGTCCCCGATGGAATTGATACTATATCTGGACAAAATGTCAGCCTTCTGGACACTGGTCTTTAACACGAGAAGTGCTTTACCTACACCTTGATTATATAAGGAAGTGACCAAAGTAAGTCAGCTAATTTAACATAGATCAGTGGTTCTTAACCCTCCAACACACCTGATTCATATAGAACGGGTTGTTATCTAGCTCTGGAGAAGCCTGGTAACAAACATTCATTTGAATCAGGTGTGTTGGAGCGGGGAAACATCTAAAACAAGCAGGACAGGGGTCCCTGAGGACAGGGTTGAGAACCACTGGCATAGATTAAACATTTTCAGGGTGATAAGGAGTCTAGAGAAACATTAGGCAGGGCTGGGAACGGAAAGCACATGAAATGTTCCTTAGTCATGTGGAATGTGGATACCAAATGCCTTAGACTTATTAAATGTTGAAACAAGGCATGAAACAATTGTTTGTACTTTTTATTTGATATATGCAGTCACTGGCCACTTTATTAGGTACGCCTGCTAAATTGCTTGTTAACACAAATAGCTTATCAGCCAATCACATGGCAGCAACTCAATGTATTTCAGCATGTAGACAAAGTTCAAACCAAGCATCAGAATGGGGAAGAAAGGGGATCAAGTGACTTTGAACGTGGCATGGTTGTTGGTGCCAGACGGGCTGGTCTGAGTATTTCAGAAACTGCTGATCTACTTGGATTTTCACACACAACACTTCTCTAGGATTTACAGAAAATGATCCATGAAAGAGAAACTATCCAGAAAGCGGCAGTTGTGTGGACGAAGATGCCTTGTTGATGTCAGGGGAGAATCAGGACAGACTGGTTCGAGATGATAGAAAGGCAACAGTAACTCAAATAACCATTTGTTACAACCAAGTTATGCAGACAACCATCTCTGAATGCACAACACATCGAACCTTGAAGCAGATGGGCTACAGCAGCAGAAGACCACACCAGGTGTTCATGTTCATAGCAACAAAAAAAATTAAATATAAAAATTGAGGCCAATGTCCACTGTGCTCTCCCACAAGCTCAGCCTCGATGTTACAGATAAGTCTGTGGTCGAGCAAATTACCAATTGAACGTCCAGGCTATTACCATGGGCACTTATGTTTGCTCTGAGTTCATTTGTAATTTGTTATTGATTTGTTATTAAATTATATTTGATATGCATTTGTTTTGAGACTGACACAGCGAGAGGTTGGGTAGGACCCAAAGGCAGGAGAGTCAGCGGGCATAATCAAACAAGGGGGGTTATTTTTTTTTTTTTTAAGGAACAAAGACAGGGTACTCACATAACGGGGGTAATGACAAGACAAATACTGGACAGGAAACAGGAACCTAAATATACAGAACCAAACAAGACACAGGTGGAAACAATGAAACTAACGAGACAAACCATTGAACGAGACACAGGTGAAGACAATAGGGCAGGGAAAAACCAAAACAACGGGGGCACGGCTGTGGCCGTGACAGAGACAAGCCGAGTTAGATAGGTAATGAGTTAGCCTACTAACTAACTCGTTAATTTATTAGTCTATCAATGCACGTAGTTACAATCATCTATAACCACTAACGGTATATGCCATATGCCAGTTTGGTAGATGTATTTACCTTTTCTTCTCAATGTCTATTCACAGTACATGACGATGCATCTGATGTGATCCTATTCCTATCCTAGTTCAACCAAGTCAATTCTAACTAGCTAACCCCAGTTTGGTAAACAAAACATATACATTATGAGAAGTTACCATTCTAATTCCAGATTCAAAGAATGACCACTGAACATGCGTCTTATGGTATTTTTAAAAGCATTTGGAAAAAGTACAGACTATCTGATTAAGTTGATGTGAAGGTCAGAGCTTCTACATGCAGTGACTCACGGATCAGCTTGGTTAGTGCGCCCCTGTGGAGGAGATGAGGGGACACAGATTAAGTCAATCTCATATGCTGCCTTAATCCCACTCTCCAATCTCTAAATCTCAGAGCATCACAGTAAGAGAGAGAAAGGGGTTGTCACAATTCAAGTTACAGGAAGAATACTTAAATAACTTGTTTTGCTGAATATAGTAGCCTAGCCTATTAGGATTAGAATCCCTGCAGTGAGAAAGATTCATGAGGCACAAGACAAACAGATCCCACCTGAGACAAAGCCGTGCCTTATCAAACAACAAACCTTCAATAGAATAGCTTCTTGAAGCAATAACAGACCAAGCTGCAATAATTAAGGCATACACTGTCCTGCATGGAAACAGACTGAATCTGAAGTAACACTAAACTAAATAACTGATCCAGAGACCAAAAACATCATCAGACCCAGGCTATATATAACAGTAGCCTATATATTTCACCAACTGTGCCATTCATTGCCCTGTGTTTATGTTTGAGCAGCAGCTAAAGATTTGGATCTGTCATCTGCAATTACATTAGACAGTATGTTGATGGACTCTGGTCCAACAGTAACTGTATTTGAAGCACCAGGTCTCATTTTGTGTCTCCATCCGACAGGATGTTCAGTAGCAGCATTGGATACTAATGGACAGAGGATAATTGAGGCTCTGCCGGATAGGCTAACCATGAAGCTGATATGATGATGTTTTCCAGCTGTTGGACACATGACAACGTTAGAAACCATTATCTGACCAGCAGAGTTCTTTTATAGACAGGCACTGTCTTAATTGGCTAGAGCCTATTTGGGGCGCTATCAAAACTATTCATCTAGACTATGTACAGGCCTACCGTGTGAAAACAACGTTTTGGAAACCGTTCAGGCATAATGGGAAATGCATTAATATGCCTATAGCCTAATTCCTAAGCGCATAGGCCTATATCATCCTTACTTCAATAACTTGCCAAACTGCAAGGGTCCACGTATATACCTCACTGACGTCGTACAGTGCCCCCCCCCCCTTACTGTTCTTTTCCTTCCACTAATCCGGCTAACACTTTCAATGCACATTGATTGGAATTGGCCTCACTAAATCAGCGGGTCGAGTAGGTTTACGTGCAATAATGACCTTGTCTACGTCAGTCTGTCTGATGGTCAGAGTTGCTGACTTTGAGATTGAACAACAGTGAAATTGGAGGTTGCGTGAGAACATCTGAATATAGTATTAGTCATGTGCTGCGTTTTTTTACTTTCCAAAAGGAAAGCCTCATTATTTACAACTGTAAGGTAGCGTGAGCTTGTAAACAGAGGTGTTGCTCATAATATCCAGCTCATTATTGATATGGCCTCTGTTAATGAGCATCTTTATGATGCTGGTACAAACCCCCCGGAGCTCCCACCACCGCCAATAGCGGGGGCAGATATGTGTCCAGTGTCTGTCATCGGTGTTTAATCGGCAACCGGTGGTGCATTCACGTTCACCTTTGGTCTCTTCTGTCACCATCTTTATGACAAAGCTCCAACATAGACACCACACACGAGTGATTATAAATGTCAAGGTCTCTACTCGGTTTTTGTTTGTGCTCTTTGAAAGGCGGGATGCCACCATTGGGAATTAGATAACCCCTATGAATTAGGCTGTGTTTAAGGAAAATTAATTATGCAGCTGGAAAAGTGCTTCAGATATATTCATAAATATATTCTGTACTGTTTGTGATAAACGAATGAAGTCGCCCAATGCAACCATAGCTGTATCCACACCACGTTTGGTCTCTCGCATGGATTTGGCACTTGTGATGCATAGCCTAGATTAGGCCTTCTGTCAAGCCGCGTGTCAGCTCCCCCCGCTTGCTCACCCCTCTCTTCCCCTGATCCTCCTTTCCGCCACCCCTCTTGCATATTCCTCTCAACTCCATCCCTCCCCTCTCAGTGAGGATATATAGGGAGGCGCCGACTACTGCATAGGTGAGATAAACTGCAACTCAGGTGAACCGCAGCGAGGAGGGTCGAGCGCACCAGACACCTAGCCTACTGCAACTCAAAGTCGGACAATTTAGACATGTACTCGAACAAGACCGAGGGGCCACGCAGAGGAAGGTCTTTTGATTCAATGAACACTTGTTATGAAGAGAAGCAACTGAATAATGAGGTAAGTTATTGGCTGCCCATGCAATTTACTGTGCTATGGTTTAACATGTATTTTTATTTTAACGCGGACGAGAGTTTGTGTCCCTTAACATTTGGAAGTAGTCATATCCACCTTGTCCTCTACACCCTGATCCTGGGTTAAGCCACCTAAATCTGGAAATGACTCACTCAGACAATATCAGGGCTGCTGAGGTCAAGCTCATATACCAGAAAATGACTTTAGGCGGAAAACTTATAGCGATGTCAGCAGGCTTCAAGACGTTCGCTATCACAAACTCCCATGGGGCTAAGGGATTCAATTCAAAGGGACCCAACATACATTACAATTAACAAGAAGATATAAGTCATGTAGAGGCCCATGCCTAGGAAATAGGCCAACAGAAATAGTTTTCTATGGATTTATTTGCGTTCACTCGGATCATTTATGACTATAATCCAGTGTTAGGTCTGCCTCCATTCCAAATGTGATTGCTTCTAAACTAATTTAAAGCAAGATAGGTCACCTGCCAACATTTAAATCACCATGATCATTTATCAATTGTCATGTATTTTCTTTTATTATAACTTTGGAGTTTTAAAAGATGTAATAAACTTAATAGGTTAGCCTACTGCATTTGTTCATCTGTGCATACTGCAGTAGTCTTTCTACACATTGACTGCCAAGGTCAAACAGTCCTTCAGTAGAAATAGAATATTTCTCTGATGTTTTTGTAGTATCATAGGTCAGGACACCTGGATTGAATACATTGGTTGTATTTAGATAAGGAAATGAATTGTCCATTTCCCCAATAGATGAACAAATGTACATTCAATACAATTGAGGAAAACAAGGACAACAAGACATTTGGAAGAGGCCGGGCAGCCATCGTCTTCTCCCTCAAGAATGAAGTTGGCGGGCTCGTGAAGGCATTGAGACTTTTTCAAGTACGTTTTAGGCCTACTGACAGCTCAGAACAATATATATGATCTACAAGTTGAGGAGGATTGGGGACATTTTAGAAAAGGAAGGTTTATTGGACAAGCGGCGATTCATTTGATTTGTTTGTAACCCTTTCCATTATCAACGTCGGCAGGAAAAGCATGTGAACCTGGTTCACATTGAATCCCGGAAATCGAAGCGGCGCAATTCGGACTTCGAAATCTTTGTTGATTGTGACAGTGGCCATGAGCAGCTGAAGGATCTCACCCAGCTCCTAAGGAAGCACACCAACATTGTGGAGGTGGACCCCCCAGACTGCATACCAGAGGACGGTAAGCAGTCCTTTTTCTGATAACTTTCAGGGTATTTCTGCTTTATTGTTATAGAGACAGTATAGAGTGATTGGATATTTAGGAGAGAGACCTGTAGCAAAGGACCTGTGCTGGTTGAACCTGGGCCGTTGCAGTAGGGCTTCAGCCTACGTGGTCCGCACTCTTAATGGTGACCCTAAAAGTATTTTCTAATAAGAACTGGAAGTTGCAGTACAGGAGCTTAGACATTGACCTGTAGTAGCATCAGACAAACCAATAAACACCCAAATCTGCTGTTAACCAACAACAACATTAATTAACCAGACATCAGATGATAGAACTCATTTGAATGAAAGGGTTTTCTCCTCCAATTCAAACAATAGAACCCTAAAAGAAAACCCATTTCTGTGCTTCAGATATGGCTGATGTCCCCTGGTTCCCCAAGAAGATCTCTGATCTGGATCTGTGTTCTAACCGGGTGTTGATGTATGGCTCGGACCTGGATGCTGACCACCCGGTACTGTACTTCCCATCTACTGTCCCAGATCCCCACCACAGAGGCCTGCTCACTGACTGTCACATTATGAAGGGTCTCACGAGAATGTCTTTTTTTTCTCTTAAGGGTTTCAAAGATAATGTTTATCGCAAGAGGAGAAAACACTTTGCCGATCTTGCCATGAGCTACAAACAGTAAGTCAAGCTGAATTTAGTTTTTTTAAATGTTTTTTATGTTCTGAATTGATTTAAAAAAATGTACTTCCTCTTACAATCTTCCGCTCTCCCTCTCTTCCTCTCTCTCCGTCTCCCCTCTCTCTCAGTGGGGATCCCATTCCCCGTACAGAGTTCACTCAGGAGGAGGTGAAAACTTGGGGAGTTGTGTTCAGAGAGCTCAACAAGCTGTACCCCAGCCATGCCTGTCGGGAGTACCTGAGGAACCTGCCCCTTCTCTCCCAGCACTGTGGCTGCAGGGAGGACAACATCCCTCAGCTGGAAGACGTGTCACGCTTCCTCCGGGGTGAGACAGGGGGCGCCACCACACACTCAATCACACCTGCACACTCAATCACCCCTACACGAACAATCAGCAAGAATACACTGCAAAATCAGCGTTCCAGATTAGTCCGAAGTTATACAGAAAAAGAGAGGTCGTAGTTGTCATTCAGCCATTGAACAGCAGTGTGTGTGTGTGCTTGTGTGTGTGCACATGTGCGTGTTTTTCCCCAGAGCGCTCTGGCTTCACCATTCGTCCAGTGGCAGGATACCTGTCCCCAAGGGATTTCCTGGCTGGCCTAGCCTTCCGAGTGTTCCACTGTACCCAGTATGTCCGCCACAGCTCTGACCCCCTCTACACCCCAGAGCCGTGAGTACACACACACACACACACACACACAAACAGTGCACCCTCCTGATTCATGGTTACGCATTAACTTGGTATATAGCTATGTGTTGACGTATGTGTGTTTCAGAGACACGTGTCATGAGTTGCTGGGCCACGTTCCTCTGCTGGCCGAGCCGAGCTTTGCTCAGTTCTCCCAGGAGATTGGTCTGGCCTCGCTGGGGGCTGCGGACGATGCCGTTCAGAAACTAGCCACGGTGAGTTCCGCTGCCTCACAAGCGCGTTAGCAAACAAGCACGCCAGAGCCCACAAACACTTTGTTCTAGCTTGATTGTCTGTGGTGATTGACAGTGTGCTACTAGCTATGTGTGCATCGGTTGTGTTTAGCAGCGGGCTTGTTATGTTTTGCAGTGCTACTTCTTCACGGTGGAGTTTGGGCTGTGCAAGCAGGAGGGAAAGCTGCGAGCCTACGGAGCAGGCTTGCTGTCTTCCATCAGTGAGCTCAAGGTACGAACACAGTCCTCTTGGCTACCAACTCGGGAGCTGAAACCGGTGGTTTCAATTCTTAATGAATTCAAACATATTTAAAAGTTGCAGTTATTATTTGGAAAATACTTGATGATGATCCCCCCTCCCTTCCTCCCATAGCATGCACTCTCTGGGAATGCCATGGTCATGCCCTTTGACCCCAAGGTAACATGTAACCAGGAGTGCATCATCACCACGTTCCAGGATGTGTATTTTGTGTCCGAAAGCTTTGAGGAAGCCAAGGTCAAGATGAGGTCAGTGGCTTTACTTCTCTCAGGTACCCTTACCACTCAAATTCTGTTGTTCAAACTGGAGACATGTTGAACAGAACCGTGCATGCCTCAGTCTTCTAACGACTGACCAATGACGGGTATGGAAAAGTGCTATGGAAGGTATATTGCCGGGGGTACCCGGAGAGGGCGTTTGATGTGATGGGCCTCCTGCTTTGTTCCAGGGAGTTTGCGAAGACCATCAAGCGTCCGTTCTCTGTGCGCTACAACCCGTACACCCAGAGCGTGGAGGTGCTGAGGGATGCCAGCAGCATCAACAACATGGTGGAGGATCTCCGGCACGAGCTGGACATCGTAGGAGACGCCCTCAACCGTCTCAACAAGCAGCTGGGAGTCTGAGCCCCACCTGTCCACCAGCCTCACTAGCACCTCCACAGCTGCACCTCACCTCTTTTCATCCTCCACCTCTCCAAAAACAAGTGAATCCATACAGAAGTAGAATTGATTTCAAAATGGTATATGTCATTGTTAGCTGATTCTTATCGTTTCTGACTCTTATATGGTAAGGCTTCATACAAACATACTCAAAAGCTTACGTAGTATGACATCATGTTATACTTTACCTGGTAGGACATCATGTATGTCTGGTCATATTTGTGTTGATACAAATGGCCACTGTAATACAGAACGTATATGACGCAAGATGCATGAGAGTCACCACATATATACACTACAGTTTTAGATTCCTCTATATATTTTCATATTAGCAACAAATAACACAGACCTTTCAAAATATTTCAGGAAGTTATTCAATTGTCTTTGTGTGTTGTCATATGTCATGTTATTAGGCTAGAATGTCACCCTCATTAATCTTTCTTTAGACATTGGTTGTCTTAATTTATAATCATTCTCTTGGTTGGACATTTTGATATGTTGGGTTCTTTTTTTGTAATAAAAATATGTATAATTGCAAAAGTTGTCTTGCATCAATCAACCAGCACAAGCGTTACAACAATATCACTGGAAACTATTGACCTCAGTGTACCTGAATGTGTCTGATTATATTTTAAAAGGTATCCATTCACAAAAGGGGGTAGGCTTTGTGTGTTGGTCTGGGAGAACAGGTATCATAAGGGTTGACAGAACACAGATTTGACCAGAAGAGTGCAGTGTTGCACAGGTACAGGTCTAACATGCAGCTTAACCTCCTTAGTAAAGGCAAGGAGACTTTATGTGTGCCTGTGTGTATGTATTTATGGCGTGTGTGCTGGAGGGAGATGGATAGGGTGTTTGTAGGATCACTAGGCTGTTGGCTGGCTGCCTGCAGGTCAATAACAGTGATGGATGAGACAGCTGCTGTTAGGAGCTGCAAATGTGTTCACATGTATGATGCCACATTTTCCATGGAGATCACGAGCCACATAAAAAAGCTCATAGGAAGCCCACCCTAAAGCTGATGTATGTGACACTGTCCCAGTCAGCCAATGACGTGACAAGGTGCATGACATTAACTAACGAGGCAAGGGTTTCCCGTGCATCTTGGGTAAAGTGTAGCTTTGACGAGTCAACGTGCCAGATGGGCTGCGTGCATGGTTGCCTTGAACTAATGTCTCTCCCCTGCTTTCCATTAATTTCATAATTATTAGTTCCCTCTCACACCCCAGACACAGACAAAGTGCTTACTGCTGGGGGGGGGGGGGAAGACAGCACTTTCTCTCCACCCTCCTTTATCTCTGCCTCTCCATCTTCATCAACTCTCCCTCTCTCCTCCTCTGTCTTTATCCCTGCCAGCTGGCCCTGGGTCAAGAAGTGGTTATTAAGTTATTATTGTTCAATATTAATATTAATTTTCTCCTGGGACAGGATGGATAAGATTAAATGGCCTTAATGTGAGGCCTCCAAAACCACAGCTTGTAAACAAACGCATCAACGTCTTCAGAGAATATGCACACATGTACACTACAAAACAAATTTATTTATAAAGTACATTTAAATACCACTGGAATCACAGAGAGTACATTTTACCGTGAAATAGCTTTCTGGAATCTGTTCATTTAACAACTTGTGCTATAGTCGAATCAGTCTATTTCTGTTCCAAGCAGAGTCAAGCCAGTCAAAGGTTTTGCTGGCTGGCCTTTGTTCCTACACTCCAGCACCTTCTTTTGGTGGCCATGGTTCTTAAATTCTACTTCTCCTCAAAACTGGGATTACAGCTGTGAAACTGACTTTAGGTGCAGAAATAGGCCAACAGGAAAATATTTTCTGTCCTGCTGTTTCTCTCTTCTTTATCTTCCAAGCCCCCCCCCACCACCACCACCACCTCCTCCTTCCCCTTTCTTTTCCCTGGTCTCACTTGATTTCCTTCCTCCCCTCCCTCCTTAGTTTGCCACTCCTCTAGACTGGACCAGTTTGTCTGTGAGCAGGCTGAAGTTATAAGGCAGTTTATTTACAGAAGGCATGGCGTCTAGATTACTCTTGTGGTTGTCCTGAACACCAGACTGTGAAATAAAAAGTAGTTCTTTGCCAAAGAGTTAGTAAGACTGACACAGAACGGAAGAGGGGAGGTGGAAATAGACAGATGGAGAGTTAGAAAGACACGGAGAGACATGGAAAGAAAGAAAAGTGTTGTACAATGAAGGGATGAGGAAAAAGTGCTGCCCTTGAGAGATGATCATGCTTATGTTGCCATGGTAGCAAGCCCTGTTAGGTAACTATGTTGTCATGGTGCTTACTCCTGCCAGAGCTAAAGACCTGGCTTATTCACTAGAAACACACCCGCACGCACACAATCTTGCTGAAATCCTTGTTGCTCAAACAGTGAGTCAATATTTGCAGGTGAGCATGTGTGACACTGAGGGGGAGTTCTGCTCTTTTCAGGTCCATTTCAGGTCCAGTCTTCTAAGTGGGGGTATACTACAGACTGCAGTGATGGCGTGTTTGATTGTGGGTGTGTTTCAATCACATGAGAGGACAGCGTGAGCACCTACAAAGGCTGCCTGTCAGACCGTACGTGCTACAAAATGCTGCATTTTAAAAAGAGTTCAATAAATGTACCAGTCGTGTGAATTTAGCAGATGGTTACCATGGGAACAAGACCACAGTTGCGAAAGAGAGAGAGCTAAAGAGGGGAAGAGAGAGAGATTTGGAAACATTGAGAGGGACAGGGAATGAGAGAGACACACACATCAACAACAATCAACAACGGAATCGTGGGAAATTAAGTTGTTACGTTTTATTTAATTTGTCTTTTTCTTGTGGTCGACTTATCCAAATGTCATAAAAAGCTGCTGATCAGCTAGGAAAGAAATCGCTGTAAGAAAAGGTCGGCAAGCAGGGCACAATCAATCTACATGTTTTTTTCTTTTCTTCCTACATCCAGTCACTCATGCTGCTCTTTTGTGGTGGACCGTCCCTTTAAATGTCACGCTCAGACCTAACCCCGAAACAGCCTCATCTCCTCCACTCACCTCCACCTTCCCTCCAACCTAATAAACCTTCCAGTCCATCTATACTCAAACTACTCTCTCCATCCACTTCACTAGTTATATGGCCTCCTGGTCAAATGGGGATATCTTTAGTGATTAGAATAGTGTCTTTTACACTGACACTTAAGACATGGATATGAATATATAAATGGTCCTAACTAGGCTATCAGTTCAAGTTCTCTTTATGGAGACATATTGTCCTGCTCAGATGAATGTTCCCACATGCTGCTCAGTGTAGACCTTGCTTTTGATCCCTAAAACGTCCCCCTGTGGTCCCAGTCGATGCTGGTTGGCATACAGAGTACAGGCAGTGTTTATGTGTTTTCCTTCCATAGACATAGAACGGAACACTAACAATACACAGGTTAGTAGTGTTACTGACATCTCTATAGTTTCTCCTATCATTTCCAAAGTGTAGAAGTTGTGGTGGCCAGAGTAAGAGGCCTTTGGCAAATCAACTATCAAGCTGACAAATCCTCTCTCTGTCAGCAGACGCTGAGTTCATGCATAGTCTCACCCCCAAACTAGTAATCTCTTCTTTTCTTAGTGTGTTGGTGTAACTGTGATATAAGAGACACTCAATAAAACTACAGATGCAGTAAAAACAATTACAAAACATCAGCAGTGGCAGCTAATAAACTCAACGGAATGTGTCAAGTAATACAGGTGCAGCAAAAAAGGCAACATATCTTGCATTACAAAACTAGTCTTGCAACCGAAAGTAGCAGAGAAGGAAGACTGGCAGGTGCAGGGGAGGGCAGGGGAAGGGAGAGAAGAGAGGGGGAGAGGTCAGGGGAAGGGAAGGGAGAGGAGAGAGGGAGAGAGGTCAGGGGGAGGGAAGGGAGAGGAGAGAGGGGGAGAGGTCAGGGGGAGGGAAGGGAGAGGAGAGAGGGAGAGAGGTCAGGGGGAGGGAAGGGAGAGGAGAGAGGGGGAGAGGTCAGGGGGAGGGAAGGGAGAGGAGAGAGGGGGAGAGGTCAGGGGGAGGGAAGGGAGAGAAGAGAGGGGGAGAGGTCAGGGGGAGGGAAGGGAGAGAAGAGAGGGGGAGAGGGGGAGAGGGCAGGGGGAGGGAAGGGAGAGGAGAGAGGGGGAGAGGTCAGGGGGAGGGAAGGGAGAGAAGAGAGGGGGAGAGGTCAGGGGGAGGGAAGGGAGAGGAGAGAGGGGGAGAGGGGGAGAGGGCAGGGGAAGGGAAGGGAAAGGAGAGAGGAGAAGGCAGGGAGAAAGCATGGGAAGGGAGAGGAGAGAGTCCGGGTCAGTATCAGGGACAGGGGAGGAAAGGCAAAGACAGCAGTACAGGCAAGAAGCAAAGAGAAGTATAGGGGAATGGGTTAGGGTTAAGAGGTGGGAGAGGGCAGGTTGTGTCCAGTGCACAGGGTAGTGGGGACTCCATGGTTCATAACACACACTGAATGTGTGTCGGAAGTGCGTTTGTCCGGTCTGGGTCGGCCGGAGCGACGAGACGCTGTACACAGGGAGAAAAGAGACATGGCTGTTATCCTACAGCATACTACAGATGGCGAAACAAAAACATAAACAACAAAGAAAAAGATAGTACGAAAATGTTCTGAATTTTGGATTCTACCTTCAGGAGGGTTGTGGCCTGTCCATGGTAAACCAGGAAGTTTACCATGCCTCACTCATGCTAGGCCGATGCACCATACCCCTGCGTGTGTGTGTGTGTGTGTATGCGTGCATGCGTGTGTATAAAAAGTGTCTTACTAGTCAGAGCAAACCATGCGTTTATCTCACGTTCCCTTTAGCTGAGGATGAAGGTCTAGTTATCAACATCATCATCAAAATCATCATCATCATCATCATCATCATCATCATGCGGTGTATTCAGCCATGCTGGGGTGTTGTGGTTTCACGAGGTCTGCTCTCCTCTCTCCTGGCCTGGTCTCCAGCATCCAGCTGAGCTCTTGCAGCTGACTCCCATAAGGCCACAGGGAAACACATTCACATTCACACATGCCAATCAAATACAAACTCCCTGTAAAAGGCTTCATACAAAAATTTATTTCATGCTAAGTTGTGGTCTTGCACTCTTTTTTTGTCTATTCATTTCATGTTGCATAACGATGTGCATGCAGTTTGGGTTCCCTCAAGTTTCAAACTCGTAAGTTTTCAAATGTACACGGAGTTCCTGCAGCTTATCGAGTTTCCAGCTCAGTGTTGTGAGAAGCAAAGATGTGTACACACCTACCCCTGTGCTAAACCATCAGCACTCTCATTTTTATACTTTTTTTGTTGTAATTTTCTTTCAAAAATAACACTGTTAAAAGTAGTTCTTATTTTGACAGTAACAATGAGAACTATCATCGTTTTCATAAAGAATCTTTTGTAAACATCTAGTAAAGATCAAACAGAAAAATAGATGACTCCATTAAGCCCAGATACGATCCAGGATCACAAGCATGCCAACAGAGACAAGATTTGGACCAATAAGAGAGCTGCTAAAACACCCCCTCCCACTTGTAAGTCTCTGATCCAGGAATATGATTGGTGGTCAACGTGACCTGAGCTGCCAAGGTCAAGAACTCAACCATGAGAAAGAGAAAAAAAAAAGTTTGCTAAAGAAAAGCACACTGTCATTCAACACCTTATTGTTTGGCTACATAAATAGTATGCAAAGGTGTGGAACCTTTAGAAGAAAAGAGAATCCACACAGAAATAGAACAGTTAGGACGTTGTTGTTTCATAGTCCACCATGCAACTCATGCTAAAGGAACACACGGTTATATTTCACTGAAGACAAGGTGCCATCACTCATGTCTCTAGCAGTCATGGATCGCCCCCCCCCGCCCCCTTTCCCCCCTCCTGATAGATTACATTCCACCATTGTCAGGCTGGCCCTTGGAATCCTCCACTCCGCCCTTCCAGTCGGAGAAAAAAAAAGTCCCTACAGTGATAACAGCAGGAATGCCATCTTCAATCCTGATCTTCCTCCATGCCAGAGAAGAATCCCCCAGAGAGTGAAAGAGCTCTCTGTTTCTTTACCTCCACCTCTCCCTTGGTTTGTGCCCTGTCATCCCTCCTTCTGCTGGAGAGGAGAGAACACCACAGGCCAGGTTTGTCCCAGTCTCACTGTGCACTGCGCCCCCCTCAGGTCACTCTGAGAACTTCCGCCTGCATGTATTTAACTAGGACAGTCTCCTCTGTCCAGGGATCTGTGGTAGAGAGGGAGCTCAGGGTCAGCCAGCAGCCAGTAGGACAGACGGACAGAGACAAGAGGAGCTCAGATGGTGGAGGGAAAAAAAGAAACTCTGTCACTGTGATCCGTGAAGAGAGGAGGGAACGAGAGACAGACGTGGAAAGAGGAAGGCAAAAGGAAGAGACGAAATCTTAGGACAGTGAGGGAAGAAAGAAAGAAAGAAAAAAAACGTTTTCAGTCCAGCTGGCTGCCAGAGAGATAGAGAGGCGGAGAGATAGAGCGAGGGGACAGAGAGAAGAAGGCGAAGCAACGACAGAGAGAGGAAAAGAGAGAGATAGTGAGAGCGAGGGCGAAGTAGAGATCGACTGATCAAAAGACACGTGTCGTACGAGAAAATTGCAGGAGCCACTGGGCTTCTCCTCACACTTCCTGTCGGGAAGGCGTGCAGTAGGAGTGCAGCAGTAGTCCTCTGGTCTCCGCATGTTCAGGGAGGGCTGTCCAAACAGTAAGGCTGGCTAAACTCGACCGTCACTAAGAATTCACGAGTGATCCACGTGACTGGATGTCTGCCCCTTTGGAATGACTCACACTACAGAAGACCACCACAGTTAAAGCAACAAAAAGCACCACAATAGACTACATGAGACCACCACACTGGAACACACTACACTACATCAGACCACATCAGACCACTACTGAGGTTCACGACAGTGAAGCAAAGTTCAGAAGACCACAGGAGCTGAGCAGGAAATGGACCCACAAAGACACGGGCACAGATGTCGGAAGGTAGGCGGGTCAACAGATACACTAGGCAGGTGGATAGGGTCAGGGAGACAGGTAAGCAGATAGACAAGCCGGGTGAACAGATAAGACAGGCGGGCCGAGAGTCAAGTGTCATCGTACCACACCGGTGGACCATCATCGCGCGGCGCAATGTCAATGCCAAAGTGACATGCCGCCTGTGCTTACGCAAGCTCCGGCATAGCGCATGCAACTCCCTCCCCCTGCCCCCCCCCTCTGCCCCCCCCCCCTCCTTCCATCTACGGGGTGGAACATGCGTGAGGAGACGGGCACGACATATGCCTACACGGAGCACCCAGCAGCACAAGGTGAGATGACATCAGCAACAGACATGACAGACCCGCACCTGCACACGCACACACTCACACGCCACAAACACACATACACGATACATGTGCACAGGTATAACATATATATAGAGATGTGATATTTCAGAATGTCAGGGTGCCGCTGTGTGTTGTGTGTCTGTAACCTGGTCGAGGCTAAGGGCAGACACGGCTGCAGGGGTCAGTCTTCTGACCCCACTCTACTCTCCTCTGCTCTGCTGTAGGCTACTACTATCGTAATCTTCTCAGTTCTATTCAACTGTAGTCGTCTGTACTATTTGATGATGCTGTCATGCTATGAAGGTGTGAGGGGGGGGGGGGTCGTGGTTGAGGAGCTCTCTGATTGGTGGATGGATTGTTTCAGGGCATCAGGTTGTGGGCGTGGCTAGGCCGTCCGCCCAGCCTAGCTGCAGCAGAGGGTAACCCTGGCAACCTTGGCCTGTTGACTCCACCCCCGACCGCCCTACTGGCCAATCACGTACATGGATGAGAAACAAACGAATAAGACAATGGATGAAGAAAAACAAGGAAAAACAAACAAACAACAAAGAAAAACAGAAAAAAGGAAAGTTAAGTCTGGCCTCGGGGGGAGGGGGGGGGGGTAGGGGGGCCTGTCAAAGACTGACGACAAATCCAATGGAGGGAGGGGGGATGGAGCTTAGAGGGAGGGTTTTATTGAGGGTAAACGTAACCTTCTGATGGATTCAAAACATGCCAGGAAAACAAAAAGCAAGGATTTTTTTTGACCACATACTTTTAACAAAAGCTTTTAACATGAGATCAATAAAAACAAGACTAACTTAAATAGGGGTTTAGTCCCCCAGTCAGGACAGAGTGAAAAAAAGAGAGTAGAAAAAGGAAGACAGAGAAAAAGATGGAGTTCAACGTCTAAAAAGAGTGTTGGAAGAAGATAGGGGGATGATTTTACTGTGGACTGCATTCGGTACATGTGGAATACGTTGCATGGGTGTTTGGGTGTGTGTGATTGTGTGTGTGTGTGTATGATTGTGTGTGTGTGTGTGTATGATTGCCTGTAGCACAACGTACCCTTCCTCCCTCTCGCCCCTGACAGTCCAGGTCTCCCTCCCATGGCCAACAGGAAGCATGTTTGGTCCCGGTCGGAGGCGGGGCTAAACACCTGGCCGTCCTCAGGTGACATCACCTGGTCGATGTGGGGACAGTCCTCATTGGCCAGTGCTGCCTTGGCAGCCTCCCCGTTCACTTTGGGATCTGGAACAAGAACATACACATGACACATGGGTCACCATCACCATAACATGAGACGTTGAAGGAGGAAAGAGTGACCTAAGACAAGTGCTGTCTCTATGGCATGACCTGCCACATACAGATCAGCCTAAATGCCCCAACAATCAGAAACGACATATTCCCAGCATGCAAAGCAGTCATCAATAAACTAGTACGGATAGTGTTTTTAGCCACTGCCTGCATTCTCCTGCAAGTTTCAAGTATGTGTTTTTGAGTTTGTGAGCGTATGAATGTGTGTGTATGTGTGTGCTTGTGTGCGTGCGTGCATGTGTGTGTAGTCCGCTAGTATGCTTCATTACATCAGCTACTCAAGGGAGCAGCTTTTTTGTGAGAAGTGCTTTACAAGTTATGCAACCTTTCCTCTGCATGCAGAGGTTGTCTGTGTGACTCAGGTTTTCAGATGACGGGGCTGTGAGGTGAGAGCTGTGGATCAGGTACAGATGTACTGAGTGTGAGTTTCAGGTGCACGATCAGGAGAAGTTGTTTAAAGTCTGCAGAGGCCCCAAAAAAAGAAAAAAGAATCTATTGTGCATTGCGTGGAAACTGTCGTCATGGTAACAGGCGCTGGCACGGAATAAAAGACTGGGAGAGGATGAATAAAGGCTTTAGGTACGCAGGGGTCCAACTTCTGGCGACATCATTTATTGGTCAACATCTCTGAGGTCATCCAACAATATGACTGAACCTCGTGAAGCTGGATAGTACATGCAATGGATGATGGACGCCCGTATGCAGACAGATTCAGAGACAGAGAGAGCTGGAGAGAGACGGGTCTCACCTATCCTGTTGACTTCTAGGACTTCCTGTGCAGCCTGAGGGCACGTATCGTTGTACGAGGCGTGTTGCGGGATCGAGTCGATGCGTGTGACGTGGGGAGGGCAGGTTTCACTGTGCGGGGCATGCTGGGAACACGTGTCGCTATGCAAGCTCGGGCGAGGAGAGTTGAGACCCGAACGGCAGTAGTTGGGGGAGCCGGGCTGGGGCGCTCGAGGGATGTGTTTGTTCTTCTTCTTGGGTAGCTTCTGCTTGGCCATGGCCAGGGAGTAGTACATGCCGAAGTTGTTGACGATGACGGGCACGGGCATGGCGATGGTCAACACCCCCGACAGAGCGCACAGCGCGCCCACCAGCATGCCCGACCAGGTCTGGGGGAACATGTCGCCGTAGCCCAGCGTCGTCATGGTGACCACTGCCCACCAGAAGCCGATGGGGATGTTCTTGAAGTGCGTGTGATCGCTGGCACGAGGGTCGTTGGGCGAGGCTCCGATGCGTTCGGCGTAGTAGATCATGGTGGCGAAGATGAGCACGCCCAGGGCGAGGAAGATGATGAGGAGGAGGAACTCGTTGGTGCTGGCGCGCAGCGTGTGGCCCAGCACGCGGAGGCCCACAAAGTGGCGGGTCAGCTTGAAGATGCGCAGGATCCGGACGAAGCGCACCACCCTGAGGAAGCCCAGGACGTCCTTGGCTGCCTTGGACGACAGGCCGCTCAGCCCCACCTCCAGGTAGAAGGGCAGGATGGCCACAAAGTCAATGATGTTCAGGGTGTTCCTCACAAACTCCAGCTTGTTGGGACAGAAGGTGATCCTCATGAGGAACTCAAAAGTGAACCACATCACACAGACGCCCTCGATGTAGGTGAGGTAGACCACCGTCTCCGTCTCCTGGTACACGCGGGTGCTGTTGTCCACGGGGTCGATGTCCGTATAGTTGACAATGGGGTTGAAGGCCTCGTGGGTCTCCAGGCAGAACGTCGTGATGGACACCACGATGAAGAAAAGAGAGGCAAATGCCACCCGCTGTCGGGAAGGAAAAAAAAGAGAGAGTGCGAGATAAGTGAAAGGGATAAGGGAAGGGAGGAAAAGAGAGAGAGAGTTCAGGATGTGGTGATGCTGGATGGTAGGCACTCAAGTGTGCTCGACTGAAGAGCATCTGATTTCACTCTGAACTTCTGGGAAAGGGCTATGCTACAACTCAGGCAATTAGAGGGGCATTAGAACACTGTGTTTGTGTGTGAGTATGTGTGGTTAAGTGTGTGTGTGTATGTGTGTGTGTGTGTGTGTGTGTGTGTGTGTGTGTGGAGCAGGTTCCTAATAAAGGCTGACAGTACAGGCTTGTTTACACAGTGGCATCAAATAGACAGACTGGAATGAACCAGACAAGCATGAAACTCACCACTGAAAAACACTCTCACTCTCTAGCCTCCCAGATACACAGGAGAGGAGGATTGATGGGCGGTGAACATGTTTGAAAGCTAACTCTTCAACATGCCTCCAGAAAGGTCCTCCTACCAACCCATATTCAAGCGCTTCATGTTATTTTTGAACATCTAGAGATGCCCTATATTGGCCGCACTCTTTAAGCTGGCCAGCTAACTTCATCATTTGACTTTGTGGGACACGAGATTCTCTTTGAAGAAACTCAGAAACAGTGAGAACATGCTGAAGAACAGGGCTTGATGCTAGCCATGCTGTTCGGCTACACCACCATACAGTCCAGTAACAGACATGAGCAACACACCACAGTACAGTACAACACAGCAAACCAGTGTACCGTACAGTACAATACACCACTATGCGGTACAGTTAGAGCTCAGTGCAGGGTGTGCATTAGCGCTGCACTGTTATGGAGCCACTGCGTGTAGGAGACAGACTGCAGGCTGAGCCTCCTCTCCCACCTCCACTCCCACTCAGCCTGGCTCCCAGAGATGAAAGCCTGTCACGTTCTCCTGTGGAGGCACCTTGCTCTCCTCCCATCTGGCCCCCTGGAGGTGGAGAGGAGCTGAAGATCACAGAGAACACAGAGCACGCGTGTCCCGAAGACGTGCTCGTGGCCCACGAGTGAGTCGTATGTGTGTTTGTGTTTGGGAACGGGTCCAGTTGGTGAGTTCATGCACACCTGGGGTTTGAAAACAGTGTTTTCCAAGAGACTCAGAGTGAGAGTCATTGTGGTGTAGTTTCCGTGGAGATAATACTCTTGTGATGATGTAGGTCTTTCTGCAACTTCTCAGACCAAATGTCTCCTCTGGCTACTGGGATGTTATTTGACTCTATTGACAGGTTGATGTGTGAGAGAAAATGGAGAGAATTCCCCTCAGATCACATTGATGAAGTGACTTAAAGTTGTCTGCCAGCCTCCCTGTCTCTCTGTTGGCCTGTTTACCCGCCTGCCTGTTTACCTGCATGTCTGTGTCTAGGTTTCTGTCGGTCTGTCTTTCTGTCACTCAGCTTGTTTGACCAACTCTCTCCTTGCCCCAGTTTGGAGCTTGCAGCCAAGTTCCCAGAGACAGCTTGTCAGGGTCATTTTTAATGCAGGGCTCTCAGAGAGCCACTCAGAACCACGTGTGTGTGTGTGTGTGTGTGTGTGTGTGTGTGTGTGTGTGTGTGGAGGGGGGGAGATACACGTGCACACGTGTGCATTTTTCACACAGCAATAGGTGCTGTTATAAGATGGTCTGTTTTATCGATAGAAAAGTCGTTGAGGGTTTATGTTTTGGACGCAAGTGCACTTTTTCTTCCTCCACTCCCTGCGATGTAGTATGGATCTCCTTCTGAAGTCAAGGACAGGTCAAGGCACTGAGAAACGCCATGTGTGTGTCCCTCGGGCATGGAGCATGGCTCAAGGGTCATGCCCTTCTCATGACTGTTTGTCACTACTGGGACTAGAAGAGGATGCTGCACTTCCACACCCCTCCACACACACACACACACACACACACACCTCCACACACACACCCCTCCACACACCCACACCCCTCCACACACACACCCCTCCACACACACACACACACACACACACACACACACACACCCCTCCACACACACACACCCCTCCACACCCACACCCCTCCACACACACAGCCCTCCACACACACACCCCTCCACACACACACACCCCTCCACACACACACCCCTCTACACAAACACCCCTCCACACACACACCCCTCTACACACACACCCCTCCACACCCACACCCCTCCACACACACACACCCCTCTACACACACACCCCTCTACACACACACCCCTCCACACACACACACCTCCACACCCACACACCCCTCCACACACACACACCTCCACACACCTCCACACCCCACTCTCACTTTCCAGTCTTCACCAGGCCAAACTTACACACCTACTCTTCACCCACACACAGATGCACAAGTCTCCTCTTACAAAATAGCATACCCCCTAACCCCCAGCTCCTGCACTGACCCCTTTCCCAGATTTCATACTGTCTCCAACCCCTGGTCATTCCCTATCCTTAGCCTTGGTGTCACTCTAGTCTACAGAGGAAAAGTGATTTAAAGGAATGATAATGATACATACATGATTAGTGGAGTCGTATCTCACCCCCTCTAAAGATCTATCTTGGCCATTTCTTTGACAAAGTGTCCGACTGTGCACAGGCTTATAAACAATTGAACAGAAGAAACACATCAAATATTAATCCTTGGCTCTATGTGGTCTTTCATTCAGTCTTCAAGAGTTAAGTTTGGCAAACAACCCCGGAACGCTTATCAAGTTGACGCACGAGGGGAGGCCACCAATCGATCGGATACCGCCTGGATACAACACACGTTTTCAGCGCACGAGCGCACACTGTTGTCATATCACATTGCGGTTTCCCTACCTGAACGAACGTGGACTGCAATATCAACCACAATTAAATGAACTAACAGTGAATACAGTATGCAGTATAGACAACTCACCCTTGCATATTTAGAAGAGTATGGATCTTCAAAGAGTGCCCAAACGCGCCGCTGCCACCGTCTCCAATGGCATCCCGCCTTGGCATCCGCCGAGTCCCCGAGGGCCAGCCTCTTGGTCATCTCCATCTCATCGTCTCCATCCCCAGGGTCTCCTAACATATCTGCTTCCGTGTCATCAGACCCATTCTCAGCAGGCCCACCCCCAAAGCTATCCAAAGCCTCCTCGGCCTCTCGGTGTTGACGATAAGTCATCCAACAGCATGGTTCAACGTCCGTTTCGTCGATACCCCAGAACGCCAACTCCTCTTCGTACAATGGCCCGCATACATCCGCAGGGCAATGCAACTTACCGGTCCTGTAGTAATTAAGAATGTGGGCGAAGACGCCCGGGTGACGGTCAAAGAAAAATTCATCAATCTTGGCATCATAGTCAAAGTGGCTGTGTGCGTCGGGCTCTGCGAGCCAAGCTAAGCGGGTTCCCGGCAAGGTGCGAAGGGTGCTTCGGTAGGTCTGGTGCCGGATCCCTCCCACGTTAATCACGATACGGTCGTTTTCGTCGCCTTGGCCCATTGCGTCGCTTATACATGTCTTGAGCAGTTCCCTGGCAGTCTAATCCACATCTTTACCGATACAACGCTGTGAGACCTGGCCATCACTGGAGCTGAGGGTGGTTATGATGAGGAAGGTGAGAAGAGGAGAAGGAGATGAAGACACAGAGACCTGGTTTAAGCAGTCAAAACACTACAATTTAGAAGAAGCGAGGAAGGCTAGGCTAACCATACCAAAGACATCCCTGCCTCGCCTGCTCATATATTTAAGAAACTGCAGAGAATGAGAGGGAAAGATCACTAAGACTCCCAGGCTATAACATGTATGGTAACATCCCCAAAACAAAGACGTCCATATTTCAAGAGTCCAAATAAATTGCTATATAAAATCATTGCAGCCAAATCCAAGCCCGTTTGAATATATCCAGGGGTGGTTCTGAAGGGACAGCACCAGTAGCTCTTAGCGCATCTCTCTCTCTTTCTCTCTCTCTCTCCTCCTACCGTTCCTGAAATAAGACACTTGCTCTTCTTCCAATGTCCTCTCTTTGATCGCAACAGAAACAGGACTACAGGGAGATCTCGATTGATCTGTGCCAATTGCCGTTGACTTTATGCACCTGTTTATTTTTAGACAGCTCGATGCAGTTGCTCAAAGAACGCGCCACTGCATGTCACTGCATGAAATCTGACGTGCATGCTCTATACAACATACAAGGGAAAACCATGCGCAAAGCCTTTTTCAGCAGCCCCCCCCAAAATGCTGGATTGTTTAGAATGATACGCGAATTAAAGTGAAATCACGAGCTTTGAACATGAATCTGTCAGTTGCACAGTTGTTTTGGCACGTTATAAAGTTTATGCTGCTCAATCAATAATTGTCGACAACATCTAGCAGGCCAGTGGATAGGCTGGTACGGATCGCCATTGATAAATCACCAACAGGTCTTAATTTAAATCAAGGTTTCTTTTAAGGAAGGCAATGTGAGCAACCTGATACTAGACAGATTCACTGCCTCAGATGTATAGTAACAGCAGTTTCAGAATAGACCTGTACACACACCGCCCCTCCCAGGCAATTTACCAAATACTGCAGAAGCATGGATCGCTTTGCTATAGTCAACCTGTAGGTGTCACCCTTGCACAACCAATTGGGTGCAAAGAGAGAACGAGGTAGACGACAAATATTAAACTATTCAGGCGGGGTCACCCGAAAGTACTGCGTACATTTTGTCGGTTGTGTGTGGTGTGGGCTGCCATCTATTTTTTCAGGGGCGGGGGAATCACTGGGTGTTGCCTATTTGGTTCGACTGAACCTCAGACCTACAAAGAGCGTTGTCGACAAAATCAGTTTCTTTTTATTCAAAGATCTCTGACCTGCGTTGCGTCTAAAGGATTCCGAAATCTTCAACCATGGGAGTGGAAGGCTGCACCAAATGTATCAAATATCTCCTTTTCTTCTTCAATTTCATCTTTTGGGTACGTTTATGTTGCATATTAAATTACAATGTTCTCATAATCTTGCGTTTTAGGAGATATTATGAGTATTTTTTATTTATTTAAATGGAAACTGAAAACCAGCCACTCTTATAGGCTAGTTCAATCTAAAGTAACACAACACTAAGGAGAAAAAAATCACTTGCACTGCAGCCTACTAAAGGCATCTAAAAACGATCACTTTAACTTCTGGCGTAATGCTTTCTTTGACCGACTCTGTTATTAGGCCTATCTTTCTTATTAAAAAAATATATTTTTCGGAGATCTATTTATGGCGTAAGCACGCTGGTGCACGGTGCGCCCTCAAATCCAATACAAATAACGGTACAGGAGTGGCCATATTCAAGGGACCGCATCGTACAGAACATTATTGAATGTTGATGTTACGTTCTTTGTATTTCCTTAAAGAATAATAGAATAAACCATAGGCTGGGTATTTGACTTAATTTGAGAGCGCGGATTAGCAAACAGGACGTGTTTATGTATTCAAAATATGCATTGTTTGGATTGGTAGCCAAGTCTTAATTCCCTTAATACCACAAATGTTGCCTAGTATCTCTAGGCCTAACCGAATTTACCTGTTATTTGCTCATTTAATAGTGGACATTGGCGAGTAGTTTTTAACGCTGTGGCCATATATGTTTAATCTGTGAACAATGCTACCACCATCCACATTCTTTCCTCGGTGAGGAACAGAAGGGAGGGAGGGAAGTCTAAACGAGCCTGAATCCCCTTGACTCTGAGACCGAGGAAGTTTAGCAATGGTGGATGAATCACTTGAACGGAAATTGTGACAACATGATTACAAACAGGTTAATAGCAAAGCTTCTATAGACAAAGAACTTGTCATTTTGAGATATAATTATAAATCTGTATTTTAAAGATGAGAATATATACTTTTTTTGTTACATAATATATATATATATATATATATATATATATATATATATATATATATATATATATATATATATATATATATATATATATATATATATATATATATATATATATATATATATATATCAAGTTGACTTTAAGGAAGACATAGGTGATATTATAGCCTATATCCACTCTCAAAGACCAATAGCCTACTATTTGGAACAGATTAGAAAGTCAGAATAAAGAATGGAATCAAAATGCCTGTGTTCCAGTCTCTTACGTCACTAGACACAACAGATGGATTGAAAGCCTCAAGGCTGTAGAAAAGTCAAGGCTACCAAATGTTGTAAACTGTGAGGCCAAACTCTTGCTTTATATGTGTCAGTTTGAAGGGGAGGTGGGACTGGGGATAGTGATAGGAGGACTGGGTATGGTCTATAGTGGAAAAGGGGACAATGAGGTCATGAGGTGGGACCTGAGACTACAGGGCCGAGGCTGGGTCCAATAGGCCTTCATCTGGTCTGGGTACAGGCCGGAGTCAGCAGTGACTCATAGATCTGGAAGGAAATGTCTCATTGGTTAAGCACATCCTGTCATGTGAACATACAATTGTTTGTATGTTCTATCTCGAGAGTGGTCTCTTGAATTTATTCTTAAGGACTGTCAGTCAAAATATGTGTGTGTGTGTGTGTTTCTGTTTCAGTTCAACTCTTCTCGAGGTCAGGTTAAACCCCTCATGATCCTATACCTCACGAGCCTGCCAGGCATTTTACAATCTCTCGTCCACTGGGACCTGAGACAGAAATAGACCTCACACCAGAGGGGCAGAGGTGTAACTAACTACCCCACTCATACCAGAACTACCTCCAACTTAACTGTAAAACAATATATATATATATATAAAAATACAAAATATGGTTTTGCTATATATATATATATATATATATAGCAAAACCATATTTTGTATTTGTGTGTAGAAAAAGCTTAGGGTTAACCCTAACCCTTTCCCTTGAAGAACTTTCTCTGAATGTAGATGGGGTAGTGGATATGAGGAAGCTGGTTTAACACACTTGGTATCAGTTGCATTTTTCATTAAGTTAGTGTACTTTTGATCGTTTTGGAGTGTTGATTATATCCACTGACTGCTTGTGACTCATACAACCAGCCCAGAACTGACATGGACAGAGGTTGCTGAGAAACCCCCACTCAGAACCCCACCCTTCTCACCCTGCCTTGGGAGGGGAGCTGACAGGTGGTCGGGGTGGAAAGGAGCAGGGTGCGGGGCTATAGCCTGTTATGTCCATCAGAGGGGGACTGGCAGGTGGAGGGAGGGAGGGATTCAGACCGTGTTGTGTGCATTAGAGGCCCAGCGACAGCTGAGGGAGCCCTCCAAATACAGGAGGAAGACAGCTGACTCAAACTGACATCTCAGTAAACTTCAACTCATTTGACCTAATCCCTAACAAATTCAATAGTATACCACAAGTAATGGTCTGTTATCATAGTGGTTGTTTACTGTGTCGTACATGGCAAAGTAAACATGGCATAGGATTGCGCTGTCGAGTTCTCGTGGTCGATGTCTGGATGTTCTGCTCTGGCGCTGTTTCTAAGCGTTGTCAAGCCTACTGAAACTGCCAGCAATCTCACAACCTTTATACAAGGTCCTCGTAGCCCAAAAAATCGGTATTTTACTGGTTTCATTTGCTAATTTAGATATAGGAAAAACAAACATTTAGGACATGAGGTTTACAAGCCCTATTGCTTTACTAAGACTTTGCTAACAAAGTGGTGGATCCGTTTGACTTTACAATAAACGATTAGCTGGTCAAACTCTACCTTTGATCCAAGGGGACGTAAATTCCATGCCATTCCCACCTGTCTAAGTATGTTGCTGTTGTAGACCCAGTCTGACTGGGTTTAAACTGCATGTATGGGTATGTGTGTCTGTGTGTGTGTATACAGTATATGCATGTGTGTGCGTGTGTGTGTCTATATGTGTGTCTGTGTGTGACCACAGAGCATCTCTTCCTGTAGAATGCTAGTACTCTTGGCCTCACCCTTTGGCACCCTCACTGTTTATCGGGTTGCTAGGTAGCAGTTTGTCTCCGCGCTGGAATGGGCCTCTCTGTAAGAGAGTGGGGGGGGGGGGGGGGGGTAGAGGGCGGGAGGGATGGGGGGAGGGTCAGGGCATGAGAGGACAGAAAAGACGTTTGGCCCAAGCCTGTTTCCTGCATGCTCCACCAGACGTCACACGCTGCACAGAGAGAACCTCTGTGTGGGGTTTTGGAAGTGGTGGCATTCGGGCGTGTGACGGTGTCTTTCTGGGAAAGCGTGATGGGAGGGTGGTACCCTGAGCTAGCTGTGATATTATGATGATTCCCAGCATGCAGTGTTGTAACTGCTGCTGTGAATGTCTTCACATATCCTAGACATTTGTGTCTACCGTCTACTTTTGTCTTTTTTTTTTAACTTTGATTACAGTATTTGTTGTCCGTGTTTATATCTCTCTCTGTCTGTAGGTCTGTCTGTCTGACTAACATTATGACTGTCATGTCCAGCTCGCAGGAGGTGTGATCCTGGGTGTGGCTTTATGGCTGAGACATGACCACCAGACCAGCAGCCTGCTGGAGCTCAAATTTGAGAACTCCCAGCCTCCCAGCACCTTCTACCTCAGTAAGTCTCCTCACACCACCTACTCAGCATAAATACCTACAAACACAATTTCCTATCTGGAAATCTGTCACCTACCTACCTACCTACTCTCTCTCTCTCTCTCTCTCTCTCTCTCTCTCTCTCTCTCTCTCTCTCTCTCTTCCACCATCCTCTCTCTCTCTCTCTCTCTCTCTCTCTCTCTCTCTCTCTCTCTCTCTCTCTCTCTCTTCCACCATCCTCTCTCTCTCTCTCTCTCTTTATTTCTCTCTCTCTGTGTGTCTCTCTCACTCTGTCTCTCTCTGTCTAGGCTATCTATCTTTCTCACCCTCTCTCTTTATTTTCCTCCTCTGTGTTTCAGACTGTATCACTCTAACCCCTAAAGGAATCTTGGCGTCAGTCCAGTTCCTGATTCCATTCTCTTTAGGAAAACCTTGTGGATCTTAGGTTTGCTACCAAACCACATCTTTAAAAAATCACTATATGACAAAGTGCAAAAACAAGTTGCCATCATATTTTGGATTTTCCATGGTTGAGCCATAAATTAGGCTGGTACACCTCCCTTCCCCCACCCCTACTGGAGGAATAAAGTCTATTTTTTCCAGGATGTTATTGTAAATAATAATAAGTTCTTAATGAATCTGCCTTGACTTATACCCCTTTCACACATGTGCACAGTAAAAATAAATAATATTAAACTATATTATCACTGCAACGTTATTTGGTCTGCCAAGACACACTGTGCTGTAGGATGGCATTCAAGCTACCTGCTGGAAAACATGAGGCAAACTCTCACTGAAGGAAAGCAGACTTCAGACACTGATTAGTCAGAACAGGCTCAAGGTTCACAGGAGCTACACCATCAGCCCCCAGCAGGCTCCCCCTAAAGCCCGGACTGGGAACAGGGGAGTCTGGCGTCTTCTAAGGGCCAAAAACTGGACTGGACTGCTGTCCCATTTCCCCATGTTGGTGTTTAGAAAAGACTGGACTGGAGCAGGGTCTATCCACTGTGAAGGCCAGACTGGAGTGCTGTTTGTGGCCTGGGGGCGTCCCAGTGTGTTATCTTTAGGGGCAGCATTGTGTTGCTGTGTTGAGGCAGACCATGTTTCTGTCCGCGGAGTTTCAAGGGAGCATTAAGGAGAGGGGGCGTGTTTTCTGTGGTCAAAACAAAATCCCCTCACAACAAACTCACCCTAACAAACCTAATGGTTCCATCCTGCCTGTTATATAAACAGTCTCCATTTTTACAGCGTGGTCAGTAAAGGAAAAAATTCCTCACCAGCCCGCCCGCCCGCCCGCCTCTTCTTCTCTCCCTCCCCCTGAGAAAGTTTCCCTCCTTTCTTTCCACTGAAGCTTTCCTTTTCTCTCTTCCACATCTGGTTGTGGTTAACATCTATGGACTGTTCTTGGTGTCTGTCTGCCTGCTTCCCCTCTATGCTCTGTCTGCTTATCTACTATCCCCCTCTCTGTCTCCCCCTATCCCGCTCTCCCTCTCCCCTATCCCCCTCTCTGTCTCCCCCTCCCCCATCCCTCTCCCCCCTCCCCCTCTCCCTCTCTCTACCTCTATCTGTCTCCCCCTCCCCCTAGACATCACCCTGCCTCTTTTGGTTCCACCCCCTACCTCCCTCCCCTGGTTTCCCCCCTCTCTGTGCTGTTTGTGTAGATCTCCCCATCTTTCTGTTTTGCCTACTTCTGGGATACTTTCTACATTTGTCATATGTAGTTCTCTGTAGTCTTCTCATAGAGAGTGGTGGGGTTTACATACCAGAGTTTCCCCTCGGTATACATACTGATGTAGCTAGTGTGGAGGGTTCCTTGCACTGGAAAGCCTGACATCATGGACAGGTCGGTTTGACTGCAGCTTTTTCCTCTGCGGCCCCCAGACAGCTAGCTGTAATGAACTTAACAGCTGCACTGGGCATTACACCTCTCTCTCTCTCTCTCTCTCTCTCTCTCTCTCTCTCTCTCTCTCTCTCTCTCTCTCTCTCTCTCTCTCTCTCTCTCTCTCTCTCTCTCTCTCTCTCTCTCTCTCTGTCTCTGTCTCTCTGTCTCTCTCTGTCTCTCTGTCTGTCTCTTCTCCACGCCAACGCACTCACTCACAAGCCACTGATTACACAGAAGGACATTTCCATTTACTTCAGGTCTAATTCTGACGTTTGGGGCGTTTGTCCATGTTTTGGACAGATGAAACGTCGTAGGTTTGACAAGTTGCATGTCTTCTACTGAGTTAATCGGTCTCCAAGGTTGTGTGTTTTTCTTTCGTGAAAAGACATGCGTATTAGGTATGTAGAAAGAGGTTAGAGTCACGGTAAACGAGCAGTTAGTGGATGCGTAAAAAGACAGAAAGGATTACGCTGGGAGAGGAATACAGACATAAAGGTGCGGGGTAGTGTGGAGTTGGGGGAGGCAACATGCCAGCGCCCTGCTGCTCAGCAGGGGAGTCACGCCCCCCGGCCCGTCGGATGATGTCATGCCAGGGGACGGTCTCCTCCAGCCGTGATCGAATCAGCAGCCATTAGTTAGGTTAACCCCAACCCTTAGCCATTACAGAGATTGAAGGAGCTCTTGGACAGCCACTAAGCCATCGATTTATGAAAGGGGAGGGAAGGGGAGGAAGGGGAGGGGGGAGGGGAGGCAGGGGAGGGGGAGGGGTCGTCTTTTCTGTCTCTCTTTCGTGACATGGGGGGAGAGCGATGGTGTGATTGGGATGTATGTGTGTATGTGTGTGGACTGGAGACTATCATACAATTAGCTTCCACATGACATGGGAACGAGACGTGGGGCTAGGGGAGGGGCTGGCCTGGGCTGTTGCGGTAAAACAAAGAGAGAGGAGTGGGTAAGTGAGAGAGAGGCGAGTCTTTGCCAGGAAAGAGGGGAGGGGAGTGGGCAATCGAGCGAGACAGGAGAGAGAAAAAAACCCTGAAACAACCGCCGGCCTGAAATTCTGACTTTTATCTGTAATTGACCTATGAATATAATCTTCACAAGCCTGTTTTACTTTTCCTTGTCCCGTTGCACCATTCTCATTTTTCTTTCCTTATCTATATTTCATTCTCCTTAACTGTTTTAGGTTGCTCTCACTCTCTGTCTCTTTCTGTACTCCTTCGCCTAAATACAGTGGTAAACTTCCAACTTGTCCAATGCCAAGAACACAAATAAATCTCACAAACAGGTCTGCCCCCTGGTGGTGATATGTGGTTATGTCAGTCTTTACTGAAATTATCAGGCTTAGAAGGATTATCATTGTTATCGAAAACTATTTATTCATAATCTCTCTCTCTCTCTCTCTCTCTCTCATTCTCTACTATTTTTCAGGCGTTCACATTCTGATTGCTGTTGGCTCAGTGATGATGGTTGTTGGGTTCCTTGGTTGCTATGGTGCCATCCAGGAGTCCCAGTGTCTTCTAGGAACGGTGAGTCTCCGTTGTGTCACTGAGGTGTAGTGAGAGTTGCACTTCTAAAGATCGTGTGGTCAACTCCACTTCTAATGGTTGTGTGGTCAACTATACTTCTAATGATTGTGTGGTCTACTTCACTTCTAATGGTTGTGTGGTCTACTTCACTTCTAATAGATTTGTATATCTCCTCTTAGTTCTTTGCTTGCCTGATCATCCTTTTCGCCTGCGAGGTAGCTGCTGGAATCTGGGGCTTCATGCATAGAGATACGGTAAGAAGAAGAGACGTCATCTTGAAAAACAACATGCACATAAGTTCCCAGCCCCTCACATCAACCTCTCAAATGGGCACACCCACAAACGTCCACGTATGAGTTGTATGGGCCTGGCCGGATCAGTTCAGCTCTCCCCTAACCCTAGCACTTCTGGGTCAGATTTCCAAAGAGATGGTCAACTTCTACGACTCGGTGTTTGAGAAGGCGACGACGGAATCCATGGTTGAGCCCGAGAGGAAGCAGGCTGCTGCGTCCGTGCTGAAAGTCTTTCACGAGACGGTATGGGTGACACACGCACGCACACACACACACACGCACACGCACTCACAGAGGAACACACACGCATACACAGACGTGTGAAATGGACTAATATGGGTCTTTTTGTTGGCAGCTGGATTGCTGTGGAAAGGGAGGTACTTCCCTGACAAGTATCCTGACCAAGGGATTTTCTACGTTAGGACTCACTGATCTCTGCCCTAAGTCAGCTGTCGGAATGGAGGTAAGGACTGACGCCCTGACCCACTGTAGAAACAGGCCTTTAGAGTCTAAGTCCTGAACTGTTGATAGTGAACACTGTAGTGGAAACTTAACCGTGGGTCTCAATCTTGCAGAACTGTCACACCAAGATCAACGACCTGTTCTCTGACAAGATCTATCTGATCGGCATCGCAGCCCTGGTGGTGGCTGTTATCATGGTGCGTATTGGGATAGATAGACCGATGGATGGATGTCAGTATGAACAGATAGAGAAACCTGGGATTTCAGATCAGCCCCACTATGTGTTTCGTGCACACAGAGCCTCGAGAATACCCACCCCTGAATCATGGCTTTCGTGTTGTTTCCCTCTCCCTCTCCTCCACCATTTCTCTCTCTCTCTCTCTCTCTCTCTCTCTCTCTCTCTCTCTCTCTCGCGCAGATCTTCGAGATGATCTTCAGCATGGTCCTCTGCTGTGGCATCCGTAACAGCCCGGTCTACTAAGAGCAGGGGGGAAGGACTGAAGGACTGAAGGAGAACCTCTTCTGTCCCTTCTTTTTTACAGCCTGTCACGTTCACATGTACTTGCTTGCCAAATCAGTCAGTCCTACGAAGATAAAAGCAAAATTCGATTTTGTTTTGTTACTGTCGTCGGTCACAGATGCTGTTTATATTTGACTAATGCTAGTCTACACACCAACACATACACACACACACACACACACAAACCTTGCACTTACATGCATGTGCACATCCACACACACATCCTGACCAGTACGGTCCATCTCGAATGAATAGATTATCGAAATATGAGAAATTGCTTCTTTCAATACAATTGTATTCTGCTGGCTTATTCAAATGTATCTGTATAAACTGTATATATTATTAGCTGTGCAGTAGGACTGTCTAGCATGAGTGTTGTGCTGAATCCTGTACTCCTGTACTCTCTGCTTGTCTGCCAACAACCACTAAGGACCAGTGAAAGGATGATGGTGATGTAGCACCATGCCAGAGGATCTGAACTAACCGAAGCCATAGAGAGGTCTCTCCTAGACTCCCTGCCTTATAGTGTGTCCATCGTTCGTTGTGTGTTATCCTGTCTTAACTGTTTGTGATTGTTCACTAACTATCAGTATGGGGTTTGTTTCCACTATACAGTTTACTAATAGGCTATTTTATAATTCTCCCTCCTTTATACGGACCCCATGTCTCATACTGGCCACTTTGCATAGCAGTTTCTTCGGTTTCCTCCAGGTCTTTTTAACCTCTGATGAGATGCTCTGTTGGCTTCGACTGCTAGCATGAGGTAATGAGACCTGGGCGCAATGCCTTCAGCTGAACCTGACGTTTTCCGTCTCCGCCACTAGAGGGCGCTCTTGGCTATGGCCACGGCTCCTCAGTGGGTAGAGCCAATCTACAAGCTGATCCTGAGTCAGTCTTATGTTTCTCCACTGATGCTTTGACAAACCGACCTTTAGTCTGTGGCCAGGGGCAACTTCATTCCAGACCTCTTTTCCTATCTGTTCACTGGCCTTCAGAAAGAGGCCGTGCTCAGTGGGTCACGCATGATACACACACACACACTAACGCACTCACACACATACACACACAAACACAGAGAGAGAGATTCCCACTTACGCACATACATATTTACTGTATCATGAAGTGTAATCGTACATACTGTCAATCTTTCTTCACCAACAGATTACCACGCCTTGGTATCTTGTTATTTCTATGCTGTTAAGCGGTCAAGTGTCTTGTAACATGTACAGCTATACTCTTCTACTAATGACTAATGTAAAGACAATGTAAGCCTTTATCTGTTGTTTGGTACGTTGTCAAGAGAAACAGCTGGGGATTTCAGTGGCAGTGTTCTGAAGTCAGTTGAGTTTGAAAACGAGAACCATGTGTGCTGGAGAGCATACCAGCGGCAGAGTGTGTGCTGAGCGGGGCTGAGGGGGGATTGATAAGAATGACGAGGGCCGGCTAAACCAGCAGAGCTCTGGTCTGGTGCTGTATGATGTCACTGCCTTACTGAGACTCGACAGCTCACCGCCACTCAAATCTGGGCCTTTTTCTCTCCTGTTTTAGACTTCGGTTTGGTTTGTTGCCCAAATATTAAGGGATTAAATGTATTTTACAAATAACAGAATGTCTCAGATCTTTGTATTCTTCCAACCAGGGGTGGGATCTTAAATGATTTGACAAAATCTTTGATGTTGGCCAGTAAAGAGAATCCCAGCACTACACAGCACCACTTGCTGATCTCCCTCTACCTACAGTTTAAATCGGTGGAGGGAGTAGGCAGTCCTCACAGATGGGGTCCTACTCTTCTCTCTCAACACGGTACCACTGCCTGCCCTTACAGTATAGACACGTGTCATCCTGCTGGGCGCTCACTAAGCCTCTACACTGTGACCGTCTCTACAATCCCTTCCATCTGGAATCTGGCCGGCCTGTTCACAGCTTCATATACTCTCTCCTGCCCCTGACCCTCTCCAGCCCCTGACCCTCTCCTGCCCCTGACCCTCTCCAGCCCCAGACTCTCTCCTGCCCCTGACCCTCTCCAGCCCCTGACCCTCTCCTGCCCCAGACCCTCTCTAGCCCCAGACCCTCTCCAGCCCCAGACCCTCTCCAGCCCCAGACCCTCTCCAGCCCCAGACCCTCTCTAGCCCCAGACCCTCTCCAGCCCCTGACCCTCTCCTGCCCCTGACCCTCTCCAGCCCCAGACCCTCTCCAGCCCCAGACCCTCTCCAGCCCCAGACCCTCTCCAGCCCCTGACCCTCTCCTGCCCCTGACTCTCTCCAACTCCTGACTCTCTCCAACTCCTGACCCTCTGCAGCCCCAGACCCTCTCCAGCCCCTGACTCTCTCCAACTCCTGACCCTCTCCTGCCCCTGACCCTCTCCAGCCCCTGACTCTCTCCAACTCCTGACCCTCTCCTGCCCCTGACCCTCTCCAACTCCTGACCCTCTCCTGCCCCTGACCCTCTCCAGCCCCAGACCCTCTCCAGACCTTGACCTTCTCCAGCCCCAGACCCTCTCCTGACCTTGACCTTCTCCAGTCCCAGGCCCTCCCCTGCCCTTGACCTTCTCCTGCCCTTGACCCTCTCCAGCCCCAGACCCTCTCCAGCTACGGACCTTGTCCCAACCAAGAGATCCCACTCTCACTTTATTGACCATGGACAATATAATCCAGATGAGCCTTTAAAATGTTGTTTGGAATGCTTTTGAAGCTCTGTCTCTGTGTCTCATGTGTGTTTGTGTGTCTCTGTTGCATGTGTGTGTGTGTGTGTGTGTGTGTGTGCGTGTGTGTGTGTGTGTTTGTATGGAGAAGGTGGACATGTGTTACATGTTTGTGGTTATATCTGTGCCACATGTTTTCATTTTGGAGATACTTCTGAATGTGATTTGCCCTCTGGGGTGTGGCAGGCAATTGACAATGACTGATTTACAGTCTCCGTGACAACTGACTTGTATGCGTGTTGAGTGCCCGGGTGTATGTGTGTGTGCACATGTGTGTGTGTTAGCATCATCGCCATCTGAACAGCAAACAGTGAAATCAACTAGAGCACCGTCAGACTTTTCTTCGAGTGGATCTCAACAGTCAGCATCCAGGGACGCTGTTGATAGTTGTCAGCATTAAAGCACTGTAAGCTGGGTCTACCAAACAAGATGCCCCTAAGCCAAAATTCACATTCTCTTGGATGAACAGGGTGCAAACTTTCATACAATGGTGCCAACAACCACATGCCAAATGCTTTGGATTCTGGACTAAACACTGCTCCGTGTTTCCAGAATTCGGATTGGTAGGGACTGGTCTGCTTCACATATGAGTTCTGGTTGACATAGCTCAGTCAAGGCGGGATGATGCGTAAACGCCCTGTGAGCTCATATGAGATAAAATGTACCGTCCACTAGCTACTGTAGCTAGTGGACGGTACATTTTAACAACTTCAGCACAGACTTGTGCAACTCAATTAATAGAAACTTTTGATTGGGTGTTTAGGAAATGAAGGCGGACACTAATTCAGACAAACTGAGGACTGAGGAGTAGTAGTTGGTGTTTCCAAGTAAGCGTAGCCTACCCGGGTATGAGTCTTGCATTCACCAAATTAAACAACATTACAACGGGAGTGGAACTCCGCCTACAAACGCTGGCCCGACACTCCCATTCGATGGAAAGGGTTTCTCAGACCTAGAGGAACGAGATGAGATAGAGACAGCCACTGATCAGACCTCAGCTATAATGCCCCTGGCGTCATCCAGGCCCTGGGCGTAATTGAGAAGGAATTACAAAACATAACAGAGAAAGGATTCTTGTGAATATTTTCGCCTCCGCTTTTGTTTGTTATTCTTTAGTTGTCTTTTTTTCACAATGAGTGCAGTCATGGCCTCCGAGGGCTGCTTTATGTCCGCTTTACTCCCCAACACCCAGGTAACCGCTTATGCAGTCCCCAGCGACGCACAGCTCAGATCCGATGGGAAATTAATTGACGGAGTCGCGAAGGCCAAGAGAGTCCAACAGCAAGTCCAGATGCGTCTTGCCCAGAGGTCCTCCTCACTGTCGCGGCTGAATGGATTGCACTGCGCCTCTGCAGGTGAGCGGTTTATGTATGTTCACTAACTTTTGCAATGTCAAACACCTCTCCCACAAAGAAAAGATACATAAATAAAATAGTCTACTATGATAGTTCGATGTTTACTTTTATTTATTTTATATCAAGGAAACGTAAATCTTTCCTCGGTTAATTTGTAAGCGAACAATGGGGTTCACAAAACTTTCACAAACGTATTAATAGCTTCTTCTTTTTCCAATACAGTCGAACCAGAAAATTGTAACATTCCAGATGTTCAGGTCTTTGGAAGTGTTTATCAGTAGGCCATGGTTTATTCTGAACTGGGTTCTGTGCTGGGGCTGGGACTGGCAAACAGCTGCGTGACAGTCTGAAATAGATTAAACTCGACGGGGTTAGGTGAACATAACATGGGCTAGGTTAGACTGGGACTAGAGCACGAGCTGGAGCTATAGGTTTAGTTTGGCTGTGTGTCACTAGCGTGAGATATTGTGGCCAGATGATGTTTCTGGATGAATAAAATGTTCTCCAACACATAAATCACTTGACTCCCTCTTGTTTTGCAACAAGAAGCAAGCAAAAATGTTGGTTTGGAAAGTGAAACTGTTGATTATAGTCATAAACTTTAATTAAGGAGAGTTCATGATTGAAAACACACGTATCTCTTTGCTCCTGAGGAGCCTAAATGCACTGTGTTTAGACCTAGTCAACATTTTCTGGACTTTGTACCCTTTATTTTGGAATGGGAGTGTACCTAAAAACGTTAGAAACTGAGTCTGGGTAATGAAAACATCGTCTCAAATAACGGCCATCACCTTGCGCGATACCAGCAGACTGTTGTCATGGTGAAAGGGCCAACACACTTTGAGAGGACTACAAAAGTACTGTCCCTGAAATTGGGCCAGATAGCAGTTGGCCAACAGGAAATGAGAAGGATTAAACTGTTACCATGAACAGGCTGACCAGTCATAGGCTTGTCAGACTGATCGACAGAAGATAGACAGCTGGCATTCATTGACCGATGACTGTCACATTAGACCGCTGACACAGAGTGTGCAAGATCCAGCCAACTGAGCAGTATTGGTAGCCTCATGTTCCCTGTGTGTCTGTTAAGGGACTGGCCTCCCCTCTGAACCTATGACCTGGCACATTGGCTCTGTTTAGTGTCAGCGCTCAGGCATGCAACTTCCACTTACGTGCACACTCACACAGACCACACACACCTCCAATCCTTACCCCCCCTCCCTCAAGAGTCACACACACACTTGCACATCCTCCCTTAACTCACTCAAACACTCTATCCTTTCTCACACTACGTAATACACACTCCCCCATAGCGTTCTTTCTGCGGTATACTCTCACACTCATCATCCTGAAACACAGTAAGTGTTACATCACATTTCTGGGAATCATCCCTATTTTGAGCAACCTTTTGAGGCCCAGTTTCCCAGACATGGATTAAAGCTGAGTCTTAAGTAGGAGAAACATTCTGAAGATGGAATGAAGATTTTAGTTCAGGAATAGGCTTGATCCATGTCTGCAACGGCCTGAATGTCCCCACTGATCTCAACTCCTACCCAACCTGTGTCAGGTCTGGTCAGGTCTGGTCAGGTCAGGTCTGGTCAGGTCTGGTGTGGCCTGAGTAACTTTGTCCTATTGGTTTTGAACTGGTGTAAGAGTTGTTTTGTCCTTTTTCCCTCATGTAGGCCCCAGCATCCCGTCTGCCAGCTGGAAGCCCAGCCCTCCTGCTCGCAGCGCCGGCTTCAGCTCCGCCTCCCTGGGATACTCAGGGACCCGCACCATGGCGGTGAGTATGACCTCATATCCTGTCCAGATACCTTATCTCATCCCCCGTTCTATATCCCCTCCCGAAATAGAACCATGTTTTTGTTAGCCACCACCTCGATACATTCATGTTTGTTGAACATTTAAACGTCCCCCAAGTGAAACCTGAAACCAGATTGATGTCGTCTGAACATTGAGCGAGGGTGAGAAGCTCGTTGTTCCAAAGTGACACACTTCACAGCCCCCTCCCTAGGCAGCACATCCATGCAGTATTTCACAGTGAGACACTGCTGTGAGGCCCCACCAGAGGAATCTGGCCTTCTGTATTGTGTCCATAAATCTTCAGACCACAAGGCTCTATTGTCTGCTTGCCAGCCTGCCTGCCCCCCTGCTTGCCAGCCTGCCTGCCTGTCTATTTGCCCTCCTGCCTGCCTGCTTATCTTTCTGTGTCTGTTTGTCTGCCTGCCTTCCTGTCTGCCTGTATACCTGCCTGCCTGTGTGTTGTTCTGAACCCGACCCTCTCATGTTCTGCAGGTTCCGGTGATGTCTCACTATTCGGGTGGCTTCTCATCGCGCTCAGCAGTGGAGAGCAGCTCCAGGTACAGAACCAGCCAGTCAGCAGCCAGCACCACCTACCCCCACCTCTCTGATGTCACCAGGGGGGGTTACCACGGTGGGTACCCGGGCGGTTACCATGACGGTGTCCATACCAACCAGACCAGAGCCAGATCCAGATCTCTGTGCCAGGCCCACCAGGAAATGGCACCCCCTGATTGGCTGGTACACCAGGAAGTGGCTGTGGCCCCTCCCACCATGCAACGCTCTCTCAGCGGAACTCTGGCGCGTGGGGGCGCGGCTGCCGCTGGGTGGAGGGAGGAGGAGCTGTCCTACCAGCACTCATTCAAAGGCCCCTCCCATCGCACCATCAGCCGCATCACCAACAGGCAGGCGGGGGGCGGGGTCGGTGTGTTGGGCGCGGCGGTGCAGCAGGTGTCGCTGGGCGCGGGGAGCGTGTCGGGGACGTCGATGAGGCGGGCGCCTTCCGTCCGCAGCGTGAGGAGCGTGGGGAAGGGCGTCGACCTGCAGGACGCCGGCTCCTGCCACAGCAACGACAAGATGGGAGGGTGAAAGACGCAGATGTGTACACACATGACCACTCGCACAGCACACGATGGTGGTGTTGCGGACTGGAATTTGGTGTTTAAATATGTGTGTGTGTGTGTGTGTGTGTGTAGGGTCCAGGGTCTGGACATGGCCACGGCGGTCAGCTACATCTCTTCGTCAGACACGGCGCTCCAGGCCCTGGGAGCTGCCTACATACAGCACCAGTGTTACCATAGCAACGAGGCCAAGAACCAGGTCGGTACCAACGCATGTCAAATGACAAATCATAAAACATCCTCCGGCAACTTCAGTATAACTGAATGCACTCCAGCAGTATATGGCAAATAGTTGACATGTTGTCACCATGGCTGAAATCAGTGTCTCCCCATCCCTGTCCTTGCTCTGTGTCCAGGTGCGTGTCTTGGGGGCAGTGCCCGCTCTGGTGCAGCTCTTCACCAGCGAAAGCCAGGAAGTCCAACGCTTTGCCACCGGTGCCACAAGGAACCTCATTTATGAGAACATGGACAACAAAACAGCTCTGATGGAAGCTGGCGGAATCTCCGCCTTGGTCAGTGCTTTGAGAGAACCGGACGAGGAACTTCGCAAGAACATCACTGGTAAAAGGACCATTAGTGGTTGTGGTAAAGGACAGGTGCTAAAGTGTTTAACTACAGACAGGGAGCAACATGAGGACAGACTTAGAGCTATAGAAATCTCTGCCAATAGAGCTGGCAGAGGTGGCATTTTGGCCTGAAGCCCTTGGGAGTGTTTTTGACTGTTTGCTTCACTAAGCAAACTAGCCTTGGAATTCCTGACCACAGAGCCCACAGCCCCTCTCCCAACCCCACTGCTCTGACACTCACACTGCTCCGCGCCCCCACCCCCGCACTCCTGTTCTCTGGTTTTGGCACTCACTCTCTCTTTGTTTCTCTCTCTCTCTCTCTCTCTCTCTCTCTCTCTCTCTCTCTCTCTCTCTCTCTCTCTCTCTCTCTCTCTCTCTCTCTCTCTCTCTCTCTCTCCCCCCTCTCTATTTCCTCCCACTGTCTCACTCTCACTTCCCCTCTCCTTCTTTGTCTCCCCCTCTCTCTCTCCTTCTTCGTCCCCCCCCCCCTCGTCCCACGGTCTCCCTTCCAAATCTCTCTCTGTACTCTCCCCAAATTGACCCTAGGTATTTTGTGGAACCTGTCTTCTAAAGACAGCCTGAAAGAGAAGCTGACCAGAGAGACACTGTCTGAGTTGACAGAGAGCGTCTTAGTGCCTCTGTGTCACCCTGGAGACTCTGGACACCTCAGTCACAGTCCCTCTGAGGCAGACATCTTCTACAACACCACCGGCTGCCTCAGGTCAGGCACTAGGAAACCACACCACACCAGACATATTTACACATAATCTTAGCTATTACCAACACGGCGTGTGTTTACGTGTTTGTGTGTGTCTATAACATGTGAGCAGGAACCTGAGCTCGGTGAGCCCACGTAGCCGGCAGCAGATGAGGGAGACCAGAGGCCTGCTGGACTCTCTGGTGGCTCATGTCCAATATGCCGTCCAAGAGGAGAAGGTGGATGACAAGGTACCAACACCTTCTCACTGTCCCTAGCCCAGCTCCTAGTTCCTCAGTCTGGCCCGGCACTGCCCATGTTCTGGCTCTAAAACTGGAAAAATTGAAACATTGACAGGAGTTCTTGTGGTTGAAGGACGATTCCACTGATGACTGATAGTAAACACTCTAATCAACTCATGTGTTCCCATGGCAAAAAAATACAATAAATAAGATGAGGAAGCCTGTTGCTGTGTGTATATATGTTCAACGCTGTACACGTGTACAGCGCTGTCATGGGGGACAATAAACATTTCTAACTATTGTCATTTGCATGTTTTGCATGTCTGTGTGCATGTGTTATAATTGCTTTGCATGGGAATTGGTTGTGGGATAAACAGAGAATAAACCTACAGAATCTTCTCCCTTCCCTTTCCCTCCCTATCTCTCTCTCTCCAACCTCTCCCATGATGTCAACAGGGGGTGGAGAACGTGGTGTGTGTTCTCAGGAACCTGTCCTATCAGCTCTACAGAGAGATGTCTCCATCCACTCTGCTGCGACTGGAGGGGCCGACCAGGGGCAGAAACACCAAGGACAGCCTCCCCATTGGCTGTTTCATTCCCCAGAGCAAGAAGGCCAAAGAGGTGGGTATGGTTTCCACAGAGCTAACCACAAGGGGCTATCATGTTACCCTGATAAACCCGAGGGAGAGTCACATTACAATAGGGCCACACTGAAACCACAGGCCGACAATGGAAAATGGAGGGAAGGCTCTAATGGTATATCCTGTCCTTGTATGGAACCATACCTTGATCTAAACGCAATGCTCTCTCACTTCCCGCTCATGTTCTTTCCACCTCCTGCCTGCTTATCTCTCTTCTTTCTCCTTCCTTCCTTCCTTCCTTCCTTCCTCCATCCATACTTGTCCCTCCCTCCCTCCCGTAGCGTCGCAACCAGGAGCTGTCTGCCCTGGCCGAGGTGGTGAAAGCTCCGCGGGGGTCGGAGTGGCTGTGGCACCCCCAGGTGGTGAGGCTGTACCACAGCGTGCTGCAGAGGTGCGAGAGCAACTCCAACACGCGCGAGGCAGCAGCCGGAGCGCTCCAGAACATCACGACAGGAGACACCAGGGTACACCGCACGTCCTCTCCTACACCTCCGCCAGGGCCCGCTGGGGGTCAAAGGTTATCAGGGGAGGGCTTCAGGGTGGTGTGATAGAGTGGAAGGGGGGGTTGGAAGGGGGTAGAATTCAGCTCAAGAGGATTGTCGATTAGTTGGTGGATGTTCCGGGCGCATCACACCCTCTCTCTAACACCTCGACTTGGTCCTGAAGGGGTTAAAGGTCACCAGGGAGGGGGGGTCTTTCTATCTATGATAGAGTGAACGGGTTCAGAGTAGGTAGATCTATTCAGTTCAAGATGATCGTTGATTATTTATGTTCCCACTGTGCCTGGCCACGAGTGTTATTTGATACTGTGGTTTGGAGATGGTGCAGATGTAACAGGATTCATTCTGTGCTTGAAAGGGTTTTATAGAGGAATCATTTACCAATGCATTGATGGACTAACGACTACTTCCCATTGTTTTCACTGTAAGCAGACCAGGCACACTGTGCTAGACTTAAGAGGAGAAAAACAAGCCACACATCTGTAGGAAGATACATGGATTTAAATGATCGTATCCCTCAATATTTATTGGTATTGTGTCACCCCTCAACATGCCGGCAGGATAGAAGTGAATGAGCGCACAGACCTTACATGAATGACAAATAGAACAGTCAACAATGCATAAGGAGAGTGTTGAGGACCAGTGGACACAGTGATGAGAACCCCTCCCTCTGTGCTAGTGGGCGGGTGTGCTAGCGGGCGTGGTGTTGGACCAGGAGAGGATGCTGCCTCTGCTGTTGGATCTCCTGCAGACCAAGAGTGAACTGGAACTCCGCCCACTGACCGGCCTGCTCAGGAACCTGGCGCGCCACTGTCGCAGCAAGGACAACATGGGTGGGGCTACATGCTACGCTGAAACACTCCAATCCATACTACCACACTAGTAACACTACTAAAGTGTTATCTTGTGCCTCCATTCGCACACTACTGCTGCCACAGTAAGAACCATATGACTGTGCAGCACTTACCGTAGTAAAACTACCTTATGTACGAGCCTGCCTGTTGTTGTTATCGATACCAAGTGTTTGCCCTGTCCCTGTAGCTACCAAGGCAGTGCGGGTGCTGGTGGGCTGTTTGCCCAGCGATGGCCACCAGAAAGAGCCCTCCAGCGATGTGGTCGTCAACATCTGTGGCACACTCAACAGCTTGGTGGCTGGAAGCTCGCTGGCAGCCAGGGACATCTGCTACTTTGACGGTCTGCCCAAACTGGTGGCCATTAAGAAGTCCCACGACAACAGGTAGCTCTGATCACACTGGATGGCTGTCTCCGATGTAATGACACGATTGGGTAGCCGTCTGCGATGTAATGACATCATGTGCTCTGGATTGGTCCTCTCCTGTTTTCCATCGTTAGTGACCATATCATGTGACTTTTAACTATCCAATGACAGCCCTGGGAGGTTGAAAGCAGCAGGCGCTGCCTCCACAGTCCTCAGCAACATGTTTCAGTACAACAAGCTGCACAGAGACTACAAACAGGTGAGGCTGGGGAGGACAAACAAACACCACACACCAGGACGCAGATTAGTCGTTCTACAATTGTTAATAGTCTGCTGGCCCGTCAAAATCACCACAGATGAGGCAGAGTAGAACAGCAGGCTCTCTTTGTGATCACATGACTCTTAGTTTTCTTTCACCTTGCTCTCTCCACCCCCCCCCCCCCCCCCCGCTCTCTCTGCGTGTGTGCCAACCCCCCATTGTTTCCCTTCCCTCCCTCCCTTCCTCCACCACTCCCTGCATGCCTTTGATATCCCTCTCTGGGTCAGGTCCCACTCTTAAGCTGTTCATGATTCCTTTCTACTGGGAGGGGATGTACAGTTACCCAGCTCGTTCATCCTCCCTGCTTCTGTTAGTCTTTCTAATGGGTTTTTCGTATCGCTCGTTTTTCCGTCCCATGTTTTACAGAAGGGCTTTACGAGGAGTGACTTCACGGACACATTGCTCTAGGGCAGCCACGGTGCAGGGGTGTGGTCAGTCTGCGGGGGTGTGGTCAGTCTGGAACGACTGCAGTGCTGCAGCCATGGGGAGGAGGAGCTGTGTCTGATGCAGCCATGGTGACATATGGGCTGCAGAGGACAGCTGGAATGCCTTTTTAATTCAGAACAGTGTTGGACATTTTTATTTTTGGTCTTTTACTGACTCATAATTTGTTGAACTTTTATTTGATGAAACTTGTTTTAAGATGTGTGTGTGTGTAAGGGAGGCAATCTAGTCAGTTAAAAAAAAATATAAACTAATTGTTGCCAGTGTGTGACTACAATCAACGGAAATGTACTAGCTTAAACGGCTCATATAAACTGCACTATAACTGTAGACAAACTTGCTCAAATCTTTTATTGAAAAAACTTCCTGTGTTCTTAATCTAAGTTGGTCTAACACACTCCAAAAGATGATTTCTTTGGGGAGGGGAAGTGAGGCAAATGGGAGGAGGACATGGGAGTTACCAGTAGACTATATCAACCTGACAGTTCATCAGTCAATTCTGACCGGTTGATCCTATTAGGAAGTAGTCAACAGTGTACAGGTGTGTTACGTCCGTGTGCACAAAGAGACTAAATCTGAACTCATCTTTTAACCATTGAGCTCCACTTTGGTCTGTAATTTCCGGAAAATACCCTTTTTTGAAAAACATCTGTTTCTCATCAGACAACATTTATGTAGGAATCTGCCGCACATCCCAGAGTGCACTAAACCATTATGGAGGTCAGCAGAGGAAGAGGGGCCGTCTCCATGGGAACGGCCAACCTCGCAAAGGAGGGAGGGAGTGAAGGAATGCAGACACGGGAGTTGGCTTGGCTTTATCTCCTCTGGGATCAGCAAGGGGTCAACACTGCTGGGGGGTGAGAGGTTCACCAAACCTCTCAAGAGGAGCCATCAGAACAAATACACACACGCAAATGTAGAAATTGTGGTTTTACAAAGGACACCCACCATATCTTAATAGGCATGTTTAAAAAGTATGAGTTGAACAAACTCAAAAATACTGACCGAATGCTATACAGAGCATGCTGCCCTCTTGTGGCAAAACAGGGACACAAATAACAGGGCCATCTCATGCAAAAGGTTGGGGAGTTATTTGAGAGCTCATTTGAAAGTCCTGAACAATCTTGTTTGATCTCTCCGCCTCGTGACACTTGACAAAGTCCTCAGAGCACAGGGATACACATGGCTTGAGGTTTTCACTGAACCTTTATTTAGCCAAATGAGGAGCGATATGGAAGATGACATTTCAAACTCTTCGGGAGGAAACAAAGATCAGGAGCACAACAAACTGGCACTGTAGACGAACATAGCAATGGAGCTCAACGCATTACAATAATGTCGCTGATGTTTAACATACAGCAAACATCCAAATTAAATAAAAGTAATACAATATGCGCAAACCGCAAAAGGCACAACATTTTAGCATTTGCTAAGTTAAATGACTGTCCTGAATTGAATGTACTGTACAGTTAATAAAATATTAATATACTTCACACTTGACTCTCCATTGGCAGTACGGATTTAAAAGTCAATTGAGACTTCTTAGAACATGTAAACAGGAACTTGAGAAGAAGACTGTAAAACAATGAGTTAATAAAGATTCTTTTAACCCGTATTCCGTTGTGTTAATGTGTACATATATACTGAATCATATCCACGAAGAGATCCCAAATGTTTATCCACGAGTTAAAAAATGCTCCCAGGGGAAGGAGTACCATATCTCGCAGTGCTATTTGGATAGCTGTCATTCAAATTCAAATGTAGGAATTGGGTATCAGGTGTTCACATTTATAGGTGACCAAGCAGGCCTTGACAGCAGTAGTTACACTTCTGTCGATTGCCGGCGATGCATATTTCTGTAAACCAAACACATGTACAAACATTAAGACGAGTCACAATTTGAAACCAATCGTACAGACGCTGTTACCATGCCAGCAAGGACACAGTGTTATCATTGCGGTTACCGTAACTCCGCCTTGAGCCTGTTCAGTTTGTCTTCCAGGCGGCTGTTATTGACGGCCATGGGCACATCTGGCACGAACCAGGCTGCGATGAACTTGCACATCACCACCACATGCTGGACACAGACAGAAGACACTGCTCATGTCGGGGCTGGGGGGAGAGACTTGCTGGGTGGACGGTTAGACAGCGGGTCAGTGACATACCTCAAACAGGACGATGAACATGAAGCGGACGGCCATGATGAGCCAAAACTGAGGGGTCAGGCTGTAGTCGCTGTCGTTGCGGTAGTCTTTATAACTGGGAACATGCAGAACATCAGCTTTGATCATCATCACCACCCTTAGTATGATAATGCACCCACCCCCCCCCCCTCCCACACAACCACACACACACACTAATTGTGTGTCGTCAACCCCAGTACAGCTTCCCCTAGTCTACCAGACGCCCACCTGCACTGTGTGACATTGAAGCCACTGTGTGTGATGAGCTGACTGGGCAGGAAGGCCTGGCGTACGAGGGGGTCGCTCATGTACGCTGTGGACAGGGTGTCGTTGATGTAGCCCGCCAGGCAGCTGCGGGGAGGGCAAAAACATGCAGGCGTCAGCGTCTGAGGGCATGGAGTGGCCCCTGAGGTTTGGGGGGTGGCCCGTCCTTCCTTCGCGACAACAGGAAGACGGGCGCGCGCTCGATGGAGTCATGTATAGAAACGTTGTCGACGGGGTGAAGGAGAACTCACTGTTGGGTCGTGTCTGTGCCGTTGGCACACGGGCCGTAGTGGTAGCGGTAGACCAGGCGAGGGATGAAGTCGGAGGAGATCCCGATCACCACACCGTTGGCTATGACGGCCAGAACTCCGATGGCCTGCAGAATCAAAGTCCAAACACCTGGGGAGTGGGCACACCTGAGGTCAACACTAGCCCAAGGGAGAGAGTGTCTAACCACAACTCCAGCGACAGCCGGGCACCCGATACCTCCAGAACCTCGGTTCAGACACCAGAACGAAAAGACAATACCTTGTGAGAGGATAGAAAAATTCTCCACAAGGGTGAAAGGCAAATGGTCTGAATCCATCTCTGTGAGTCAGTCAACTAAGGCTAAGAGAGGAGGTTCCAACAATCTGGGAGGGAATCTGGGAGCGTCCAATTTTCTCGACGCCAACTCACCGATGTCGTTTGTCTTTTTGGGAATGAGCCGTCGTTCCAGGCTGACCATCTTGACGGCATCCAGACGGATCTCGAAGATGTTGTTTAATAGAGCCAACAGAGGTGCCAGGGGGAACGCTGCCACGAATAGGGTGGTGAAGCTGAACTGGATCACTACAGGAGAGGAACACCACGGAATGGACACAAGAACTGACCCTGTACACACTTAGATCACCAGCTCCATCATCATCATCATCTTCCTCCTCCTCGTTATGTGTACATACCCATCTCCAAGAACTCATTGAAGAGGCTGAAAGCGTTCACGTCGTTCAGCTGATAGTTCCGCAGCCAATCCCGCAGCTTGCAGTTGTCGCACGGCTCGACGCTGCCCTCCTCGTCGCGACAGGTCTTCCTGTAGCAGTGGCCGCACTTCCTCTGCAGCTTCTTGGCGGTGGTCCTCTTGACGAACCTCTTCAGCCAGCTAGACGACAAGAGGGACGGGTTAGCAAGTCGCTACCAGCAGCCCGCCGTGACGGTTGGGAGTCTAGTCGGAAGCCCGCGTCCGCTCAGAAGGGCCGTGCACTTACGGCCCGGTGAACTCAAAGACGTTGTTGAGTGTCTGTTTGAGGACCATGATGATGGCCATCTGAATGAAGAGGTCGGTGAGACAGCCACTCGGGTGACACTGTGAGGAGACCAGAGGAGAAGCAGTTCAGAAGGTTCTTGTTCTGACTAAACGGGATCTGGACATGCTTGTGTCACTCGTCCCTCTCACCTCCTCCAGTCTCCACTTCCCGGCGATGCGTACATAGTGGCCGGGATAACCATTCATCCTGTTGGGATTCAACTATCTGGTGAGGCTTACTTGGAATGTAAAAAACGGACGATGACCAACCACGCATTGCACGGTACCTTCCCAGGAAGAACGCCACGTAGATGAGCGAGGAGAAGAGAGTGAAGAACTGGAAGGTAAACATCTTGACGGTGAAGCTTCTCTCCAAGGCGGCAAAGGAGCGGGTCTTCTCTGCAGGGGTCCAAAACGCACAGTCTGAGTACATGGTGTCGAGGCCGAGGGATGCTGGGGCAATGTCCCCTCACACTTACCTATCTCACATAGCTTGAACGCCACATACTTGTTGACCTGTATGGATAAAGAGAGGGAGTTCAGAACCAACTCAAATGATCAGCTGACAAGATACGTTCTAGACTGACCCAACAGGGTCAGCCGATGGGACTCATTTTACCCGGGTCATGACTTGGATGGTGATGTAATGCAGCACTGCTCCCAGCATCACAGCCACAGTGCTGGAGTGGTCTCTCAGAAACCCCCAGTTGGCTTCTGCCATGTTTACCGCTGCCACCACTCTGAACACCACCAGGGCATGGGTCAGGCCGATGATCAACACCAACTGCACACAAGGCACACACACACACACACACTCATGCATGAGCACAAAACGCACATTAACAAACAGACACACCAATGCAAAAACGCACATGCTTACCGTTGCTGTGACGAGCAGCATGACCACAGCACTGCGCAGGTACGAGTGCCCGTACTGTTTAGGGCGGTTGTTCGGATCGTTCACAATCTCCAGAATCAGCTCCTCCTACAAACAAGAGCTTGAACGGTTAACGGTTGGTTGACATGACCTTTGAATGACCTTTGTTCTACAGAAAAGTTCCATCACAAAAAGAGCAGTGGGTCCATTTGGAACAAAGTACCTCCTCCTCACACCAATCAAAGACTTTCCATTTGGACACGTACTTGGCCCGGTGTCTCTTCCAAAGCTCCAGGAAGAGGGTAGCTGAGAAAACAGCTGACACAGTCAACACACAGCTGGATGGGCGACACTGCTAAACACACAGAACACTCCACGGACAGGCGCGTCTACCCGGGCAGACAGGCGAGAGGAACAGAAACCTACCCCAGACCGCCATGAACATGGCAAACGCCACGGTGCCTTCGTTATCAAACAGATGGCTCACCTGCAAATAGAGGACATTTTTCATTTTCTTTCTTTTTTTTGGGGGGGGGGGGGGGGGGGCGGACACTGGAGAAGAGCGCAGCAGCACAACTCACCTTGGCATAGGTGCACGTGTCTTTGAGCTGCCAAACCTTACACCTTTTGTCACAGCTCGGGCACATGAGGGTGTCAGACTCACAGACTTCCTTTCTGCAATGTAAGAGGGTAGCGGTCATCAAATAACAGGGACGAGAACAGTGACTACACAGGTGTGCCAGCAGGAGGCAGAGTGGGAACAGAGCTCACATGAGAGGGCTGGTGTTGAAGAAGGCCAGGCCGTAAAGGAAGACCACTACGCCCAACACAGCTGCTGGCACAAGCATCCAGGTGTACCACCCCAACCACAGGTAGTACAGGCCTACCTTCTCCCCAAAGTAATCCCTGCAGAGACACACACACACACACACAGTCGGAGAGGTTGTTGACAAAGGCAACTGTGTTAAGAGTGGGGATGGAGGTTTAGGTTTAGGGAAGGAGTAAGAATGAAGGTGGCTGTAACTCACCGGATAAGAGAGATGGGCTGGCCGAAAAACAGCCCTGAGAACCTGGCCCACCGTTTCTTCAGCTCTTTTTGCTTCTTCCTCTAGAAACAAGAAGAGCTTGAGATCAGCGTGGCTGCGTCGTTCTCCCTGTTGCTCGCACTTATGACATTCTGAATACCACCTCACCAAATGGCAAATACGTTACAAAATACAAATGGGGATCCGAACCTCGTGGAGGCAGAACATGGTAGCAAACACATCCTTCTTCATCAGTTCTTCCAGGTCCTCTAGACGCAGTCCACAGTGTTCATTAGTGCCGGGTTAAGATGGGTTCAAATTGAGTTCAGACAGAAACAGAACACCATGTCATGAGATAAAGCAGAGGACATACACCCGCAAGACAAAGGACAGCTAGGTCCACATCACTCACCTCCTGTGTTGATGTAGGTATGATACAGGGTGTAGTGTACCACTCGGATCCTGACGCCCTCAGAGACAGGAAGTACAGTGTTAATCGTCACCGAAATAGGGGTAACAGAGTAGAGACGCAAGGTTAGTTTCACTAGTACTGCACCTCGTGGCTTGAGGGGTGGTCCCTGTCTGGTCTCCACTCCAGTTACAGGCGTCTGACACCTTCAGGAGGTACTTGTACTTCTCAAACACCTCCTTGGAGGCGCGCAGCCCGTAGAACACTTTGTCATCCTGAATAATTTTCTAGGACACATAAGACCCAGGCAGATGTGAGATTTGAGGAGAAGAAAGTCCGGCATTTAGGTTAATTAACAGTATTTAAATGGATACTGTGTATAGATCAATGAACGCCCCCTGGCGTTCAGCTAAGGTAAGGCATCTGGGTTACAGGTTACTCAGGGTTTGTGGTGGAGTTGAGGACAAATGCAGGGTTACGGTTAGGGTTGTTAGAGTTTGTGATGACAAACAGACTCACTTTGACCATTATGCTTTTCTTCTTCAGGCATTCTAAGAAAGCAGTCTGTTTCAGGAGCCGCTGGTCCAGGGGGTCCTCCACCAGGTCAGCAACCAGGACATAATCAAAGGATTTCTGGGTGGGCTTAAAGACACGAGGGAGGTTGTCTATAAGGTACTGGGGTACAATACAGCCAGCGAGGTTTATCCATGATCCCACCCATACATTACACTGACTGAAGAAGACTCTACAAACACACTTTCCTGACCAGACATTTACCCAACCCTGACTTGGTAGACTATGGCCCAGTGTTCCAGACATGGATTAAATCTATAGTCCCAGACTTAAAACGTTTTCAATGGAGATCTTTATGGAATTTTTCTTTAACTTTTGGACTAGGCTTAATTCATGTCTGGGAAACTGGGTCAACAGATATCAGTCTGATAAGGCGACACATAAATGGCCACGTCTGTATACTTTCAAACAATGTAAATTCTTGGTTTACAGATAAGTTTTTACTGTTCGGTGTGTCATCTCTTACCAAACATGGTAACAGTGGATCGGTGCAGTTGACAGAGTCATACTGGTGCTTCTCCTGCATCTCAAAGCCATCCTGCAATTCACAAACACAGGCATGCTTATCCACAACTGCAGACCACAACTTTCGTGGTCTCCTGCCCCAAAAGTGAAACACACGTAGGCTACTCCGTGTTATAGCACCTAACCATACAACGGCACACCCACACACAATGGCAAAGCAGACTTTGATAGAGGGCCACTAAACAGGTCCTCTTACACCGTTGTCCTCCAACAGTGACTGCAGGCCTTGACTTGCCTCGTTGAGGAAACGTAGCTTTAAGATTTGGGAGCCTTAAGAAATTAAGAGTTGAGCACGTAATCTAAATTCGTAGTCTACGTACCAGTAGGGCCTATCTAGATACCACTTAGTTAATATGCCGTGAGCAAAATGTGAGCAGCGTCCACATTTATATTCTGTAAGTTACGTTTTGGATCTTGTGTAAAAATATCTCTTAGTTAGGGTGTGTCACAACATACTTTCAAACCACATTATTAAACTATTACATGCTTCCAAGAATTCAATAACACTTGCTCTACTGGGAAGAAAAAACCTGCTTCGCAACAGTGGAGAAACTTAGGCCTACTGTCTCTTAAGGAGCATATTTGTCGGGCCAATAAACAAAGTATAAAAACCACCAACAACAGCGTTTTGGGTTAGTTTTTAGGTTGCAGTTACAGTTCATCATGCGTCCCCCCCCAAAAAAAGCATTTTTGAATTTAAGCCTATCCCAACTGAGATAAACCACTAAATCTGAACAGTTACAGTAAAATAACGTTGAAATGCAAAGTAAGCTACAGCCAGGCAAACTAGCAGTATCTGAAACGACGAAAAATGTTAAACAGTTTACCATGATCTCAGGGTCCTACCTCAGGGTCCTTGAAGAACATGCCGCGTTGAAGGTAAATTAACTTCAGAAGCTAACGGGGGTTTCAAAAAAGACACCAGCAAACTGAGAGGTTAAGTTCTCACTTGTCCAACGTGCTCTCTTTCATGTCTCAGATAGCACAGTGACACCACTGTTGTCACGATCACGAAACCTGTTCACTTCCAGTAATTCCACTTCCGCGTTTAGACGGGTATCATAACCCTCTTTCAGGTGGCCAGTACAGGTATGCCATTTTCGTCATCCGCATCTCTGAACAATGCGCTGAAATTCCCTAATTAACCACACCCACTACTTCCACGGTGTAAAAAGGTTTCGAATTGGCGACGCATGGTGGCCAAAATAAAATACTCTTGAAAGACAAAAGGAAAAACAATGGATCAGATATTTATTTAAGCCCGTGTGTCTTGTCTCTGCAAGCACAGTGACTACATTGAAATAGTTAAGCAACAACGTTAATTCTGAAGGAGCATTTGACTATCACTGTCTACAATACCACTAGCAGGACTGATACATGTTACCAGTCTTCACTAAGGACTACAGTACACATTTTACATCAAAGTTGATACAGTCAGGTGGCCCTAATAGTCTTTTAACATGAAAAAAAACTGCTGGCAGAAGTAAGGTGATGGAAGCACAACACTGCACATGTGGAAGGGTCAGAAGTGGGAAATGTTGTTAGGGAAGCCAACATTGGGGGGCATTGTGTACTTTCTCAGTCCTCATCCGCCTTTGAGCTTTTGCGGAAGTTCTTGCGGTTGATCTTCTTGAAGCTGGCAAAACCAAGGCTGGGCTTCTCCATCTCCTCCTTCAGCGTCCCTGGGTCTTCTTCCTGCTGTGGCCTCTTCCTCTTCCTCTCTGTTTCTTTCAGACAATGGGAGAGTGCTGCCCCCTCCTCCACATCCTCATCTTCCCCTTCCTCCTCTTCATCCAGATCTGGGTGTTTGAAACCCGTGCTCCTTTCTCTGGCTCCATCTTTAGACATGTCCCCTGCGTCCTCTTTCTGCGCGTGGCTCGGCCTGGAGAACACTATCTTATGCTGGGAACTGCTGTTTTGGCCCTGGTTGAACATGGGTACGAAAGTCTCTTCGGGGCCGCAGGCCTTGGAGCTGTTCTTTCTTTGCTGAAGGCTGTGTATGTACTGCTGGGCCACCGTACTATTTTGGCGGTCGCTGGTCTCAGGTATGTCCTCCAGGCTATAGCGTGTCCAGCGCTCCGGGTGCAACAGGTAGTCAGGCACTCCTCTACCACTCTTTCCCCCACGAGGGACTGGTGGTGGGGGTGGGGAGGGACGAGCAAACACCCCATCCCTGAGGTGGTCCTCCAGGCCCAGCCCGGAGACCCTGTCCTTTCCCAGTGGCCCGGTGGGTCTTTCCACACTCAGCCCTGTTGTTTTCTCCTGGCCCAGCCCAGCAGCTTTCTCCAGGCAGTCAAAAATGCTCTTGGTACGGTTAGAAAAGCTGGAACTGCCACCTCTCAAACTGAAGGCTGGTTCTGTGGGTCTGATGGAGGGCTGCCTCGGCCCCAGGTCCCCGGGCTCTTCATCAGCGGACGAGGAGGAGAGGTCTTCTACCTCCGGGTCAAAGGGCAGGGTAGGCTCATCTGGGTCTGAGTCGCTCAGGGAGAGGTCATCTGGGATTTTGATGACGTCACTGTTTGCCAGCGTATTGGAGGGGGCTTCTCCTTGGTCCTCTCGTTCACACATGCTCTCTGGAGCTTCTGAAATCCCTGTCAGGGTTGACAACCTAGAAATTTAAGAAATATACAATTGTAATGTCTGCGCCTGATTTCAGACAGTTCAAACTTTTAACACATGTGTAAACTACAAAAATGTCCAAAGATCCTTGACCTTGATAAGAGTTCGATGCAGCTCCCCTACAGGACTCTCTCTCAGTATGGGTCACTAGTCGCTGTCCTTCCAACCTGTAAACACAGACACATTAGGAGGTTGCAGACAGGTGTGGTTGTTCACAGTGACTGTTTAATGTAGGTATATACGGTTGGGTAGGGCAAACTGTTACCGCATGTGCCAATGTTTGTGGGGGTATCTTACTGGGCTTGGAGACTCACAGGTTGTGGAAGGTGGACAATTTGTTGCTGAGTTCAGATAGGAGGGCAGCGTCTGCCATTGTGTGATAGCCAACCCCAAAGTGAATAGGTGAAGCCTCTACCTGGCAACATACATGACGAATAGTCACACCGTAGTCCGTATTATTAGCCGTACAATAACACAATAATGCCACGCTCTTTCTAGATCAGATGGACGTTTTCTACGTTTGGCTCTTTCTAACATAACACTTCAAGTTCTCATTATAACCTATCTAATTGATATAGCACGCTAACCTAACTAGCCTAGCTGTGGTAGCGTGGTACAGTAAGTGTGCACAGGGAGACAATTTAATTAAAGATAGTTAGCGAAGCGATTAACATAACAAACTGCGACATTTGCATTGCTGTTAAATTAATATAGTTGGCTTGATAACCTACTCACATACACACACTTACACACAGTGTCTACATTTACCTTTCCGTTTGCGCTCCGAGCTGACAAATCTGCTTCAGTAGCTACTATGTGGGGCTAACTCTGTCTACTCTGCGCATGGTCAGATGACACCAATTCGTTTCTATGCCGCCGCCTGCAGTGTAGGAGTGTGAGTGCAGACACCTATCTAGCTAACTAGCTAGCATAGTATATTCCTATATTTTTTGGGCATTCCTGGTTTGATAAATATACTATATTTTGGAAGGGTACAAAAACGACATTTCAGACTGTAGCCCTATATTTGGCTGACGGGTCCTTTGTGCCAAACCGTACGGTAACTCAGTTTGTCAGACAACGTAGAGCTGAGTACTGTAGTTGTAGCGTCTGACTAGTCAGCTACAAAACAGGACAGTACAAAGCAGAAGCGAAAGGATAGCTAGGTTAGCTAGCTAGCTGGGCAGGTCTTCAAATCAAACTAAAACAATCAGGTCACACTCATCTGGTATCTTTTCCAAAATGTCTTATGCAAACGCAAGTGAACCGACCCAAGCCCAACAGTCACCCAGTCACGAAAATGAAATATGTCCAGGTATGTTGTTGTTGTTGCTAGCGAAAGTATTTTTTGTCACATGAAAAGTGACTTGGCCGAAAATCATTCCAGTTTCACATTGCATTACTTTTTTTTATCATTAAGCTCGCACTAACTGGTAGACTGGTTTTAAAGGAAGGTATCTTGACAGTAATGTAGTTTTCAATGTTCACGAAGTGTTCTTATTTCATCAGAGCCGAAGAGGTTGCACTGTTCCATCTATGGCTGCAGGCGAGTGTACACGGATACAGACTCGCTGAGCAACCATGTCCAGGACCACCACATCCACAGCCAGTCCCTTCCTGGTGAGCTCTATCGTCTCAGGTTTAAATGAATTAAGAGGCATTCAGAGGCCTCAGTTGAAGTACATTAATGTAAAGCCATACAGTAAATTTGACAGCATACATTTGATCTGATCATTTGACACTAAACATAATTCAACACTGTTCTGTCTTTTTCGTCCAACAGGCAAAACATTTCATTGTTCTTCCGCTGGTTGCAATGGCTCCTTTTCCAGCATGCAAGACCTAATGAAGCACACGAGGCACCACCACAAACCAAACATTTACTTTCAGTAAGTCTGCTTGTACAGTCTCCTGCACATTGAGAGTGGCGTTTGATGGTTTATACACATCGTATTTGCCTAGTCTGCTTTATAGTGCTATTATTGCTGGTACAGTATCTAACCGGTTTATCTTTCTGCTTCTATAGGTGTGAGAGTTGTCGTTCCAAGCTACGCACCTACCCAGCTCTCTTGAAACACATCCACACCTGTTCTAAGGTGGCCAAAGGAAAGATAGGGAAGACTGCTGAACAGTCCAGCCATGACCAGTTACTTGGCCCTAACACTCCCTCTGACATTCTCCCCAGCCCTAACCCAAACCCTACTACATCTCCCATGGCCACGGACTCCTCTAACGCTCACCAACAATGGGAGTCAGGTACAGCTCCACACCTGCTACCCTCCCAACTGCAACTCCCCAAAAAGTGCTCTCTTCTGGCACCATCTTCCACATGTTTCCCACGTGCTGATTCCCAGTCGCAGGCTCAGTCTCAACCTCAGGCCCAGAGCCAAGTCCAGGACCAGACACGCAAGACAGACAACCCAGAGCAGCCAGAGGACCAGGCTCCTCCTCCGATGCAGCAGCAAGCAGAGCCAAGCGTGCAAGACCTCCCCGCTCTGACAAGCTCCTCTCAGACATCTCCTGGGTCCAACGCCGTGTGGAGAAAGAACCAAGGTGATCTTGTCTAATCAGTCTGTCAATTTCACAATACAATTCCCTTTGTCATCAGGTGATTGCACATCTGCTATGGAGCTCCCCTTTACCACCAATAGAAAATGTACTTTTCTAGGATTTGGGTATTCTTCTAACTATTATTCGCTCTTCTCACAGGCGCGTCCTTCAACAGCCGCATTGTCTGGGAACACAGTAGGGGGCGCTACACGTGCGTGCAGTGTGGCCAATCCTCTGAAAGCCGCCAGGAGATGACAGCTCACATTGAAACCAATCACAAGAGTCCAAGCCTATCCAGTCAATAGTCAAATGGGTACTCGTTGGTCAGTGTTGTTTGGTTCCTTGGATGGCAGAGTAGTCGCTGCCCTCCAACTGCACTCTACCGTGATAGATTGATGATAAAATGGGACAAATTATTTCCCTCACTTTCACAGACTTCTCACTGGATTTTTCACCTCACATAACTCTACAGATACTCAAAAGTATTCTGGCAATCTGATGTTTTTCTCTTTTATGAAGCAACAATGACATTTGGCGGTATATTCCAACTATTCAAGCGCTTGAGTATCTTATGCGGTATGCCTTATGCATAATACTGAGAATGGAAAAAAAGGCATTTGTTGAAAAAAATCTTCATTTCTAATTCACAATTTGTAACACCTTGTAATAAAATGTATCAAGTTTTTTTATTATTATTATTTTTTAATGTTTTGCCTCAGTACTGTTTGGTTGACATATAGACATAATGTGATCATTGACCACCAAGCAGATCGCCAATATTGCCAAATTATTTATCTTTCAAACACCAACACGGATATCGGTCTGCCTCCGAGCAAAAAGACGCTAGCCAGTGAGAGCTTGCCATCTGGAGAGGAGAACTGGACGAATATGTTATTGTCTTTTTTTTCTTTTTCTGCTCTCTCCTGCTCAAACACACATAAATGCAGGGATAACAACGAACACCAGAAACATGTAGTTAGGGGAAGATCCTCAGGATCCGCCCCGTCAGTTCTCATCTCTGCCTCTGTCAGGTCTGCTTTACGACGAACAAATAAACTCCATTGTTGTCAACAACTCAGCATGACAATTCAATTTTGGTTCTGCCATGAAACGTTTATCATAGGAAGGTGTCAGACATCTTCAGTCTATGGTAGACAGCAACGCTGTGATTGCTGTTGGCAGAGTAAAGTGCAACCTTCCACCTCTAATTAAGTCATTCAAAGGCCAGGTGCAATCAGACTGGCTTGTCACAAAGTGATTTGGCACTAGAACAATTCCTCTATTCAAATTCCTTCCGGTGTGTCACAGATGCGTGAGTCAGGCCTAGCTGTTTCTCCACCAATGTGAGCCAGGGTTGTTTGTGCCTAAGGTTTGTTTATAGACACACATAAGTCAACACACTGCTCATTAACTACCTTCTACTTTATCTTTGTGTCGCTGTGTTTATGCCCAGAGACTCATATGTTACCTGAAATCTCTGCTGATAGTGTTATTTATTGTGAAATGTGCTGTGCAGATCTCCAGGGGTGTGACAGTAAAATAGCCGTAGTTTTAGGTTTGTACTGAACAGCAGGAGACAGCCTCTCATAGCTCTGGATTCAACAAACAGACTGAACGGACCATCCTTGGTGTGTGTGTTGTTGCAGGCCCACTCCCTATCCGCAGGTGCCTGCCTCAAGATAAGCAGTGCGTGAACACCAGTGCAAGCTAATATAGTGTAATTTCATATTAGCCATTTTAGGGCTCCCGGCCCTGAGGGACTGTTAATTCATCACATCTCATTTACATTTCTGCCTCCTAATAGGACTAATGAAAGTCCTTCTCCTCAGGCCTACCACACTCTCAGTGCCTTTGCTACTATGGGATTGAGGTGCATTAAATACAAAGAACCCATCAAGAAAAAGGTCCACACCTCATGAAAGCCATTTCTTACTCTGATCCTAATGAAAGAACTAAAACAAATTTGTGTTTATTTATTATTTGAGTTGTATTTCAATTAAAAACATGGGGAGGGGCGAGGAGTTAAGAAACATCAGTATTTTACAGTGGGAAACATTTTGGGTGAATAATAAGCCCCATTAAGCCTGATGTTTCAAGGTACTGTTAATAGGCCTGCAATTGTGTGCTGCAGTAATGTGAGAGTGTGTGTGTGGCAGGGGGTGGGAGACAATACACTCCTTGTACATTAGATGGGCAAATGATTCATTGATGACTCTTTGATCTCTGAGATGCAGCTTTGTATTACAGACTAGAAAGCAGACTGCTGTTAAAAGAGCCCTGCAAGCCTTCTTCACTCTTTATGGAACTGCTGTGAGTTTATTCTGCTACTCCCCTGAAAGCTTAGACCGTCATTTGCTTGCATGGCTGGTCCTTGCCACCAGCCTTTCATTCCACTTCGCAGTGAGAAGCAATAATGGTGGAACGGAGGAGTGGGGGCAGAGAGGTGACAAGTTCGGCTCACAACCGAGAGACTCATTTTGGACAAGTGGCACTTGGCACCCCTAGACAGTCCCCAGGTTAGCTGGTACAAAGATGAAAGAAAAAAAAAACTGGGAAATAAAAATCAATGCTAGAGCAGCAGTCCTGAAGTTATCATTGGCACTAAAAAGCGGTTGAGACTGCCCCTCAGCAGCTCTCCCCATGGAGGGGCTAAGCAGGCACCAGACCACTAAGGGGAGGGGGGGGGGACCTGAGCCCCAAGCTGCCATCAAGAAGAGAGAAATGAAACCTACAGGCAGCAGATCTCAGGGCCCCAGACACTCAACCCATTGATTTGATCCTCTAATCATAATTGGAGTTTGTGAAGCGAAGCAACAGAGAATGGGCGCGAGAAACAAAAAGATCAGAACAGACCTGAAGCATTGTGCTTTTGAAGCTTTAACTGGTCACAAACAAACTTTGAAAACACTGCAAATTGTTCTGCTTGCCAAGACTTAAAATCTTAGTTCGGAAATATAATATTTATTATCTTGTTTCAAAAGTTATTTACTAGTTTCTATCTTTTAATTTGTGGTATATTCTTAAACCTACTTATTTCCAGACTGGAACCAACTTACTTTAAGATATCTTGTTGAGTAAAATTATATGTCCATGCAGCAAGATAATTTCACTAGTATTACTGTAAGTAATTTTTTCTTCAAATTTTGCAGTGAACACACTGCGAACCGTGTCAGTAAAGTGAACCAAATTACCTTTTCCAAAGTTGGGTTGGAAGGCCCACAATTCTTTTGTTGATGGGGTCACTAATGGGGTCCACTGTCATGACTCTAATTTAATATGTATTCAAATATAGAATAAGGTCTCTTGCTGAGGAGGGGTATAGTCGTTTTCTCTATTTTCATAAACGCTTGTGGTTGTGTGTGTCTGTGTGTGTACTGCTTAAAATTCTTCTGGTGGTTGGCATTCACCAAGGCTTCTGGGAAGAAGAGACATTTCGATAATTAAGCCTTCTTTTTGTTATCAGGTCTGTGATGGGAGATGATTGACACTTGCCAAGCCACACTGACAAATTAAATGGCATTGGACTGTGGACAATGTATTCTTCATAAAGCCAGACTTGCTCCCAACACCAGACCCAACACACACATTACACCAGGAAATCAAATCTTTAGCTACCCTTTCAAGTTGAACATGCACTCCTTGATGTCTCAACAATACTTAACAGAGAGGGGAGGAAGAGAGGAGAGGATGGTGTGGGTCTTTGCAAAAAGGTCAAAATTGTAAAAATTGCAAATTGTCACAAATTGTGATGAATGGTTCATCACAGGAAATCCTTGGTACTGGTGTCACAGATTTTCCTCCACATTCATTCAGAAGTTTGAATCAAACCACCTGTCTGTGTGTAGATGGTTTAGTCCTCAATTGTCAAGCTGAATGTTCAAGTGAAAAATATGTGCATGCTTGTGTGTGTGTGTGTGTGTGTGTGTCTAAGGGTATGTTTGTGTGTGTTTCAGTGTGTGGCGTGTAGGTTCTGTGGGAAGTGGGCATTCATGGCATCTGTACGTGAAACTCAGGTAATGTACCAAGATTCCTTTACTTCACTTTTTAAAGAAGATTCAGAGCTCAGTTGGGGGTTGACCATGTCGCTATGCCTGCTGATCAACAGATCTTCTATTCGGGATCTGAAGAGAGGAAAGCAGGCGTAAAGTGGTCTTCAAATCACTATGGAGACACTCTCCAGGCTACCATTGGGGGCTTTAACACCCATTTGCATTTCATGTGACAGCCTTATTCGGAATCATTTCGTTTGACGTATCATCTCCTGGGATGACCACATCTGCTACCAATTTGGCCACAACAGGTTCCGGTGCACCACCTCACCCCCTCCCACTGACTCACCCCATTGACTTGTGTGTTGTGGTCATCTTCACCAACCTGTGGGAGATTAATAAGATGGCGTGTAGCTTTGTAAGGAGGAGAGGAGTTGGCAGTCCATGCATGCTGCATATCTTTCTGATCCACTGCTTCTGTCTGATGGCCGGCCGCTTTCCTGTGAGTCTCTTCCCAGATCCCTCGGCTGTTTTTCAGAAGAGGCCGAGGCAGAACACTCAGTTGCCCCCTGCTCCCCTGTCCTTTGTATTACACATTGATCTTAATGAGGGTTAATGGTTTAACTATGCTGGAAGAGATGAAATGAGCGGGAGGATGACCTGTTGGAGGGAACCCACATTAAAACACAATTAAAGGCAGTGTTGCTGCAAATAGGGGGCTCAGCTTGAGGTGGCATGGTGCATTCAGAAGAAGGGTCAGGTCTTTAGAAACCAGAGGAATTCTCTGTTCTCTTATTTCACAGAGATAATACACCTGTTTCGTCTTATGTTTTGTTCCATGCAAATCTGTTCAGTTTTTCTTCGATCAAACCCACCACTTTTCCAGCATCTATTTTTTAAGCAGTCTGGTATGCAATTCTTTCTGATCTCTTTTCCTCCTAGTGTGTCAGATTCAGAGCACAATGTTTATTCCACTTGCCTGTGTATGTAATCAAAACAAAAGACTATACATTTCAAGCCATTTCTACACTATGCATGCATGTCAACACATTGTTCAAACAGTAATAACAAGAAACTATTTAAATTGACTATTGTCTTTCATTGTACGCACAAACTTGTAGGTTTCGGGGTCCCACAAAATCTCCCAATTTCCAATATCAGGAGAAAGCATGACAGGACACTTCACAAAGGAAAAAATGTCCCTGTTTAACTATTTTCTCTTAAGATTCTAATTCAGTATGCACCTGCCCAATGAAGGTGCACTTCTTTTGACTGACAAACACATCATTTCCTCTTTCATTGTGTGTTTTGAAGTTGTGACACTCAATTATTTTTGTGTGCCCAGTCATCAATAATGATTTGTGTTTAAACATCTAATGAGCATTACGTGGCTTTTAATTGCTGCTTACTCTCAGATCAATTTTAATACAAAGTGGGAATTATTTAAAATTACTTACTGAACAGGAAAAAATTAAAGCTACGCTTGGGATGATGCAAATGGATGAAATGCATTATCTTGTCACGCACAAGAGAGAGAAAGAGAGAGAGAGAGAGAGAGAGAGAGAGAGAGAGAGAGAGAGAGAGAGAGAGAGAGAGAGAGAGAGAGAGAGAGAGAGAGAGAGAGAGAAAGAAAAGAAAAGAAAGAGAGAGATCAATAAGAAGATTAAAAACTTTTTTTAAACAAGACTTTCTTCTAATCCTCCCTCATCAACCACACAACCCCTGAGTCATCCAGTCATTTTTGATATCTGTGATAATTGGTTCATTTTCTATTCTGAGGGGATACCTGACTCTGTGTTCAGAGACCCTGTGATTGTCAGTGAATGTGTCTTCTCTCCCCAATCAACAGTGCTTCTCCACACAATTGCTGGCTTAAGATCTCTCTACTTGTACTGAAACGAGGAGGGCAAAGCTATTATCTCATTTATTATATTTCACACTCACGATCAGTGTCAGGATTTTTGAAAAGGATCATCCAATATCGAAGCAATCAAATACCTTCATTCCTCTGAGTATGTTTCTTTGATATAGTCAGCTCTTGTGGACTTGGTTTGGTAATTAGGTAGCAATTCCTGTAGCATTGCACAAGATCCCCTTGTTCTTATAAAGCTCCATGGTTTGTCCACAGAACAGAGGCATCCTCAGGCCTCAGGTTAGACAGGGACAGGTTTTCCCTCACAGCTTTGAGACTGCCACAGAAGGGCTGTGGATCGACACCCTGACCTATCAGACTCTCATGTGTGTGTGTGTGTGTGTGTGTGTGTAGACTGTGACCTATCTCACCGGGATACAGCCTCTCCTCTCCAGGGAGCTGGATGGGTAGTGGTGAGATTTCAAGGGGATCCTCAGTGGGACTGCTGTTCTTAGGAGATAGCCAATCAGTCGTCATCCTGCTCAAACACTGCTGCCTAATGGCAGGCTGGTACTTAAAGCCTTCAGGAAATGTTACGCAGACGAACACCGGCTTCCAACACAGTCCCTGAGGCGGATAAAGGATGGAACAGGTAACTCAGCTCTCTCCCTTTCACTCCAACTTCATGTAACCTTCATGTGCTATGAAGATAGAGGGCCTAACTTGTTTATCAGTTAGGGTGTGCATGGTCTGCTGTGTCATTTGAGAAGAGCTGTGATTGTGTTCTCCTCCCTCATGTAAATTGTGTGTATTTCTCCTGACTCTTGTCCATGCTAGCTAGCTGCACTACTTGCTCTCACTACTTTACCTAAATTCATTTATCACGAGCAGTAATTGAAAACACAGTGCCTGGCTCAACAGGGCTTAAATAATGTACAGCAAGCTAATGGGCCACAATGATTCAAAATCTCCCTGTGACCTTTACCAGGCATTAATGGGGACGTGAAACAGACTCAACTTTGGGGCATACAAATCACGAGGAGAAAAAAAAGGAGAGCTAATTTCCGAGCTTAAATGGCATGGTGTCAGAGCAGCAACAGAGGTAAAGCAGCAAGAGGGCTTGACTTTTGCAGGAAATTGGTGGGGGATAATTGAGCAATGTGACAAAGGGAGCACAGCTTAGCTCGGAAACCAATTAAGACGTCATCCCGAAAACAGATGTAGCCCCAAAAAAACGGACACACTCACACGGTGTGATATCCTGAGTTGGTGACTCCCATCTTGCCTTGGCACTGTCTCTCTTTTCATTTGATTGTCTTGGATGCTGGAATTATCACCAACCAAAGATAACACACGAACCGAAACAGAAGGTAGAAGTTCTGTCAAGTTGTGTGATTGGATGCACACATCATGCATGATCAGCCTATTACTATCTAACAGTATTTGTCTTTGTATCAAGGGGTTACATTGTGTGTGTCCCTGGAAGGCAGTTGTAACAAATTACTGCAGGAGAACAAACATCTCTGTTCCACTCCACCACCGCAAGCTTTTAATTCCAAACTTTTCCAAACTTTCAGAACAAATCACAAGAAAATTCACACGAGGAGAACAAAATGCAAAAACAAAACTCCTGTTAGCCTTTCTGAGTTTTCCTAAATCAATTTGGCGCTTTGAACATAGTTCAGAAAACACGACAGCTCAATCACTCAGAGCGAAACTTCGCAACAAATGTTGAAACTTTCTTGCCCCTGTACTTCAAAGCAACAAAGCAGACGCTATTAAAAGAAAATCCACCAGCTCTCCCAGGATACCGTGTTATACGGCTTCATGTTTCAACACAATGAACCAGAGAAAATACCATTTATATTTCATGACCATAATACTGTAGGGCAACATCTTGGCACGATGCAGTAAAGCTGTAACAGTGGGTCAAGATCAACCATTAACTAAAGCGCGGCTCCAAATCTATATAACCACTCATTCATACTATGGTGTCATCACAAAAGGAGAGACGTGTCTCTGCTGTTTGGCTTTCCTCCACGTCACCTCACAGTCCAACAGAGAGACCAGAGGCAGCGATGATAGAGATACCCTGTTGCAGTTCAGGCGTGGCACGTCCCCAGCCCTCCGGGCTACTGGAGTCCATGAGCTGAATTCTCTCACCGCTTGCACATGCTGAGTCCAGCTTCTGTCCAGCCCTGACCTTTCTCCACTGCAGGGGTCGATTTCACAAACCCGGTCTAGCGTATCTAATGCTGATCCTTCTCATTATATGAACCGGTCTGTTACACGCTGAATGTGAATCACAGTGGATCACGTAGCTTGTGTGTGACATTTAAGAGTGGGGACAGTTGACTGAGCTGTTCCAGTTTGCTTGGCTGCGAGACAGCTGGGAAGCCATGTGGGTAGTCACAGTTGAATTGCAGGGGTTGTTCCCCAGGTCTCCTCAAGGGGGCACCATGTCTCCACAGTTGAGTTCAACTTCATGTTATTTCCTTCCTTTTGTGTATGTCTCTGACTGACTGACTGAGTAATTGTGTGTGTGTGTGACAGAGAGAGACAGCAAGCGAGAGAATGATAGGTCATGTATTAATGACAGAAAAGAGAAAAAGTGTGTTAAAAAGAGTGAGCGAGTGGGGCACGGCGTGAATAAATGTATGTTTACGTCCATGCCTTTTTTTCTATTTTCCTTTGTGTTTTTTTATTTCAAACCCTTTTTTTTGCAAGGTACAGTCGGGCAGGGTCCAGTGATTTATCAATTCGATCAAAAAGCTATTTAACAATCTGAAGCCAGAGCAACCTAGCCTGCAGTGCTGGCTCTTATATTCCACCACCCACCTGCAGTGAGGACCCAAACCAAGCAGCACCACCAGTAATAGACCTTGAATTACAATTAATCCTGCTCCGCTCGATTTGCCAATAGTGATTCCAGCAGAGAGAGGGGAACTGAGAGTGAGGAGAAGGCAGCGGGGACTTCAAGGTGTGTATTTCTTTGTGTTTGTGTTTGTGTTGATACGTGTGTTTCTGTGTCTGTGTGTACGTGTGTGAAAGTGTGTGGGAAAGACAGCGAGGCGGAGAGGGACATGGCAGAGGAAGAGTGATGTAAGGCAATGCTACCTGTCACTCATGCAAAAATTACAGCTCTTTTATGGTCTGGAGTGCAAGAGCAGGCTTTTACTTTTGACATGCCCATGTCACCTCTGTCACTATTAGCAACCAAACCGCCTCTCCCAGGTCGCCATAAAATGATTTTATTGCTGTTAAGTTATGTGGGCGTAAGTGATTCTCTTCTTTTATCAGTGCTCCTATTGGTTAACCCGTTCGCCACAGGGTGTCACAGTTGATTGTATTTCAGTGGCAAGTTGATTGAGAGACGTCCTATGTGTTAACTCCTGCTTTGTGATATTTTGAGGTGGACTGTGCAGCTGCATCAGGCTGTTCTGTGTTAATTGGGCTGTGCTGGGCCTTGCTGTGCCGAGTGCTACAGCCCTCATTGAAGCAATAGCAGGAAGCCAGGGTTTTCCAGCACAGGGCTGGGTCTCTGCCAGTACTCTGCTCCAGAGCCCAAGGTGCATGCTGGTATTTAGATTAGGAGGCAGAGAGGGATTTCATTAGTTGTTTATCTGAGGGCCTGTGAAAGCGTTGGGCTGCTTATTAAAAACCCACACTAGCCTGTAGGCGAAGCTGCCTGGAGGTTTGGGGATCACAGAAGGTGGAAACACAGCTGGGGAACAGACGTCGCTGCCTCCTAACCTCACCTCGCCTCACCCCCCCCACCTCCACTGCCTCCCTCTCCTCTGCCCCCAAAGCATCTCCTCCCTCTTTCTCTGGCTGCAGACCTCCCAGCTCCTCCTGCTTTGGCTCAGGAACTCAACCCTAGCCTCCCCTCCATATCCATTCCCTCTCCCCCACCTATTCTCACCTCTCTCCCATAACAGCGCGCTCATCCTCACCCCTCACCCACTCAGCACCTGCTCCCCCCCCGCCCCCGCCCCCGCCCCCCAACGCTCCTTAAATCCACCACCTTCTGTCTCGGCTCTCTTCTCCCTCAACCCAACAGGCGTCAATATAATCCCAACCGATCGAGACCTCCATCAGACTTTCTGCCCCCCCCTCACTCCTACACAAGCCCCTCCCTCCCTCCCTCCCTCCCTCCCTCCCTCCCTCCCTCCCTCCCTCCCTCCCTCCCTCCCTCCCTCCCTCCCTTCCTCCCTCCCTCCCTCCCTCCCTCCCTCCCTCCCTCCCTCCCTCCCTCCCTCCCTCCCTCCCTCCCTCCCTCCCTCCCTCCCTCCCTCATCCTTCATCCGAAGCTTTGTAAAGCACTGGGGAAGAGGGGTGATGGCTCTGGGGCCCCTTGCTTGAATGCCCACAAAATCCTGGATGGATGAAGCTTACATGACCCCCTAGTGATCAATATATATTTGAAGGGGCTCGGTGTAATATCTTTTCATGGAGACCAAGATTCCTGGGGACCCCCTGTTTCCCAATCTGCTTTACACCCCCATTGTCAGCCTCCCAGCTCCCCCATTAGCCCTCCCCTTTCTCTGTCGTGTTCTCCACCACCCCCTCCCTGCACCTCCTCATTCCCTCTCCTCTCATCCTGTGCCCCCTCATCCCCCCCACCCACCATCCACTTTTCTCACATCAGTGTGTCATGTTGACAGACAGAGGCAGACAGCAGGCTGATGTCAACCGGGCCAAGGACAAAACGAACACAGGAGCCTGCTGGGATACTGTCACCCAAACCACTACCTCCACCCCCCACCCTGCCCCCCGAGAGACATACCTGCCTCTATCACCCTGCCTCCACCACCCGCCCTCCCTCTCTCTTCTGCCCTCCACCACCCTGCCCATATCCTCCTGCCTCCATCATTACCTCCACCATCGACCCTGCCTCTGTCCTCCGGCACCACCACCCTCTTTACCTCCGGAGGTCTCCTTACCTTAACCCCCCCTGCCTCCACTTAAACCTCCTCTTGAGCCTCTCATGGCCTCATGGTGTCTCCGCATCCATGTTTATGCAACCTGGGGCTGTTTCCCTTTGAGCCTTCGGGGCAGGTGAAGTGGGTCAGCAACAATTACTTGAAAATATTGGAAAGTAATTGTTTGCCCCACGGTTGGCGCTTGTGAGAATGAGTTCTTGCATTAATTGCACTGGGTAAGAAAAAGAAAGTGTCACACCGTAAGCATCTGGCTGTTTTGAAAATAGCTACCTACTGCAAACCAAAGTGCTGGAAAGAGTCAAAATAACATTGTGTGCCATGGTTGTTGGTGAAGTACTCCAGCTGGTTCTTTGTGGTTTAAATAGGAAGGACTTGAACTCCGATTCTTATTTATTTCATTACTTTTGTCTTCTTTCACTTAAGTCAGTCATGAAAGAGGAAAGACGTGAGAACGAGAGTTTAAGTGTGGGAATAGATGTTTTTTGACGTCGTCTGTTACAAACCGTGAAGAGTAAAAGGTGTTGCTTTGTTTGGTATTTTTGCTTTGAAAAGGAGAGAAAGAGTATCGCGTTTTTTTCCCTGAGCTTTGGTCCCTGATGTTGGGATTTCTTGCTGCGCTGGAAGAAGGTACCTGCGGCTCCCTCAAAGATGAATGTGTCTGGCTTGAGACAGACCTCCCTGCTTTGGAATGAAAATGGTGGGGGCAGCGAGGGGATCGAATGGCCCAAATGTATTCCATATTTGGGCTGGGGGTAGGTGAGCGTGGGGGGCTAGGGGTGGACGGTGGGGCCTGAAAAGATGTTGAGACTTCATGGTTATCTGTTCAATTTCACACCCTAGACACGTGATTTCCCTAGACAGACAGACACACACACACACACACACAGACATGCTCACCCCTCCCGCCATCACTGACAGCATCAGATCCACCACTGTGACAGGCCTTTGTTTAGTACACAGGACACACGGTTAGATCTAGTGCACTGCACCATGAACTCTCCCACCATGAGGGGCTCTGTTGGAACATAATGTGCAGCATACTGACAGGCTCTGATCACAGATGCTCCATAAGAACATGACAGGTGCAATGCCCACCCTTCTACTTAGGGCAGTGGGGGGGCTATGTGGCCTGCAGTGGTGGCTGCTGGGTAATGTAGTTGATATGATAATTTGTGTCAGTTTCATGGGGGGAGCGGGAGAAACAGGGTGACGAGACTGTGTGGTTGTGCGTTTTTTTTTGTGATGGACTTAGGGCTTTATAACATGGACTTCCAACCTTGTTTGTCGCCCGTACATCATGCTTAGCCCGTATGTATGTGCAGTACTGCATCTCTCTCTCTCTCTCTCTCTCTCTCTCTCTCTCTCTCTCTCTCTCTCTCTCTCTCTCTCTCTCTCTCTCTCTCTCTCTCCTCTCCAAAATACACCTGCTTATATCCTAACTCATTAAGGTGTGAAGGGTATCCACAGAAAAAGGGACAAACAACTGGAATCCATCTTTTCTGATCCTTTGTTCATCAAATGAAAGCTGTTCTTTTGACCACCTTTCAGATGATGCACAAACACACATCTATCAGTCATGCCTGGCTACGTCCACTGGGTATTTATTCATTTATTTCAGGGCAGAAATGGAGGCTATAATAGACTGTTGGCTGTTTCTTTCAGTGACCCTCTAGTGACTTGATCTAATTATATTTCAGAGTCATCAATGATGTACCAATGGTTAAAGTTAGGCTACATTTAGATCACTGTTAGTTGGCAACCGGGAACAGGAAACAGGAAACAGGAAGAAGGGAAGTGAGAGAGAAGAACAAAGTTAGGCGTATACACATCTCATAGCAGTATCAGTATCTGCAGAAGAGGGGGAGGAGATGTGCAGGTGCATGCCGGCGGCTGATGCTAGTCATTTGATAGTGTTCTGTTCTCCTTGTGTGTGTGTGTGTGTGGGCAGGAGGTCAGACCACCTGCGCCCACAGCTGCGGCGGTGAGCCTCAGCAACCTGCAGACTCTCCAAGGTGAGCCGGTCCACCCGCATCACCCACACACACACACACACACACACACACACACACACACACACACACACACAGCACACACACAGTACACCCACCCACTCACCCACCCAGACAGAGCCCGAGTGGGACTCAGGTGGATCCGGTTTCCTGTCTTTGGATTGTCCTCGGTGACAGCGGTGGTGCACACAGCTGCCAACCCCCCCCTTCCCCCGCTGCCCCCCCCACCCCCCCCCCCACCCCCCCCACCGGAAGGTTGCATCGCTTGGGAGCGTACGGGCCGGCGACCTCCAATCCCCCGCCGCCCTCGCCCCTCCACCCACCCCTCCACCCTCCCCTCCCTCAGAGTCTCTGTGCCCCCTGAGTGACTTTCAGCCCTCTGTTCAGACACGTCCACAGAGAGCGGGGACTCAGGGACAGCTGTGTGCCACTGCCCCCTGACAGGGAGAGAGAGAGAGACAGGGAGAGAGAGAGAGACAGGGAGAGAGAGAGAGACAGGGAGAGACCTTAAATGAAGAGATATGAGATAGAAAGGTCACTCTGTATAGTTCTGCAACTTATTGTGACATGTATGCATCCATTTCAAAGCCCAGTGTCCACTGGATCAGATTCTTGTCGCTAACAGGATCAATACCGTCCACAAGGTGTCATCCAGACACCTGACTCATCAGCTGTATCTCACACAACACAACCCAACACGGCACAACAAAGCACCTCACCAAAAACCGTGCTCGGAACAGCTCAAACCGGAGGCTGCACAATGACACTCCAGATTATACTCAGGCTTAATGGATTTTATCCCCAAAATGGAACATAACCAACCGGCGTTTAGGCTAACCTTCACACACTCAGTGACTGAGGTGTGAGTCTGCGTGTTGGTGTGTATTGATGTCACGGAAGGTGATAAAAAAAAGAACCAAACAACACAGAACATTGTTCCGTTATGGCCGTCATCATTAAGACAGCGAGCAGAGGCTGCTCCATCGATCTTCAATAGGTTTCCTTGTGAACAACAATGGAGCTGCTTCTGATGAGCCACACAGTGAAATGCCACCACCCACCTTTGATGGAAGAATTCAATAGAGATAATTGCAGCATAGGCCAAGGGCCTGGGGCCTAGTTCCTGGGGCAGGACTGATCCCTCCAAGGCCTGGGGTCTTGGATGTGCGGGCCTGGGGCTGAGGCCCTGGGGGTTTTTGGGGTGCTGGTGTTCAGATGTGGGAGTTACATTAGGATTTTTAAGTTAACATGCAGAGAAGACTCACTGGTGCCTGTAGATGGTATTTGACACGGAGGAGGAAGACCTTATCACTGTGTTTACCTGCGCCAATTTGACCCCTGGGGCTCTTTACCTCAGGGTTTCTGTAACTTTCCACTGTATCGTGACCTATCTCCCCCCGCCCCTCCCCGCCCCGCCCCTCCCCCCTCCCCGCCCAACCCGCAGTACACTTTGTACTCAGATGTCTGCTCTGACTGAAAGGGTCAGAGGGCTGAGGTCACCTAGTCCCTATCCGCCCCCGGCTTCTCCGCCACCTGCGCTTGCAAGGCCTGATGGGTAATGTGCTGTGACACGGAGAGTCGGAGGCCCCGTGGGGAGACAGACGTCAATGTTCTTTCAACATTCACCTTGGTCAGAGTCACAGGGCTGCGGGTTGAGGCAGAGCCGATGAGACAGAACCAGACTGTTGCACAAACATTGTGCCGAGAGAAAATAAGCAACAACAAGAAAAGATACCCGCGGCTTCCTGGTGGGATGGAGATGGGGGGAAGATGCGGTCTGAGCTGGGCTGTGAGAAAGATGTTTACAGCAACTGCTAACATTTCATTCGAGGGCTCCAAAGAGACAGAGATGGAGAGACAGCAGAGAAGGAGAGGGGTGAGACGGAGAGTAAAAGACAGAAAATACGGAAACAGACAGACCTAAAAGTGAACGAGAGGGAGAGGTGCAGAACTCCTTCCATCGTGCATTGAGTGGGAGGAGGCGTTGATTGGTCGGATGGTGGGTCGATGCCCTCCCACACAGCCCCCTGGGAGAAGGCTCCTTAGTCAGAGTCTAAAAAACAAACAGAAGTGGAGAGCAAGGTAGAGGAAAGTTCACCTGCATCCTACTGACTTCAGCTTCATAGTCTATAAATGTTAGTGTGTGTGTGTGTGTGTTTGTATTATGGAGTGCTCTTTGTGCTTTGTCCACCTTCCATGTATAGATTCCCTGTCAGTGAAATTCTTTGAGCTATGTTTCCACAAAGCACTGTGTATGATCGCAAACACAAGAGCCATTTGCTTAGTGGAGAAGTGGAGTGATGTGGTGTGGAGTGGAGTTCAACCATACAGCTGCACGATTTACAGAACTTGAGAAGTTGTGTAGTGACTTCGGAGAAGAGAACAGGTCATAGCCTTGAATGTGTATTGTAACAATGACAGAAAGGCTTGCGACATAACACATTGCCTCAGCATTTCTACTGAGCCCTGTTGACCTTCCTTGACCTTCCTTGACCATCATTGACCTTCCTTGACCTTCCTTGACCCCTGACCCACTTTACAATGTAAACGTTATACAGGCATACTTGTCTCCAAAAATGCTCTTTTGAGATATTTATGTTCAGTTATTCATTGTCAGCATGCTTTATAAAAATAATCATTAATTACAGTATTTAAACTATATTCAGAATACAAGTTCCATCATTTGACATTGATCCTCCTCTGATGTCACAACCCCCTGTGTCCCAGCCCTCCCATCTTTGTCACATCTAAGATGAGTGTGTGTGGGGTGTGGGAGGTGGGAGGGTTTAGGTGTCAGTCATTAGATCCTGACAGCCGTGTTCTCAGAGCCCAGCCCTCTTCTTCCCCTATCCCCCTTGTCGCGTTCCCCTCTTCTGTCAGGTGGGAAAACAGCCATTTACGTTCCTGCCAGCACCAATCTCCTCTGCCGAACACACAATCTCACCTTATCATCCCTCCATCCCTCCTACCCCCCCCCGTCCGTCCGTCTGCCATGAGGATGTAATGAAAGAGGAGAGCCCTCAGGTAGAGGCCTTTTAGACTAGGAATGCACACATTTCACATGAATTTATTAGCGTCGGCCAACCTGGTTACCGTGGTGACACCTCGTACCATGTGTGGTAATTGTGTTCTGTGTTCTGTACCTTATTCCATAAAGCAAAGGTTCTGGTCTTGATGTTTTTAAGACCTTTGGGAGTAGCAGACCTTGCAAATGAATGCAGAGCCAACCTATAATTTGCAGTTTCTGTCACTAACTGACTGGTTTGCAGGGCACTGATGAGACCTCTTACCACAGTGGCAGGTTGGTTTCCTTGTTTTCGTTAAATGACATGTGCATCCCGACGTTTCGCACTGATTACAGAAAGACCTTCGTCTTCAATTGGGTAACAGTGCTCAGCGATTTCCGTCTCACCTCACTGTTCTCTGAGCAACAGCAGATGTCGAGCCAGGGTTGGCGACACTGCCCTGGGTGTTTAAGATGCCAAACGGGCGTCACCGGAGTGATTGCTATTCACGAGGGGTGCTGGGATAACTCTAATGATGAGAGGAATCAGAGGACACAGGCGATATTGATGCTAACAGGCGTGACTTCTTTAACTCCTCACCTCCAGCGCTGGACGCCATCCTCCAGCATGCCAACTAGTCCCTCACATAACTGGAAGGGGGAGAGGAAGAATGAAGGAAGGGAGGAGAGAAGATGAGAACGAACGAGGGAGGGACTGAAGGAGAGAAAGCGGAGAAGACATGAGGCATAAGAGGAGGCTAGTTTAAAGTAGGAGGTGCGATTGAGGGGCGAGAAAGGGGATGGAGTGGCGTAGGAACAAAGGGTTCTACTGGAAAAGGGGATGAATGTTATAGGAGGGTCTGCTTTCATATCCTACTCTCTCTTCTGTTCCCTGCCTGCACTTGAAAATATGCAAAGAATGTCTGTTTTCTGGCCTCTGGAGTGTCATTGCCGGGCAAGACTTCCTTCCTCCCGACCAAACCAGACCACATGGCTGCTCACACAGCAAAAGCTTCACTTCACATCATGACACAAATCACTGGCGGTCACACACAGTGTGCAAGTCCTGCACAGAACAGAAGGAGGTGGATCGCCAAGAAACATCCTCAAAACACAGACATGGAGAGGATGTCTATTTTGTGTGAAAAAGCGAACAGAGGTAGTGGTCTTCCTTCTGGGCTTGATGTCTGCTGGAAATGGGATCTGTGTATTGGGTTTTTTTTCTCATTAGCTCAGGTGGCACTGCAGCCCTGCTGGTCAGTCACCTCTGTTTAAATCAATACGTGCAGAGTGAAGAAAAGAGAGGGAAAGAAAGAAAGACAAAAGAGTAAGAGAAGGAAAATTTAGCGAGAGAGAGTGAGAGAGAGAGAGAGAAAGAGTGGGAGAGAGGGAGGGACAGGGGGAATGTGCTGAAAAGAGACTCAGGGGGTTGGTATGGCAAAGCTAAAGGAGGAGGGCCGACAGATAGACAGATCAAGGAGGGTACTTTGGACAGTACAGTTCAGTACACATATAGGACTCTGCAGCAATACCACACTGAAATAGAAGAACAGCAAAGGGCCAGCACTCAAATATCTTGATAGCATGTTCGAGGATGTTCATGTTATTGCATCAGTCTGGCTTCATAAAGACTTGATGACATATTTGTTCTCAGCGCGCTCTTCACTTTGCATTGTCAGCTCAGCTCTCGTACAGCTAGGCTTGACCGTCAAACATCTTGAAATTTTCAATATTTATCTTCTCAAGCATCAATTTCAAAACAGTCTCCCCTGTCTTTTGAGTGTCCATGGAAATGCTGCATGCAGGCTTGTGATCCACCTCCCATTGGATGTGCTTGGTGGAGGTAAAGGGAGACGTCTTCATTCACACACCTGGCTGTGAATCCCCAAGGTCACCAAGACTCATTTGTGTTGATCTGGTGCGCGTCTTACCATCTGGGCCTGGTGAACTGTCTGAGCTGGTAGTCAATTTCAATTGTAACCCGCAGATACAAATTCTGCACACAAACAACAAATAATTGAGGCCCACAACAAACAGTACAGTCTTCAAGTAGACTTCTCGGTTCCATTTGTCGGTTGTCATGGTGTGGCGTGTAGGTCAGAGCAGACCCAGAGTGCCTCTTCTCTGGTGTCGTTTCCAGGTCGAAAGGCTCCATGCAGGAAGGGTTTCCCGTAGTCAGGTGCGGAAATGGAATCGTCTGACACAAGCCCCTATCCCCAACACCTCACGCATCCAATGAGGGATCTGTGAGCTCCACTCATTTCACACCATCCCACACGGGGAAATGTTTCCCCTCCTTCCGCTGTCAGCCAGGGGACCCCTAGCAGCTCCAGGTCAGCCATCCACGGACCAGCCTCGGCGGGCTCGCCGGACTCTAATATACAGCCTTCACTTCCAGAGTGACCCAATCTGTTAACACCACCTCGTAGCGGAGCAGCGGACCTGGAACACCGGCTCTGATTGGATGCGGGAGGGAGACAATGCAGCACCTGAAAATGGCCCTCCCGCGCTACATCAGGGCAGGCTGGCCAGCTCAATAGATCAGAGAGGGTTTTCACACGGAGCCTGTCAGACTCCATAGCCTCCCTGGCAGCCAAGGTGACAGTAAGAGTAACATATTCAATCACTGGAGGTTGGGGACGTTTGAACTTCATCCATAGACTTCACACCGTTTGAAGGATGAGTCAATCAACAGCTTGTGAAAACGTGGAATATTGGGAGTGTGTTAGCCGCAGTGCTTTGTGATGTTCTCCTGTAACAATGGAGTTGATAGGGAGAGTTGGGAAAGATGAAGTTGTGACCTTTCCAGCATATGAGTAAACCCACTTTTCAACATTCTACCGCTTCACTGACATCTAACCTACAGTAGCCTATTCACTGGGGATTTAGCTGTTCTGATTATTCACAGCAGACGTCAGACAAAACGCAATCTCAGAGTAGTAAAAAAGCTTGAATTCTACTTGCTGACAAGTTATCACAACATTTCTCCACAGACCCAAAATAATGAGGGTGTAGAAAAAGACTGTGGCTGTTTTGAGACGTTATTCTTTAACAATTACCTGGCTGTCTACCTTGCTAACCTTCAGTGATGCAGGAAGACTATAAAGTTCCAGTAATTACAGATAAGTTTAGTTCTGTCAGAAGAAGCACAGATTTTTTTGGGGGAAAGAACAGAAGGGATGATATGAATGAACTCCTGTTGTGCCAACTTCATTAATGTTCATCAGTGTGCAAATTGACCCAAGCAAATCAAAAAATCGAGAGCAATGGACCAATGGACAAGGCTCTTACGTATAGAAACTCATTTTGCCACCTGAAGGTTATGAATGAATAAGTCATGAGGACATACGATTTTCTGTTGTCAGTCCTCTGTCTCTGGGTCTGAGGTCCACCGGGAAGGTAGTAATAAGGTTTCCATCCCAGGTGATCGTGCGTGTGTAAGCACGTGTGTGTGTGTATGTGTGTGTGTGTGTGTGGGGGGGGGTTGTATGATGGAAGTTTGTGGGTTGGGCGTGAGCAGGAAGTGAGCCTGATGGTGCAGGGGAGAGACCCAGCTGTACTCCAGGCTTTGTGATGGCTCCCTCCTCTTCCTCAGTCTCCTCTGTGCTCGGCGTGCATCAGGAACAGATGGGACCCATTTAATTGAATAATTTATTAAGTGAATCTGGGAGCATATGCTGGACATTGAGCATCCTGTCTGCAGCCAAACCGTCATCAAATTTGAATTTCTGACCCTCCTCTCTATTGTTACACCCATCCACCCTCTGCAGTTGAAGGGTATGGGCATGTGTAAGGGACTATGTGTGTGTGTGTCTAGCGTTTACCTTAGGGGACAGGGTCACATTCCATGCTCACCTGCCTGACAAAGAACACAATGTCATCCCTATGGCAACATCTCTCTCTGTTTCTCATCTATTTCTCTCTCTCTCTCTCTCTCTCTCTCTCTCTCTCTCTCTCTCTCTCTCTCTCTCTTTCTGTTGGTCTCAGTTTTTATCTGTTTATCTATCTTTCTTTCTATCTCTCTACTTTCCTCTCTCTCTCTTTGTCTTTCACTATCTTTTTCTCTTTCTTTCCTCCTGCTCTCAGCGGCCCCTCAGGCACTGCCTGTAGATTTGCCGCCCATCAGCACTTCTGGGAGGAAGGAGGAGATGAAACGTGTTTGGGGGCCTTGAGGCCTACAGACGAAGGAGAGAGACAGACAAAGATGGCAGGAAAGAGCAAGGCCAGCAGAGGAACACAGCTCCCAGACCGCTACATGACCGAGGTGACAAATGGATGGGTAATGACCTGAGATTAACTTAGCGAGGTCAGAACTCCCTCCCTCCCTCCCTCCCTCCCTCCCTCCCTCCCTCCCTCCCTCCCTCCCTCCCTCCCTCCCTCCCTCCCTCCCTCCCTCCCTCCCTCCCTCCCTCCCTCCCTCCCTCCCTCCCTCCCTCCCTCCCTCCCTCCCTCCCTCCCTCCCTCCCTCCCTCCCTCCCTCCCTCCCTCCCTCCCTCCCTCCCTCCCTCCACTTCCGAAAGAAAGTGAAAGTTTAGTGAGCAGAATTGTATTGGTTTTAGAAGAGAGGAGCTACGGTGTCATGGGAATTATCTTTTTTCCCCGGTTTTAAACCCAAGAACAGGACAGAGCAAGCTTTTACAGATCTGTAAAATATATACGTATTTTCCTTCGTGACGGATAGAAAATGTCCCTGATGGCCTGTGCCTTTTCTTTTAATGGTGAATATCTGCTCTGAATGTCAAGATACATGCAGGTCGGTGAACGCTATGTCCTGAAATGCTCCCTCTCATTTCATCTCAAACATCGACACCGTGCCTTTGATCTCAGCAAATCAAAGAGTGTATGTAATTTCATTGGCTGCTAAGGAACCTAGTCTTTACCTGGGTGTATTTGTTAGCGCCAAGCAATTTATATTTGGAAGAGGATTGCTGTGCAATATTGCTTGATTGAGGTACACCCAGAGAAGACTGCTCGGTCTGAATAGAATCAAATCCTTCCTCCTCCTCAACTCCACAGCAGGTGAGGAGGAGGGTGGGAAGGAAACAAAACAGAGACTGAAGGAGAGAGACAAGGGCTTGGAGCTGAAGGAAAGTCAGTCAAATATGGGTAAACCCAGTCAGACCTCTATAATAGCTCCTGTCTCTGTAGAGCCTTTTCTGAGTAGACAGACGCACGGATGAATAAGGTACAAAAATGACACACGCTCACAGGCACGCACACACTGACGGAGAGACTTTGAGGCAGTCAGATTGGATGCGACACCTCGCGGGTGCTTCTAAAACGGATGAGACAAACACAAATACAACCAAACCAAAGGGTTTGGAGAAGATCTCGCCTTTGTTTTCAAACTTTGTTGCTGGTGTTGAAGGTGTTCTTCAAGTCTGGCGAAAGTGTAGCAGCCTTCAAAGAAGCGTGGCAAGTTTCTGTGTGCTTGCAAGCGTAACGTTACGCAGGCGTAACGGTGGCGGTGCGAAGACAAGACAAGTGTTCCAGCAGAGGAGACTGCTGTGCTACCTGTCTTCCTGTGTGGGACCTTACTGTAATTGCTTTGTGCCTTCATCTCAGCAGTGAAAAGACCCAATTAAATATCAAATATGTCCTGGGAGATGCCGGCTATATTTAGAATGACGAGTGGAGGTCCGTTGCGAACTGTAACAGAAAGTAAGAGCGGGGAGGAAGGAGGGAATAGTGTCCTACAGAAATAAACAAGAGTGCTGTCAGGTTGCTCTCAAGGCAGGGAGGGAAACATGGTGAGCAGTGATTACAAGAAACACGGTCCCCCTCGTATACTACTTGGCGAGGCGGGACAAGGCAGTACCAGTTTCCTGGGCCAGGCCTCTCACAGTGAGACGACCAGAGATCTGGGTCTGGAGGCAGCTGGCGGAGAGCAGCATCTTTCCTCTGCCACAAGGCTAACCATGGGAGAAATATTTGGCACAGCCGGCAACACTTTCAGCCTTTATAACCGATTAATTATTAATCCCAAAGCATCTGCTGAGATTGTATATCACACCTCCATGAAAGACATTATGAAACACAGCGAGCCTGAAGAAAGTACACAGAATGAGCGCCAATAAATAACTTAATGTCATACTGCCACATTTCGGCCCTTAATGTTCAGAATGTCAAGTCGTCCCATCCTTCTCGCCTCCTCCTGCCCCCATGTCTCCCCCTCCTTACCCTGTTTCTTCCCTAATGAGGAGCAATCAAATGACACATCAGAACAACATGGTACAGTTTAGGGTCAAAAGTCATTCCGTGCTCAGTTAAAGGTGGTCAAAAGTGTATGACACCCAAAGCTTAGTTTAGCAGGTCAAAGACCAAACTGGAATGTGATGCCAAAAACTTTTTGAGGTCAAACTGTTGTTTATCTAACCCAGACTTGTGGCAAGTGTCACACACTGAGTCAACTTAAATTGCAACTTGAGTAGACTTTAACCAGTAGCAACCACAACCTTGGTCGCTTAGTTCCATCTCCAATCCTGGAACCTAGACCACAACCGAGCGTAATGCATTCTTCTGAGATGTGCTTCTGCAGAGTGATAAACAAGCCATCCGTCATTGTTAGTCCACGGACATAAATGCTCTGGATAAGCACCTTCAAGTGAGTATAAAAGAGCTGTTACCGTGGCAATGTAAGTGGTGGTATAGGAAACAGGGCTATCTGCTCAAGACGTAATGGTGGTTCAGGATATATATCTGTGCATGTTTTAGATTGGGTTGTGTGGACGTCATTGATCACTGCAGAGGAAAAGCTTCACTGTCCAATGGAAGTAAATTAGTCTAAAAATACAGTGAGCGACCAGTTAACCACTCTTTATTATTCACATCTGCACACATTCAAAAACCTAAATCTGCTTTGCTGCCATCTTCTGTGTCCTGTGTAGCACTTTCCACCAACTCAAATATTATTTTAGAAAATTGTTGGACCCGGGGCTGAGGACAAAAAAAAAAGCAAATTGTTTGGTTTAGTTTAGAGTTTAAATATTAATGAAATACATTAAGACTTAATCCATCTGAAACACTGCAAAGTTGACTCTTTATCTGGACAGTTGGGCTCAGTGGTGTGTCTCCCAAATTCACCCACTGCTGCCCTGCCTGTGGACCTGGCTGCGGTCCACAGAGATTAAGCTTTTTACAGATTCCCCGTGTTTTCATTTGTCATTTCTGCTAGCAACTCCAGAGATAGCGTCCCTGGCCTGTAATTGAAGCTGAAAGCACAGACACCTATTATGAATCATTTTAACAGGACGGCACTTCCCAGATATGCAACTTGAAGCCCATCTAAATTTATCATCCCTTTTTTGGAGATACCAAGTGATGCTGCTTCACGGGATGTTTGGAGGTCTTGTGTGTCGTCATGTTGATGGTTGTCTCTGAGGTGTGTATTGTTCTATCTGGTATTTCCATTCCAGAACAAGGGTTTACATGACATAATTTTTATAAGAAAATGGAGCTTGGACAGTAATCATATTAACTGCTGATTTTGAGAGCCAACAGAAGAAGGATTTTCCTCCTTGGCAAGGACAAACACATCAAAACAATGTCATAAACTTGCATCTTAACCGACAAATGAAGACAAATTGCTTTCTGTCACGTGTGACACACACATTCCAGGTTGCGTGCATGGTAATTAGAAAACGGAGCATTGAATGGGATTGTACAGTACCCAGTGAGGCCACCATTCACTTACTCATTGTTTTCTCTACTGTGTTCACAGTATCTCTGGTCGGTTGTGCTTGATGTAAAAGAGCTCAAAGAAAAAATGTTACACAACAAGAAAAGTTATGCAACTTCTCTGCTCTCTTTACGTAAAGCGTTTACTGAAAACGCTTTACAGACACCACACACACACACGCACACACACACACACACACACACACACACACACACACACAGACACACACACACGCACACACAAACAGACAAAAGACATCTACAAAACCCACTGGCACGCAACGGGAAACATTTGATTAACTCCAGAAGAAGCTGTCCGCAGCTTTTCTTCCACAACAATAGCGGACATTCAGGACATTCATTTTGTTCCAACCTAAGCCCTCATCCTGATGCACAAACGTACACATGCTGGGAGAGAGCCATGGGTTGGTTTGTTTAACAGCTGCTTTTCAGTTATTTCTATCTGTGCTGGGCACAAAATGACTGAGGACAATTCAATTCACTGAGGTAGAAGTGTTCATTGACATGATTCACTCTGTACCTGGAGTTATATGGAGCTTTAGGACTCTAGTTTAGTGGTCATGATACTACTTAGCGGTTATGACACTAGTTAGAGGTTATGACACTAGTTAGAGGTTATGACACTAGTTAGAGGTTATGACACTAGTTAGAGGTTATGACACTAGTTAGTGGTTAGGACACTAGTTAGAGGTTATGACACTAGTTAGTGGTTAGGACACTAGTTAGAGGTTATGACACTAGTTAGAGGTTATGACACTAGTTAGAGGTTAGGACACTAGTTAGAGGTTGTGACACTAGTTAGAGGTTATGACACTAGTTAGAGGTTGTGACACTAGTTAGAGGTTATGACACTAGTTAGAGGTTATGACACTAGTTAGAGGTTATGATACTAGTTAGAGGTTATGACACTAGTTAGTGGTTAGATTAAGCAGTTTTTCTCTCAGACTTCTCACATGTCCATCACATGAACTGTTTCATAATTGAACCGACTGTGTTGAGGTGGAACAATGTTAGATCCCATGACAATGCAGTGTGCTACATCACCTTTCACCTTTCAGAATCAGTATTTGTTTTATTTGCCATGTAAGTTCACACAAACAAGGAATTTACGTGGCAGGAAGGTGCATTCAATAAACATACGTATCATAAATAGTAGAATGTAAAATAGAAAAGTAGAATGTGCAAAAGTCAAACTGATACGAAAAAACTAAATGATATGTAAGATATCAGATCTAAAATAAATATAAATATGAAAAGAGGGCAACATAGTGCAATATGAATAGGTGGCTTGTGCGATGTGCAAAAAGGTGGTGGACAGACTTATTAATAAATAAATAGATAAAAGTGTTAAAGTCAGTGTGAATCGTTGGCCTTGTTGAAGAGGCCAGCAGTGGATGGGAAGAAACTGTTCTTATGTTTTGGTTTTGGTCTTGGTTGAGCTTGTGTGTAAAAGAAGTTTAAGCATTTTAACTTTGTGTTTACTCTACGCATTTTGTCAAAGCAACAATAAATGTGTTGTAATAGTGTAGCCAACACAGACGGATGTTGTGCTGACTCTGTCAAGAGTTTAGGAAACTTGTTAAAAGTATTGAAATAAGTGTCATGATGATTGTAATATATTTTAATAAAAAAAATTATTTCATAAAGTAAGTGTCTAACACATGTATGAAACAATAATCAAAATACAAAAATGAGTCATACTTTTGTAAGAAATCGTAATAGGTAACTCCCCTAAAGGTGTTACTCTAATGAAACACATGTCCCCTCAGGCTTCTTTCACGTTAAGCTTTTAGGAAGAACTTAACAGTTTTCCTGCTAAGCTGTTATTTTCTTCTTCACATCCCGGTTGTGTGGAGACCAATCTCTATGGGATGTTCTCCCCCTGTCTCCAACCCCGTTCTCTCACTACCTATCATCTGTCTCTCTGTCCATTCTCTTTTCACTTTGTCTCTCCCCCCCCCCCCTCTCTCTCTCTCTCCCTCTCTCTCTCTCTCTCTCTCTCTCTCTCTCTCTTTCTCAATCCATTATTTTCCTCTTTCTCTCTACTCTCTATCTCTCTCTCAATTCCCAACATCTCTCTTTCTCCCTTTCTTTGTCAACTCCCCCTCTGTCTCTCCACTCTCTCCCCCACTTACTACCCATCCTCTATTTCTTTTTCCACCTCCATCCACTCTCTCTCTTTTTCTCCCCTCTCACGTTCTCTGTCTTTCCTCCCTCTCTTCTCTTTGTCTCTCCTCTCTAAATATACTATATCTCCATCTCTATATTTATACTGTACTTAACTTAGGTTAGAATAGGTTATAGGGTTGAAATATGTTTTATGTGCATTTAGGGTTAGTATAGTGTATTATTTATTGTTTTCTGTAATTTAGGAAGTTTTAGTATGTGGGTTAGTATAGTCAATTATTTATTGCTATCTGTATATTTAGGAAGTTTCACTTATTTAAGCTCAGCATAGATGTAAATTGTGTTCTGTGTACTTATGTTATGTTATGCCAGATGCTTGCGTTGTCTTGTCTTACTGTAAGAATTTCAGTGCCCAGTCTGACCTTGTTGTTCTGTGTACCTGACAAATAAAAGACTTGAACTTGAATATACTTTTCTCTCTCCCCCCTCCCTTCTCTCTAATCATAATCCAATGATCTGTAGAAAGCGATTACTACCTGAACATCAGCATCGGGGGAGATCAGCCAAGGCTCAATATTATTAAGGGTCAACAGCAATTACCAGCAACTAATACCCACGCTAAGATCTCATTATCACTGGCATCTGTTTGGGCAGCCAGGTGCTGTCTATCTCCTTGTCTTTCTGTCTATCTGCCTACTTGCCTGTCTGTCTGTGTTTCTGTATTTCTGCCTGCCTATTAAATAGTCTGATGATGACATTCAATGTATAGTAAGCGACTGCACATTTGCATCATAGCTTGGCTATGGCTTTTTGACTCGCACAAAAACTGAAAAGAAAATCTTCCCAATCAAACTAGTGTCAGTGTGCAGCTGTGGTGAGGGGGTGAAACCTCAGCACCTTCCTCTGCAGCTTCTGCATCACAAGGCTTTTTCTGTGACTTTGATGATGAGGGCTGGTTTACGTAAACACAGAGGACATGACTTGGATTCCTCCTCCTATTACATGTAAATTGTAACATTACTGTTCAATATTCATCAGGCCGCATTGAATGAAAGTGCACGCTAAGTGGAGGAAATTTTGATTGATACGACGTCTTTGTTGATGACCCTGTCACGATCACATCATGCAAAGTAGATGAAATTCGACAGCAGTCCGCTCAACCATCCCAGGGCCAAGTCGGCTGCCTGCCCCACGGAACAGTATTCTTGAGCAATTTTTAGTATTTGTGTGTGTTTGTGTAATTTTGCATGATTTTGCATTGGTGTGTGTGTGTGATTTTGCATTTTGCATTTGTATGTGTGTGTGTGTGTGTGTGTGAAGGGGTTGTGGAGGACCAGAGGTGCTGGGGCCACCTCTGGAGATGTATTGATTGGAGGTGTGTCCCCAGTGTTCTGGCTAGACACAGCTGACCCCGACTAATGAGACTCAGAGGGAGAGAGTGTGAGAACTGTATGTGTGTGTGTGTGTGTGTCAATACCGTGCGTGTGTGTGTGTGTGAAGGGGTGGGTTAGGGCTGATTAACAACGTGTCAGTCTGATCCTTCGGCTTCACTCTTTCTTTAGTTGTAGCCTTCAACTAGAAGACTTTGAGGGAACACACGATTAAACTGAACTATTGTATACCCACACAAAGGACACCCCATGAAATTATTTTTAAACAATAAAGTATCTCTTTTACTAAATATGTTTTTATTTATATCAAAAAAATATATATTTTACAGCTTATTTTACTGTAAGGAGAGTGAGAGAGACATAGAGAGAAATAGACACACACACACACACACACACACACAAATGAAGGATAGTGAAAGAAAAAGAGTCAGAGGAAGCTAGATGTCAGTAACGGAGTAACAGAGGTTCTGCACCATAATATTTCCATATTTGAGTTGTTGACAAAACAACACTGCATCCTAGGTAAAATGACCCCACACATCCAGCAGTGGATGTGGCATATAGCAGCTTCTCAATTTCCATAGAGACCAGCTGGCAGACACCATTACAGCTAGCAGGGTCATCCATTCAACCCTGTTCAGAATGATGTGGACAGCACTGATGAGAGGTAGCTAAAATGATGACCCAATCTGGAGAAGAATGAGCACACGTAACATCATCATATTGTCCAATATGTGGGCTCCATCATTTTTTTCTGTGGACATTTATTGTTTATATTTTGATACCACTTGAAGCTTTGTTTTTTTATTCTTCATTTCAGTCGATTTGTAGTGAGATTCAAACCTGGTTCTCTTTTTGAAGTTCTACTACTACCACTTATCTAAGCTGAGAATTGTTTCATGCAGAAGGATCCCTGGGAACGGAAGTACTCTATCTGTCGTCAACAATAAGGAGGAGGAAAACGTTTGCCCCAGACAACCCTCCGATTAGTTCTTCCTACTTCCTTCAAACAATTGAGGTTCAGACTCGGGAAGATCCCAAGCCTGCAATACTTACCAAGCTACTTATGAGACCTTGACATATCATCATGGAGTTGTTCATAATGTGCTGAGGTTAGGTTGAAGCTGATAACAGCTATCCTCCTGATGATTGAGTTATGACTACTTCACTGGTCTGACTCACTCGTCTCTGTCTGTGCCGCCGAAGACGTGGGAGGAGAAAGTCTTGTTCAAGATTCAGAATGTGGAGAAAGAGGGGTCAGGGGAAACTGAACACAGACACGGATATCTCTGGAAGGAGTAAGGATTTCAGCTCTGAGAGTGATGTCACGATCATACCAGGGCAGTCAGGGCGTAAGCTTTCTGGGGTCACATGGTCAGAGGGCAGGGGGCACACACGGTATCAGACAGTCGTGCCATTTGATCAGTTCTAATCCAATACTTTTTTAGAAGTGTCTGACTGGAGGTGGTAGAATTTATTAGTAGATGAAGAGAAATCAAGAATAAATTCATCTGTTTTCTTTATAAAACTGCTCCGGTTATGGCCAAGATCAACAATTTTAAACCCTCCTATTTCATCACATTGAAGTTTTGGGTGGGAAAAATAGTGATGTTGTCCTTAGCCTTCCTAATATATATTTCCCAGGACTATGAATCAGGGGAAGGTCACTCTCCAATCAAGATTCCCACAGCATGCTCAGACTGAGCTAGGGGAAATGGAGAATTCTCTCAGGCTGAGCGAATGGGAGACAGACTCATTGATATAGATGAGCCACTCCAAGGATCGGGGATAGATGGAATTTCACATTAAAACACTCACACAGCCCCCCCCATCAATCCCCCTCTCTCACACACACACATACGCACACATACACACACACACACACACACACACCACGCGTTGCTCTCTTCCTCAGTTGATTGGCTTCTCACATTTGTTTTGATAAAGAAGCTGTCCACAGTACACTTTTTGTCAAAAAAGTGGAAGATGCTTTGACTGAACAGTGAAAAATGGCCATCCACTTTCCAACCACCTGTAGACTTTGATCTTAGCTGCTGGCACAATCAGCCAATCCAAACAGCATTTCTTTACACTTCATGTGGACAAACATATTCACCACCATAGATGGGAAGTTTATATTTGAGAAAGTAAATAGTTAACTCTAGACACAAGCCGGATATAAACCTATTTTCAGCATGCATGGTGACATCATATACGTCAGAAACACTTAAGTGGGGAGTGGATATCCGAAGACATGCCCTTATATGGCAGTTTGTGATTGCACAAAGGAATTCTGGCTGGAAGGGAAGGGATGCTTTATTTAGAGGTCATAAGGATGTGTGTGTGTGTGTGTGTGTGTGTGTGTGTGATTGAGTGCACATGCTAATGCTATGTGTGCCATATCGTTCTCACCCTGGTAAGTCTGGGCCCCTCAGTCAGTCTCTTCCCGGTTTAAAGGCCTTCTCCCTGGGATTGTGTGTTCTGATCACTGGGCTACAGCTGGAGTGTGCTGTTCCATCTCCCAGCTAGTTAGTTCTGAGGGGCTGATAAGGCCCCTTTAGGTCTGGCCAGAAACACTGGGCCTCTTGTGTTGGATCTGCCTCATTCAGACAAGGATGTGGTCATTGGACTTTGGAGGGCTGTGTGTGTGTGCCTACAAAACATTTGTGTGTGTCCTACTTGTATGTGTGTGCGCACGCGTGTTTTGAATCCGAATGAAATTGTGCCGTGTTTCCAGAGGGAACACGTTTGTCAGTAGAGTCATTTAAAACACATACCATGTGACATAAGACTGATGTCTACGAGACAGCCGTGTCATTGATAATCTTTTTAACCTTTACTAGAAGTCAGAAAGCTTCTAAAGTGCTTCAAATGACTGTGGCTCGAGGATAAGCCACATTTGCAGTCTGCCAGCCTGCATGGGTCCAGTCCATTTGACTCCTGGAGCTCATCTTTCACTCATGGAGTCGTTCGAAAAAGATCATGTCCGGATTCACTTTGTCAGTGATCCGATGAGACCTGTCTGGCAGAATGGCAGAGGGAAGGAGGAGGAGAGGAGCAGAGGAAAGATTAGGAGAGAGGGAGAAAAAACAACATTGAAAGAGAAAATGAGTCCAACAGATTGTTTATCCACACGTGTGAAAAACAGAATTACCAGCTGACAGAAAACAACTCTTGTCCTTATAAGTGTTTTCTTTTCTGTGTAACTGGGATTGCTCTGAGCTGGACCAGTGACTCAGATTTGTATGCAGACAGTCTGTAGGCCTACTGTATTATGTTCTATACACAGCAAGATACTAACAAAAGGCCATTGTAACACCATGAACAACTCAAAAATGGTTGCTCAAAAACACCTGTCTTTGGAGCCAACTTAATTTAGAGAAACTAGGACAAACACGCACACAAAAAGACAAGGAACCAGTCCAAAAGTGGAAAACGCACTTTATGTTACCTTCCCAAATATCTGTGACAATGTGGCTCCATTTGGAAACCACACACTTGGACATCCAACCTCAAAAAAACCTTGAAATGAAAAGCATTGATGCTTGCGACAATGGTGACTGGTCTCTTCAAACTTCATGTGCGTGAGTGAGAAAAGAAAAGCCCTGTTGTTATTGCATTCCCCTTAAATACAGCTTGGAAAAGCCTGTCTCACTGTTAGGATATCACAAACTGCAATCCTCCCATTGTGAAAAGACCATCAAATGAAAAAGAGTGATTAACCCTGCCTTTACAGGAGACAAAAAGGTAGCGTGTCGTAGAAGGTGAGGCTTAGGGTTTAATGTCTGCAGGTGTTTGCTTGTTCCTGATGTGTGCGTTTTATCACACATTCTCCGCACATAATTCTTGTCAGGAGAGTGTGACGATCATTTAAATAGAGCAGCTTGTTTTTGGGCTCCAATGACCAAATCGAGGCAACTCAAAGCATCTCAATCCAGGGTTCTGCCATTTTTCAGACTGCCAAAGATCTGATTTTTGCTACTGACAAATAGAGGTCAAACCCTAACCCTACCTCAACCTTGCTATGTGCAGGCACAGCATCTGCTGGTGCCGTGTTCTGAGGGGGGAGCAAAAAATGACAGGACACTTGTTGTGATGGGAATACATGTTACCGTTCACTTGTGCTCAGTCTGGTCAGTTCTCCACTTCATCATGGTGTTTGTCTTTTGTTAATTCATGCATACATTTCTCAATGCAAATGAAAGGCAGTGAACTCGGCACACCTCTAAATGCTGAGCTGCAGAGTATGTTTAGGGATGGAGCTGAGGTTACGGCTCGGACTGAAAGCATCAGGAGCTGCTTACTTGGGCCAGATTAGGTGTACTACAAGGAAAAGCAGGAGCATGACTGAAAGGATGCCAATTGGCAGGCAACAATCCTAACTCATGGACTGCCCCCATACCCCTTACACACACACACACACACACACACACACAAACACACAAACCATATCGCAGATTTTGAGAATCTCTTTTACACTCAAGGCAGCTGAGGCTTCAGTCCCGTCTGTCTGAAAGAAGAGGAGTTAGAGAGACCAGCACAGTGTGAGAGCAGGCTATTCTGTTCTTCAATCACACCGTCGGCAGATATCATGTCACTCATGCTGTCAGTAGATAGGCCAAGGTACACACAGTACATCATCCCTTTTATTTCCCTCTAATGGCTACCATCTGCTAGGGAAGGGCTGCAGTGACAATGAGGAGCGAACAGTTTGTATTTCCTTGGCAATTTTCTTCGTTCTTTTCTCAGAGATTTCTGACGACCAGGCACTAAAGTCCACAAAGCTGGATCTGCCACAAAGGGTGTGGTCTGAGGCCAGATTAAAAGGCAGCCATTTTCCTGGAAGAGAGAAGCGCCCGCAGGCTACAGTGCAGAAGACCAACATGAACCAAACGCATCGTTCTCTCCCTCTACGCCCTGGCAGACTCTCTGAAACCCAAATCTTCAGAGCGGAGCGAGGCGAGGTCCCCTGCCTGCCCAATGCACGGCTCCTGCCTTATTTGTTATTTTTGGAAACTGCCCTGGGTGGAAATTTGGGTTTTCTTTATTTTTGTTGTAGCAGTTGAGAAATTCAAGTAGGCTTGGGGGATATATTTTGCCCCTCCTTCCCCATCTCTAATGTCTACAGATGTCCTGTTTGAACACATACATGGAGCCAACATGGGATCTAGCTCACCATGTCTAACACTCAAACAGTTGTTCTGTTTCTCACCCTCGCAGGAAGGAAAATGTTCCCCTGATTTGAAATCCAAACCGTTTTTGAACTGTAAATTGGTTTGTGGGCCCTCTGTGTTTTTTACTGAGAGAGCCCAGTTCAAATGAAGTGCCTGCTGCAGTAAACATGTAAACAGGACAACATGTTTTTAATCTAAAACTGCTTCAGCTATTCATTAAAAAATGCCCTTAAAACTGAAAAACTCATTGAAGTTTGTTTAGCATGACAATGGCTGAATGAATCAGATGAAAACAAAATCCAAGGAAGGCTAAGGTCATGCTGCGGCTAAGGTCTGCAGAGCCTATTCCTGTGATTCTTTACTTTCAAGTATTCGAGTCAGAGAATATAATTTCCTCCTCTTTGACTACATCCATCCACAGTTGATTTATTTATGATTGATAACACTGCTATGCTATCTTACACAGCATGCCTGCCATTTGTTGTGTCCCGGTCGAGATCCCTTCCCTATGAGTCCAGCCACCATCACTCTGATCTGCCTGCTGCCTATGATGTCAGAGGACCTTTCGGGTCCAGCATGGGCTAGGTCACAGCAAACCTCGTTGAACAAGGCTATCACTCTGGGTTCCGCCACAAGAATGTGATGGGTGTACACATTTGAAGGTGACTTGGCGCCAGTAACTCGGGGGCATAATTTCCTGATGTGTGTCTGCGGCTGTGATTTATTTATATCCATAACACATTCATGGAACAGTCGTGTCCCACTTTACCAACACGATTCTCTGGTTGTTGCAGAAAGCAAACATGGCAACAAAAAGTGAAGCATAGAGCAGTGCTCGCTGTCTTTGCTGTCAGGCAAACAGCACAGTTATCAGTAACACGATCAATTATGCACATCTCTCGTTCATGAGTCCCCCCTGCAGGAGTTGGTGTTCAGTAGATGAGGATATGTTGGTGATAGGACGCTCTGTTCCATGCTGTTCGTGTCGACTGTCACTGTGTCATTAGCCTGGGGGGTGAACCCCAGCAGCTTACGCATGGTAGATAACTCCTTATGCTCACAACACAGACACGTTGTAGTGAAAGAATGAAGAGGGAGAGAGAGCAAGAGAGAAAGAGAGAGAGAGGGAGGGAGACAGAGAATACAAGTCTTTGACAATTAAAATAGGTTTATAATAAAATCAGTGTCAACATAAAGTGATTTAACAAGGTCACAGTCATATTAGATGTCTCCCAATACTGCAATGTGAACAAAAAAATATTGTATGGTGCTGAAAGGGTGCGTAAAAAAAAACATAATCAGGTTTAGTCCCTTGGCACTTAAGATGAAGATGATCAGTTTATAATTAGCTGCACAACAACTATTTGCAGTCTAGATTCAACAAAACGTAACTTCAACTCAGCAGAAGTGCAGTAGCATTGTCTGAGTTAACCTGGAATACAACTTATTAAATTAAATCAAACCGGGATTGTGGAATATATCTAGAGGTGAAAGTAGAGAGTAGAGAATCTGGTGAAACTGTCTTCTGAACAACACGTTTGGTGCACAGTTCAGAAGTTTAGATGTATGGCTGCTGTATCAACAGTATGGTGGCTTTGATGGATCTCCAACCTGGTCCTGTAATTGGCTGCTGTGGAGAAGCATCTTGTGCCAAGACTGATGATAGCTTTTCCAGACATGATGCTGTGGTCTGACCAGCTTCCTCTCATTCATTGCCTCCAAGTATCTGTAGCCCCGCCTGGACTATCACACCCTCTTGGAAAAACACCCTCTCAGGTGTGATGGTGCGTATCTGCGTGCTTCTGAGAGCATGCATTACACATAGTATGACATCGTCTTTCTATATGTAATGCATATAGAAAGACGATGGTAAACAAAATAAATGGTAAACAAAAGAAAATGAAACCCCCATTCATCATTTAGGTTTCACTTGTTTCTACGTAAACAACAGGCATACAGTGCATCCATTCCAATTGGCTTATAAACAGTAGCAAATTGCCACTTGTAAAGAGAACATTTGCCATGAGTAATGTAATGTAGAATTATGTACATGAGGTACTCTAAAAGTCACATTTACAGAACAGCATGTTCAGATGGACTTTGTTACTGTATAAACTGCAGCTGTGAAGAATACGCCAAAAGATTGGCAAATATGCTGTATACAAAGGCCTCAATGATAGACGTTCATGTAGAGAATTAATTCCAGTGATTAATATTTGTCTTTTAGCAATTTACATGAAATCCATTACATTAATTTGCTTACTATGCAAATGTAGGCAAAGTGATTTCATTCAACAAATGATTTGCAACATTGTTTTCTCTTCCAATGAGCACAAGCCAGCATGTTTGCACTCCTGTGGGCTAACTCATCCTGACAGTGAATCCAAGGCCATGCAGAAAGAGCGGCACCAAAGTCACTTTCTGCTACTAAAATAATGTTTCATTCCAGAATTATGTTAGCGGCAAACACAACCCTTCCTCTTAAATGTAAAGCGGGAGAGGGTCGGCCCAGACTTCTCTCTGGTCCACACGGGCGAGGGTCTGACATGATGGGTTTCATGGAGGGGGGGGGGGGGGGACCATTTGGCGTTTGTGGAATGTGTAATGAAGGTTAAAGAAGTTGATTGTGGTGCGGTGCATCCTGATGAGAACTCCAAGGATGCCTGCCGGCGTGACCTTACACTCTCCAAAGGACACGCTCTGCAGCCACGTTCTAATTGGCTGCTGGATTGTGTCCAGGTGTTGCTGATGAAGTGACTGTGACATACTGCATACATCATGGTTAACTGGACAGCACACAGTTTGAGGCCGCATGATTCCAAACGCGGTGAGAGACTGGTCGGAAAGGTAACTCGTGAGAATCATCCAATAGAGTTTCAGGCATCATAAGCACAGCCAAATGAAAGAGCTGTCAGGAAAGGTTAAATCCAGAGAGGGTTTAAACTGAACAGACAAAAGACAGTCTATCTGTGAGTTGAATGCATCATTACATGGACATTTTGCAGCCGGTGCTCAGGTCATTTCTACAGAGCAGAGAAACTAGGCCAATGGGCTACGGTGAGAAAGGTAAATACATTGAGTCAGAGCCACATGTGTACTGGTCCTTCATGGGCAGGAGCTGTGTGTGTTCAGGCCGTGCACTCTCCGTGAACGCTCCTTCAACCTCATGCCCCCAACCTCCCCCTCCCCCTGGCCAATCCAGGAAGGGTTGCTCTGGTCACCACCCAATCAGGAAGTGGATGATGTATGACTGGGAATTCCTGCGGTGTAGGTTCCACACATTAATAACAGTCCAAACATCAACTGAGTCTGCAGAAGAGAACGAAGGGGGGGTGAACAAAAACATAACCAAAACCACATGGAAAATGTTTTCTTTCCCCTTCAAATGATAGCTCTTAGAACTTCAGAGCATAAATGCAGTGCATATTTAAGGCCATGTTTAGATTTTAAATGAAATAAGGCCCTGCAATGCACCTCTCTAATCCCACCCCCAAACTCAAATTAGAGAGAGATCCGAGCACATTCTTAGCCCAGAACATGGTGGTCCTGCAGAGCTGAAATCATACAGTGTTTTACTTTTCTTGGCACATGCACATTTCAAAAAGACTTTTGTGTCAGTCATTTGTCTTTTGTCCCATTTGGTTCCATCCAAACCACAGAAAAAGTACTCACTCTTGTCGAAATGGTTTTGGTATAACAAAAAAATGACTAGCCATTTAGACTTCTGATAATAGGCAGATTTTTCCATACTTAAAAAAAATGTTTTAAACAACATTAGCTTTTTTGGGGGAAATTGCCACTATAAACAGGCATACAGTAAAGTATACTGTTAATCCTTTGTGACCTTTTTTAGCCCTGGCAACCATCGTTTTCCAGGGATTTGGAAATACTCAATGATGGCAGTCTCCAATATTTTAATTTCATGCTCCAAGACCTTCCAATGTCTTTCCAACTGGATAGGGAAAAGGACATAGAATGGAACTATTAGCCTTGCCTAGTTTAACCGTCTTCACATTTAATTAATGTAGAACTTTCTTTTCTCTTTAAAGAGTTTTTCTTTGTTATCTTAGACTGACTTTGCTCATGCATGCAATGCCAGGAGTAGAAAATATAATAAACACTGTTTGTTTTTCATCTAAAAGATGCTTTTGCGTGTAACCGGTAGTAAAACAAAAAAAGTTTTGGTGCTTAGTCTTGGGCCGAGCCCAGAGCCCCAGCACTAGGGATTTTAGGTCACATTAAGATTGGTTTCCAGGGCAGAGCGCTTAAGCAGATGTCCTGGCTCAGGCATGGCTCCTTCAGCCATCTGTCTGCATGGTACACTTCTCAGGATGGTTTCTGGGATGACTCACTGGATTGTGCCACCTTCGCTGCAATGAACTCCCACACTTCCTCTTTACGCCCCTCTTTTCCTCCGTTCAGTCTATCCTCCCCTCAGTCCCTCGTCTTCTCTGTCTGTCTTCCTCTAGATCTCTCCTCTCTATCTTTCAATCCTCATCTCCCTTTCTTCTCTGGCTGAGGCCTAGATGTGCCATTTCCTCCACTGTTTTGAACTCCAGACAACGAGCCTGGGGCTTACCCCAATGCACATAACTGCACTACACCGCACTCCTCTCTCTCTCTCTCTCTCTCTCTCTCTCTCTCTCTCTCTCTCTCTCTCCCTCCCTCTCTCTCTCTCTCTCTCTCTCTCTCCTCTCTCTCTCTCTCCCTCCCTCTCTCTCTCTCTCTCTCTCTCTCTCTCTCTCTCTCTCTCTCTCTCTCTCTCTCTCTCTCTCTCCGTCTCTGTGTGTCTCTCTCTCCGTCTCTGTGTCTCTCTCTGTCTGCGGTATGCCACAGCACACACAAGCACATTCCCATTTACAAGCTGTGTTGCCGGGTGTGGATACCATGGAATAGAAATGACAAAACTGCCCAATCGTGTGCCTGCTTTTTTCAAAGAGCGAGATAGAGAGAGATAGAGAGTGAGAGAGGGTGTGTGTGAGAGAGAGAGGGAGCTTGTATTGACCTTCACTAGAAGCAGGGAAATGTGCTAATCCATGTCCCCCTCCCCGGTGCAGCAGTGTGAAAGGGCATATTTCAAGATTCAAGGCTTCACTGTCAAGTTGTTTTGATGGAGGACGGGCAAAGGACATCAGAGCGATGGCCCCCTTAGTGCCTGTTGGAGAGCCACTGGACTGGCTCAGAAAAATCACAATTTTTCACCTTGTTAAAGAATCTTCAGCATCCTCTCTTGAGGGAGGGAGGATAGAGGAGAGGAATCAGGAGGGGGAGGGAGGGAGGGGGGGGTGTCCAAAGCCAAGGCTGTCATGGCACATGAAGCAGGACAGAATGAATGGTCTCCTCTGTATTACCCCTGTTCTGGATGTTTCCGCAGGCTTACAGTACACCTGCCTGCAGGCCTGTATTGTTGAATCAAAGCATTACAGCACCTGAGTTATTGAACACAGCTCCGGGGATCAGAATAATGGTTATTAATGGATTACTTTTTGTTTTTTTCCATGCCTTGGAAGTTAAGCACACACCTGCCCTTGAGTATTAATCAATCATAGCAAGGGGCCCTGTTCTAGATATAGAAATTTCACACACAGCAGTGGCTGGCGCTGGTAAAACAAGCATCACACAGGACATTTTCACCTTTCATTGATGTGTGCAAAAATAATCCTGTCCACAAGGCTATTTCAGAACATGGTAGCTTGATTCACCCAGGAGAGGCCCCCTATCCTGCCTGTGTCAATGTCTCTCTCCCTCTCTTTCCATCTCTCTATCACAGTCTTCCTCTTGTTCTGTAGCGCCCAATGACCTTGTCAACGCAGAGGGACCTGTTTTGGCATATGACCTCATGGGCCACGCAGACACACAGAGAGCAGCATTGTTTGTGTTTCCCTCCACTGGGAGTCCTCCCTGTTGGAGGCTGGGTGCCGAGGGAGGGAGGTGGCGGCAGAGACATTTGCACTCAAGGCAGCTGGAGGGGTGGCAGTCAGATCAGTGCTGGATCTGAATGTCGCTGCAGAACTTGAACACAAACAAACACACAAATGCACAGGCCTGCAAATGCACACACATATACAAACATCCATCACATGCACGCACGCACACACCCATCACTTAATTCATGCCACACTTCCAGAAATAGAAAAAAAGAAACCCCATACTTACATTCAATTACCTGTAAATTACATAGAAACGTCATGGCAACAGTTCTAATTGTACAATTACTTTTGAAACCAAGAATATCTGCCAGCTGCATGAAAGGAATTACATTGTGCAAAATACATTTGTCGAATCATTCGCAGTGGAATTGTGACATTCTCATTCAGGTCATCATTTTAATGGCTTTGCTTTTTAAAGTCCTTTTTTCCAGTCCTCATGAGGCACCTTAATAGCCATGTTCCTGTTCCTCCTCCTGCTATTGTCATTTTCCTCCAAGTCTTGATACTGATCATTTTCTCCATGTTCTCTCCTCCTCTCTTCCCCATCCTCCTCCACCCATCCACTCCATCTGCACCTCTGCCTTCCCCTTCCATCCCTGATCGCTGTCCTCTTCACCCTCCTCCTCGTCCTCCTCTTCCCCTCTTCTTCCTTCAGCCCATCCCTACATCCATGCAGGCAGCAGTAGGTCTCTCTCCTGGATGCGTTGGTGTTAAGTGTTAGGTGTTAAGGGGGGGAGGGTGGCAGGGAGCTGTGGGGGTCTCCAGTCCATATCTGCTTCTGCTGTGCTGAGAGAGAGAGAAATAGAGAGACATACAGTAGAGAGAGAGACAGAGACATAGAGAGAGAGAGAGAGAGAGAGAGAGAGAGAGAGAGAGAGAGAGAGAGAGAGAGAGAGAGAGAGAGAGAGAGAGGGGGGGGGGGGACAACCGAGGGGGCGCTGTGGGGGTCTCCAGTCCATATCTGCTTCAGCTGTGCTGGTTTCTCAGCCCTCATCCCTGCTCCACATGAAGAGGGCAGACGTTTCCTCTGAGGTCCAGCTCCTTAACTCTCTGCCCTGGAGTCTGCTCTGGCACACGCCCGGCCAGGGCCCTGCACGCAGCTCTGTGTCTCCATGGAAGCTCCACAGACACGGCCAGCCTTCTCAGTCCTGAAAACAGAAATCTGAAAAGAGCGCATTCCAATTGCTCCGCTCACACAAACCTACTGTATGGGTGAGCTTGAGTGGTTTGTCGGGCAGTTGCATCCATGAGAAAATATTTACGCAGAAACAGTCCAGTGGATGTTTTCCATTTCCGTTTCTACATAATAATGTATACATTTGAAAATCTATTATCCCATTGCTCTCTCCATGGTGCCCTTTGTATTGCAAGTAGTAACTGGAGGGGTACGGAAGCATGGAAATGCACAGGAGATATTGTGATTGCTTTGCATCCCAAACAAAATGTGTGTGTGTGTGCGTGCGTGTGAGAGACAGAGTTTGTGTTTATGTGTGCGTGATGCGCTGTGGCTGAAGTTGAAGCACCCCTCCCCCCCCCCCATGTCCACGCAAGTACGTACTGTGTACTGTTTGCCAACGGTAAACAACTGAAGCAATGTCAGGACCTAAACCCATAGACAGCTTCATTGACTGCAGCGTTTTTTCATTGGCATCTGACCTCTTCAACATTCGCGTTTGCAGACTGGAGTGACCTTGTTAGCATTTCTGGGGTAATTAATTAATCCACATGAGTGCTGATTGTGTGACGCTTCCTGCCTCCTGAGTGAGTGATTCATGGTCGGTGTTGGAGGCGAGGCCCTGTCAGAGTCCCAGGTCACCAGCATGGGGCCTCTCTGACAGCAGTTGGCTAAAGGTTTAATGAGAGCACAATTTAAAATGGACGTCTCCATATGCCGTAGGAAGAGACAGCACTTTGTATCCTCAGTGTCGGCTGCTGAAGGTAACAGATACTACCAACGTGTGAAACAATGTCCAGTGCAATGGGAACAGCCATCTTGACCAGTTGAATCCTTGAGCATGGTATTGTACTGAATCTGTTAAAGTGTGAATGCAACCAGTCAAGTTGAAGCTGTCTAAAGGACAGAGGGAAAAACAAGAAAGAGGGAGAGATTTGATCAATTGACAGTTTTGCTTGCAGGGCACAACGTTCAAGCTGTTCATTCAGAACTTTCTGTCTTAACATTTCTGGCCTGCACTTTATTGGAACATACAGAACAACAAGGCCAGACAGTCAGAGCGAATGAAATCGTGAGTGGCTGTCTTCTATCTCACTCTGGATCTGTGTGTGTGTGTGTGTGAACGAGAGCCTGCTTGTCATTCTGTGGCCCCCTCTGCTCTCTCTCACAGTGCAGATCAGGCTGGGTGATGGCGAGATGTCTTCTCACTGTGCTTCTGATCTCCCTGGCGACAGGACGAACCCACAGCTCTAATTGGTCCCAGATGGTTTCCAGAACCCCTTGCTGTGGCTTACACATCAAAAAGACCCCCCCCCCCCTCCTCGCCACACACATACACACCCACACCCACACCAAGAACGCCACTGCCCACTCCCAACTCCCCAGCCTAACCCGACCACACTCTCACCAGTCTGACTACAAGTGCCCCTCACCACCTCACCACCCCCCAAAGCTCTTCCCACCGTTCTCCTGCCACTGTGTGAATGTGGAAATGTCCTGCTGCATATGAGTCATTGTCAAATCATCCTTCCATTTTGTTTATATATTTGTGTTGAGAGAGAAATGTTATGGCAAACACAAATCTTTAAAAAAATCATAAAGTTAAAATTTCTGATTTTGGCATATACTGTACTGTGGTTGAGCCTCCTTTTCTACATCCCAGAAAATCCTGAACAATATATCTCCCTCACATGGCAATATTTGCATTTCATTAAATGACAAAAGGGTTTCATTGCTTTCCATGTTATTAAACATCCAAATGTGGTCAGAGTAATTGCATGGCAGAGACAGAGAGAGAGAGAGAGAGAGAGAGAGAGAGAGAGAGAGAGAGAGAGAGAGAGAGAGAGAGAGAGAGAGAGAGAGAGAGAGAGAGAGAGAGAGAGAGAGAGGGACAAGGGGGGGGGACAACTGGGATGAAAAAGCTGTGTAAGAAAACCAGACATTTTTTATTGCAGTAGTTGTAAGACATGGAGTAAACAACGTCCCGTGATGTCCCGGGAAACTATTGAGGGTGTGTTATACACTCTGTTTACAACACTGTCAGTACAGTCAACCGCCCTGTCTGAAATTTTTAATCTGTAACAAATGAGATGCCCACCTACTTGTCCTGCATCTCAGTGGCAGGAGAGGCTGAGCTACAAGGAGAGGGCCCTCCAACATGAGCCTCTGGCCAAACCACTGGCTCTCCAGGCTGCTTTCCCTCTTTTACATTGGTCATGTATCTTCATTTGACTAAATGGCTTTAAATTGCCTCCCCCAGCAAACAGCAGAGATAAATTGACACTATTGTATAAACAGCTGCAGCGGTAATGTGAGTTGTTGCACCGGCACGGAGCTGCGCATGGTGATCGATTTAGACACAGGCAATTTAATATACATAAAAACACTGAGTGAGGTGCTTTAATTTATGCTTATGAAATTGTCTGACAAGAATTTTACAGATTATTGTCAGTCTGACAGAGAGTGCTCAGAAAGTCTGTAATGGAATATGCAAGAATATTTATCCATCAACTTACTGACCTGGAAACATTTCTAAATGGTCCTGTTTATTGTTATTTTGTTACAGTTCATGATGATGTCGTTGTTAAGTCTTGAGACCTCTGTTTTGAAGTTGTTCTAATTTGTTGGGGGAAAGCAAAAATTCCTTCTGACTAGTTTAATGCGAATTTGACCAAATTCACACCTACTGTATCACCCACAGCTTCCAGGCAGCACTTCACAACAAACGACACACACCCTCTAGTCCATGGGAGGTTTTTAGCCGGTTGTGAACAAAACATAGAATTGCAAAGGTGGAAATGTGTCAACAACAAAAAAAAACTGTCTAGGATGAATGAGAGGCCTATAGAAAGAAGCTTCAGGCGAAAAAAAGTGGTGTGATTGATTGAAATAAAGTGAAAGAATGTCTGGGATACTGATGACCGCCCACTGGCGTTAAAACCGCGGCCTTTCACATCTACAGTACATTGAGAATGACCGTTTCTGTTTCCAAACCGCCCACATTGCGTTTTAAGCCGTTATTGCAGGTAGATTGGAACGATTTACGAAGGACCCCCTGTCAGAAGAACGCCTCCAGAGAGCTATGTCTACTGCTTAGCAGAGACCTTCAATCGCTCTCGCCGTTTTTCCCTCTCAGCCATGGCTTGAGAACGGTGTCAAAAATATCCTCTAGCTTTGACAAGGGTGGTGAAAGCTCAATAGCACACATCGATCCTGCTACGCTCGTAGCAGCGTAACCCATAGGATCGCCTCGCTCTGGTTACCTGCTGGGGACACATACCATGAAAATAAAATACATTTACACACAGAACCCTGAGTACCCAGCGGAAGCCATTTATGGTAAATGACTGAAATGTAAAAAAAAAAAAAGACTACAATGTAAAAAAATGACTAAATGTGGTGGCTAACCAGTCTTATTTCAGCAGTTGTATTGATACCGTCAGGATATATAATTTAATTTTACCAGGTGATGAATTATGCTGAATAGCAACATTATTTAAATATTTCCCTTCATTGTGGAGCAATGTGTGCGTGCCAGAGGTAGTTTTGTGTATGTGTCTGGTTGACGTGTGCCTATAGAAATGTGTTCAATATGTTTACATTAACAGTGGAGGAACTCCTGGGGTTGCATATCTTGATATTTCAAGACAGTTCTGCCTACCGTCCATTTGGTTACAGAACGGCTTGCTGTTATTGAGCCAGATATGCAGTTCAACTACACAACTGGTGCGTCATGCTTTATCTTGTGCCTTGGCTGCCTCCCTCTCATCGGAGGTTCACACAACATCAACAACAAGAACTCTCGAAAGTAAAGTTCTCTCAGTTTGACCTTGCGAGGACCCAAGCAGAGTGGGAGGATGTAGTATTATTTTGCCGTGATTCTATTAACGTCCCGGCCTCAAACTGTGCAGGCCTCCTGTTAGCCAGGCAGCTTTCAGAGGAAAGGTGTGGGGGAGAGGTCACATTGAGGTGCCGTTAATGTCTCTCCACACGCTGCGGTTCAGGCCAAAAGTTAGACTCTCAGACTCACACACCAACAAGATGGTAGGATAGGAAGCAATGAACCAGAGGATAGGTTCACTGACCCGAGCCATGTACCAGGCAATCATAACACACATTCAAATAATTTTATATTTTTCCCCCGACTTTTTGCCCTCCATCTGTCACTGTTTCTTATTTTTTCTCTGCGTTCCGGTAATCCAATCTCACAAAAAAACTAAGACAACAAAGAGCATGAAAATGTAAATAGAATGCAAATTCACTATGTGGGTTTCATGGAACTCACAAATTGTGCACTTTAAATAACGTCACTATTTCAGTTTTTGTATTCGAAAGTTACAGTATGCCAAGTATGTCTAGCAGAGAATGGTTTGAGTGTCTCTTGATGAAAAACTGGCATGGTATGTTACAAGGAGACAGTGTACATGAATGATGAATAAAATGGGCCTCTTTTTCAGGTTATTTGAACCAAATGGGTCACAATGTAACATCTGAAACCCATTTGTCTGACATCTTTCAACAGAGACCTCAGCTTTTGTCTTAATTGTGAATTTTATAACTACATTTTTAATGACATTCCCCAAAATGGTTAGACTGTGATTGTATGACCCTAAGGCAAGACTTGCTCTTAAACTATAATTATATTTCCTCAATATGCTGCAGCATTAGAAAATGTGGCAACTCATTTGCGATGAACAATGTAATTAGTTTTCCAAAATGTTTTTTATTCTGGAGCTTTTGAGTCTCACCTCATGCACTGGGCACATCATTGTTATTCAGCTTCAGAGAGACAGCACAGATATGCTGCTATCGTAATTACCCAGATCAAAAGGTAAAACAGGGGAGACCACATGCTGGCAAATAGAATAGGAGTGCTGGTCACTGGCTTGATATGCTAATCACCATGTCATTCTCTGCTTTTAGCAAAACCAGAGTGGATTAGACCAATATTAAATGTATTTGATCAGTTTTGTTTTATCTCAGAACGCCTGACAAACGTCAGATTGTGGTCCAGTCTGTCACTTGAGATAAGGCCAACTAGAAATCATGCTCTAATAATGTATGATGAGTTGTTTTCCCATGCAACCAAGGTGAGGGTGAGGTTCTTATTAACTAAACCCAACTGTCCTCTCCTCCCCACCCAACCACATTCTCCTTTCCTCTCTTCTTTCCTGACAACCCACCAGGATGTAAATATATGGAAAAACACTCAAAATGCATTAGGCGGCCAAGTTCACGAGAGGACAGCTGGGATTTGACTTTTACAGCCTCTGTGCAGAGAGCACCAAAGAGCACCAGCTACACATATACACACAGACTCTCTCTTTATTCATTAGGTATCTCCCTCTGTCTTAGTCTGACTGTCTGAGGAATATCAATAATGTAGAGAGGATAATGTGTGAAGTAATAAAAGACTGACTTTCTAAAGGTAAGGGAAGGTCATGTGATTACGACCCATTCACACTTAAATTTGAATCTATGAAAACTTATCTAATTTAGAATGAAATGTGGCTAAATAATATATTACCTATTTGTGTTGTTATAATTAGCGAATTATTTTCTGTCCCACCAGCACATTCACTATTTTGTTGTTTTACGGTAAGGTGTAATGAGCAAGGTCTTTAATGGATAATGACTGTCTCCCATCAGCGACCCATCCAGAGCATCGCTCTTGTTGTTTGTTCCGAATTTTGTAACAGAAGATTCATGTGCTGAGCCAAGGTAGACCCACATCAGACATGAGTGAAGTAATATCTTGTGTGACCTTTACATTTATGCAAACAATTGTGATAACAATTGCAGTAGCAGACTGCTGACTCTGTGCTCTAAAAAAGAAATATGCTTGAATGACTGATCGAAGGCTTTTATCTGAAAATGTGTTTTTGGAAATAAATTGTTAAAGAAAATAATGATGAAGAGGCCTTTTGAGAGGAGGAAGACCACTGCCTGAAAGCGCCACTCCTCTTCGCACAACCATAGCTTGCGATTAACCGTAACAAACTTTGTGGTATCTAGGTTAAACTTAAGTACGTTATGTGACTCAAGAAATATCAAATGTCCAGGGCGTTACCCGTGAGACAGCTGCCTTAGACAAGAGCAGCCAGAAAATAGCGTTCTCAGTATGTAAGCCTAAACAGAAAACATACAGCCTTTTACTTTTTGCAGAAAACACCATAGGCTGTCAAATACAGGCCAGTACACCTTATGCAATTACAGTAAATCAGAATAAAAAGGACAAGGAGGGTACAGTATGGTCCTTGTCCCCTATATATTGATCCTTGCAAAACAAGCACAATTTGCATAGAGACATGGAAGGAGTTGACTGGATTATACATTGTTCCCTACTGTCAAAGCAGAAAAAGGCTCTTGCTGGTCAACAAGCTGACTTACAGTAAGCAACGTGTGTGTTGTATGTGTGTCTCATAATGAAACCTGGGGAGCTATTGCTGTGCTCTCCCACCTCGAGCCTGCCATACAGTTGACATGCTATCGCAGACGATTGTCAGAGTTAGAGTAGGGAGAGGAGAGTCTGACCAACGTTGCCACCTGTTTCCATGCTCTGTACCGTACACCATCTGACACACAGGGACCTCATTGCTGCCTCTCTCTGCTCTCCTCAGTTACCTTTCTCCTTTCATTATTTGAAATGATTCTCACGCACATGAAAACCCAGCCCAGGAAACATTGAGTTTGTTAGATAATGAGAAATTAGCCAAAATAACTAGAAATTGATTGTTCTCATTGAATGTTACCAATTATAAGAGGAGAAATGATATGGGAAGGGAGGGAGGGAAAGGAAACAAACTAAACTAGCAGGGGAGGAAATGGTGAGGACCGCACAAGCACAGGGGAGGTCTGCGATCCTCACTATCCAACTATCATTAAAGTGCACTTAAGTGTGACTGACAAAAGTGTGTTTCTCTCGTTTGTGTGTGTGTCTTTGTGTGGCTGGGGCATGGGAGGTGACCCAGATACTACCGGCTTAGCCAGACCCCAGTGAACCTATTCTCTCTCTGCAGACCCACAGTAATGTAACATCTCCCTTTATCAGCCTCCACCAGAGAGAGATAGGGGGGGAGAGAGAGAAAGAGCAGGAGGAAGGAGATGGGAGAGAGAGAGTGAAAGAGTGTGAGAGCGAGAGAGAAAGAGAGAGTATGAAAGAGAAAGAGAGAGAAAGAGAGAATGACAGAAAGGACAGACAGATAGAGAGCGAGAGCGAGAGCGAGAGAGACCGAAAGAGAGAGAAAGTGTCAGAAGAAGAGGGTTGGTAATAGGTGTAAGCGTACTGAAGGGTAGATTTCCTCTGTAGTTCATGCCCAGTGAAAAGAGGGAGACTCCCGGGGCAGTGAAACCCTACTTCTGGCACCTGTCCCTTCTATGTCTTCCAGACTGGTGCGGCCGGCCATACATCACCCTCCAGGAGCTGCACAGACTAATGGGCTGAGAGCTGCCAGTCGTCTCCCTCCCGGCCTCACTCAGAGACGGATCTAACTGCTACTCTGGCAGGTGTCAGTATCAACAGGCTTCCCCAGGTGGGTTAAAGGGGTGATGGTGGTGATGCTGGCAATGACTACCAGGCTGGCGCTGTTACCTGTTCTGTGTTGCTTGCTGCACACCCTGGCTAGGTTCTGTTGCTAAGTGGGAGTGTCACCATTTTTGTTCTCCTGTTTTGAAACTGACAGTCCTCTCACGCGACACAATCTTCCTCAAAGTCAAGAAACTGTAGAGTCTTGTAATAATTAGGGACCATTTTGATGGTCTTGCTCTTTCAGGTTCCTCCCATTTGTTTCCACTTTTTCCCGTCCCTCACTTAGACTTTCCATCAGGCCCAGTCTACGTAGCGGTGCTGTGATGATGAACTGATAAAGGTAAAGGTAAAGGATAATTCACATAGGAGGAGGAGGGCATTGGGAGAGCAGAATAGAATGCCATAAAACAGAATATAAGAGAAGGCACAAGAAAAGAACAGGAGAGGACAGAGGGAGACATGAGACGGACAACAGTAGAGTTGGATAGCGGGAGAGTAGGTCAAAAGGAGGAGAAGGAGAAAGACGAGAGGACATCATTGAAGGCATTGAATCTGGCTTGGGATATCAAGCCCAAAGGCAGGACTGGGAGGCCTGCACTCAATTTTCTTCTTGTTCTGAAGGAACATAAATGAGAGTGCAAATTGAAGTTGGATGAGTGTGGGACAGGGGTACAGAAGGAGGAAGATGAGGTTTGCCTAAAACGTCATTTGAATGTAAACAGGTACAGGGCTGGAGGGGCCTACACGGGACACCAACCATCCAAGGGAGTGATCTCTGCTTTTGGGGAAGGTTTCGTGTTGATGCCCCACAGTGTAGATTGCCAAATGTTCATATAAATTGCCTGATTTTGGCGTTGCATTGTGTGTATGGGTGTGAATAAACACTTGCCTCCACATTAGCTGCAATTCAGTCAAGACACGTGATTGATTTCACCATTTATTTTACACATGACAAATGGTTTTACATTGGCGGAATGGATGTACATGGGGAAGCGCTCCCTGCCTCACTGCAGCATGCATAACATGAGGCAGAGAGCAACGAGTTAAATCCCCCGCGGGGAGCACAGACAGACAACATGGGGTAGAAGGGGACGGTGGTGGGCGGCAGCAACGCAGACAGCAGGTTCGACAATGCGTGTGCGTGCTTGAGCAATTTTATAGCGCCGCCTATCGAGCTAAGCCTATGACCTGAGCGCACGGCGAGAGTCGTGGGTGATCTGACGCGCGTTGCCTGAGTGCCATGCCTGAACCTGCTTCGCTCATGTTGTACTGTGTGCATCGGGTGAAACCTGAGTCACAGACAGCGGACAGCATTTTCAGATTTGTATATACAGAGTATCTGTATAGATGTGTTTGTGTGTGTGTGTGAGAGAGAGCTAGTGGTGTACTGAAGAGCCAATAAACAAAGCCGCTCTCCGACATTCTGGTCTTATGAATCATACTGCGAAGATACAGTACGAAATGTGTAACACAAAATTGCTTCCACCCAACTGTAGACACGCACATGCACACACAGACACAGACATGAGCATGGACACATGCGGAATGAGACATCTTCCGAGCGTTATATTTACACATCAAGCCAAGGAAACAATGCTAAGGCATCGTGCGTTATGGTTTGAAAATAGAACGTTGCCAGAATATTCTCTGAGACAATCCACTCCTGAGGCATGTGTCTAGTTAGGGCAATTCTTCTTCATTTTCCCTCTTAGGTGATGACATGTGGGAGAATGAAGCCAGGAGCTGGATGTGTGTGACCTATTTTACCCCCTCCTCTGTTTACGGCATTTCATCATCATGTGGCTGAGCAATCCACACGACTGAAATAGCTTTCAGGACGACAGGCTTTTTCTCCGCCTTTGGGTGTCTCTCTCTCCCTCTCCTTATTTTCATTTCTCTCTTTCTCCCTCTCTCACACACATGCATGTTTGCGCACACACACACACGCTCCCAGACACTCCCCCTTTTCTATTCTGTTGGTTGTCATCATTTAAATTGGGCTTCCTTAAACCCTGTGAGCTAGTTTCTCCTGGTGGAGGTGGAGAGATGGCGGGAGGGGTGGACTTCATCTCTATCAGCTTCTGACGTCAGAAGTGTCACGATGCTGGAGACATGATTGATCATGTGCGTGAAGTCCTCTGCCCAGGGCCGTTATCACACAGATCTCAAGTCATTCCATCACCTAAAGTAAACATGCAGGTGAACATTTTGTACAGTCATTTTGAAAATGTTCACTATTGTGAAAATGCTTTACAATACTACTCAACATAACAGTTTTTCAATTGTCTGAAACACTGCAAGGACAAAGTGTCAACGTATTTACCTTAAGGTAAATTGTACTATCTTAGTCTTAGTAGATTAATTTGCAAATGTAAAATATGAAACTTGAATTTAAGCGAGTAGCCTTAACAATTATCAACAGAGACAGAGAAAGCCTTTGTGTAGACTGCCCCAGACAGCTCAGTATTATCATCTCACAAAAGTTGTCCTATTTACGTAACTGACACCCAAAAGGACATTGCATTCTTCATAATTTCCGAAAGATTTAGTGTTTTACTTGAAAAAAAAAAAAAAAAGTCAAATTATGATTTTTGTCGCTAACTTGGTCGTTCAGTATGAGACTGCACAATCCACTGGGGAAATCTAAGTCGACACTGCATGAGAAATAAGTGAACGTGAGTTAGGATTGTGCCAAGACAAGAAATGAATTAGCCCCAAACTTTTTTTTCTTTCTTGGGAACCCCAAACCAACACGTTGTAAGCTTTAATTGAGTTTTCTTCGCCGGCTGTTGCTTGAGCATACAACAGGACATTGGCTAAACGGGCTGGTTAATTGAAATTAAAATGTAAAAACATAAATCATTTTGGGCCTTGTGTAATTGGAAGGTAAGTGAATTTTTAATGAAGCCAGCGGGCTAGGAACCGTATCTGGATGTGTCAGAGTGATCCATCGCCTCTGAGTCAGTCACCAAAGACTTGGCCCTCCTCCCCTCCTCCCCTCCTCCCCTCCTCCCCTTCTCCCCTCCTCCCCTCATCCCTTCCTCCCCTCTTCCCCTCCTTCCCTCCTCCTCCCCTCCTCCCCTTCTCCCCTCCCCCCTCATCCCTTCTACCCCTCCTCCCCCTCTCCCCTCCTCCACTCCTCCTCTCCTCTCCTCCCCTCCTCCCTGCCTTCCATCCTTTCCTTGCTCCCTCTCTCCCCGTGAGAGGAGCAGGAGAGAGCTAGAGACACACCTGCACTCAGTCTATTCGTCATAACAGCTGGACCAACTGTACTATCACCCGTATTGGGACTGCCCAATCCGCCACTTCAGAGGCATTGCTTCAGTTCAGCCTTTAGTAAATTTTTTCCCAGTACGAAACCAAACCTCAAACACAGAATTCAGGTTCCAAGTATAAGATTCCATCTCTTAGAAAAAATATGCATTCGAAAATCTATGGATACCTTCAAATATATTTATGCGAATGATTTTAACTTACAAAATCAAACAAGGGGAAGGTCAGTGTTTGCTGTATTAATAGGAGCTGCAGGCAAGAGACATGCGGCAAGTGCCCCTTCTGAGAAAAGGTCTTCATTCCGAGAATAGGTAACCTCATTCTACATGACTGCACAATATGTACATTTTATTCAGATGGGTCACTGTCAGAATGCAACCTGTAAACACTGAGTGACAACTATACAAGACGTTCTGGTTCAGGCATTAAGAGTCAGTAGACGTAAAATCACAACATTGATTGAGAATACAACACATTGGTCTTGGCCTATATGGCTCTGCTCGCACCGTCTCTCTGCGTGTAACACAGCTAAGACACTGTCTCCACATCGTAGCAGAGAGCTCAATACACATCTCCTTCAGATAGACAGTCAGAGGCCAGGGTGGTGGAGACAACAAGACCATCCTGTCAAGCACTTGGAGCCATGGTGGAGTGTGGGTCAGTTCCTGGTGTTAAACAGAGTGGCCTGGCTGTAAGTAGGAGTGTCCTGACTGGATGATATGATGGTGGTGCTGACTGACAGCACATGTGTCTCAGAGTCTCCTTTAAGAACCTGCTCTGCCCAATTTAGCCAAATAATCATGTTGACAGATTTGGTTTAGCTACTCACCACTCACTTTCATTACTCACTACTCTCGACTACTCTTTCATTTATCAATTAAGAGGCAATTACCAAAACGTAACAGACGTGTTGTCCTGGCTTATTTCATGGATTTATTTAACAAGTCATAGAGCGGTGCTGAATTCCCGCGTTGGATATCAAGGTAATAAATGAAGGCACTTAAAGCTGATCGATACCCAACGTTATTTTGAACCAATTAGGGGGTGACACAAAATTAAACGTGCCTGGAGGTGGCCACGGATGACTACAGACTCAGCCAACCAACCAAAGCGGTGTAGAGGGTTAAGCAAAAATCACACCCAATTTGTTCTGTTCAGACTGTAACTTCACATTTGACTACTAATACTTCAATATAACACTTTGAGGTGTTTAAGTGTGTAGGCTAGCCACACACCGACCTGACCAGAGCTGCTGCCACCTACTGGTCCAGCATGTGGTGCTGTCATAGGTGCTGTGTGGCAGCCTGGGGGGAGCGGCGTCTGATTGGAGGGAAAGTCACACTCCAGTGGACATACTCCTGTCCTCTCCCCTCCAGTGCATCCGACACATACAAACACCACACACTTACGCAATACTCCAGGGAAACACACACACTCACACAAACATGACTGCATACTGGGGCAGGGTAAGGTTATGAGGCCCCATAAACGTGTCTAGCTCAACAGATGGTCCAGTGAAATATACAACATATTTAACTTCCTGACACTGGGAGAGATGAAGAGTTGATCAAGACACTGCTCTGGTGTCACAACAAATATCACAGCTGTGTTCTGAATTGTTCATTCCACAGCCTAGTGAGTTATGTATTATTATCCTAGTGTTTCATTTGATCCTTCATGCGGACAACAGTATATCAAACACATTGCTTCTTAGTGAGATGAAACATACTTTTGCTCTGTCAACAAATATCTGGTCATCTAAGGCTAGGTTTTACAAATCATGCGATCTTGGTATATATGTGGAAAGTATTCCGTTATAAACAATTGTATGTACTCACTGTACACCTGAATTAATGGCATTAGATATTGGATTTTTCTGCAGATTTTTTTGGACTTAATTGCAAAACAAGTGAACTCACTGTGAAAAGTGAGCTCACATCTACACAGTGAATTTATATAAATATATATGCATATATATATATATATATATATATATATATATATATATATATATATATATATATATAAATTCACTGTGTAGATGTGAGTTCACTTTTCGAAACTTGACTGCAATTAAGTTGTCAAGATGTGAAAGAAAGGGAAACCTGATGGCGTTCGTATGTGTAAATTATCCCCACAGCTAATAACATCCATATAGATTTGAATCAAACTATGACAGTGAGTTCAGAGCTGTAAAGATAAGCTGATAATGAAAGTGAGCCAGGTAGGCACATCTTCCAACCCCCCAGAACGTGCCACGTCCCAGGCTTAGTGCCTCCTGACCACTTCTGAAAAACAATTGGCTGGTAATGACTTGACCCATGGCACAGTCAAGCACTTGTATGACCTCTTCCCTCAAACATACATTCAATTTGTAGAGTATAACCTAGCATGTAGTCTTAATGTATGTGGCGTTCTGCAGCACACATTCATGTATTAACAAAACCCTTTAACACTCACTAGACCGTGTATAGTGAGTATAGTGACTAGTATAGTGGCCATGTTTGGTTGTTTTAAAATAAAGGCAGCAAGGGGAATTCTGACAAAGTAGGAATGAGCTTTGTTTTGAAAGCAAATAATACTCCACTGGAAACAACAATGTTTGCTGTAGTGTTGAATTACTCAGAGCTTGCTATTTAAAATGTAGAGCTTTTACTTGAAATGCAGAGACACTTGTTTAATTTCATGTTTTCCCAAGCTGAACTTTCTGACTTCCTATTAGCATTAAAAAACAATTGATAAACACTGAGAACATTTTTTCATAGGAACCCCCCAACTAAAATGAGATGTCTCCATGTTAGCAGTGTTCTCAACATTTTACATTCTGCAGCATTATATTACCAGTGTTCTCAACATTATACGTTCTGCAGCATTATATTACCAGTGTTCTCAACATTATACGTTGTGCAGCATTATATTACCAGTGTTCTCAACATTATACGTTCTGCAGCATTATATTACCAGTGTTCTCAACATTATACGTTCTGCAGCATTATATTACCAGTGTTCTCAACATTATACGTTCTGCAGCATTATATTACCAGTGTTCTCAACATTATACATTCTGCAGCATTATATTACCAGTGTTCTCAACATTATACATTCCGCAGCATTATATTACCAGTGTTCTCAACATTATACGTTCTGCAGCATTATATTACCAGTGTTCTCAACATTATACATTCCGCAGCATTATATTACCAGTGTTCTCAACATTATACGTTCTGCAGCATTATATTACCAGTGTTCTCAACATTATACATTCCGCAGCATTATATTCAGAGCAAGGAATTACGCCTGAGCATCTTCCCAAATGCATACATGTAGTATGGTTGGTCAACCTGCATCTTGTTTTGGCCTCTTGTCAATTTGGCTGGAACTCGTTTTGATATTATAACGTCATTTCTGGAGATGATACACAGCTTAACAAATATAAAAAGAACAACTTGGAACTGACATTTGTCCTTAGTTATTGTAATAGTCATATGTATTTGAGATGTTTCATGAAAATACGAGATTGGTGCAAACCTCTGTAATCTGCAACCTTTTCTAGAATTCTATTAGATGTGTGTGTGTGTGTGTCTGTGTGTGCATTTTGTTTGGTCTGAACATTTGTATTCTTCTAATTACATAAATTAGCGAACACATTTAATCTACCACCTGACAGAGAGAAATCTGATGAAGTAAAACTCATGGATCATTTGAAATAGTCTTCAAGATCAATCTTATTGAATGACAAGGGTTGTATTAGAGTTGAGTTGCATGATCCGTTAACTCTAAGTGATTGATTGACCAAGATATTAGGCGTTGATTTGGAGCCAAATAAAAAGTCTGTGTGTGAAGTTTAGTATGCATTGTGATACTGTGAATACTCTGGATACGACTCCCCCCCTCCTGGTGGATGGTTATGTAACGTATGTCTAATCTATGTCTAGCTGGTTTCGAAATAATGTGCATTGCACTTTTTTCTCCTGGCTCAGTCATTTTCTGAGATGTTGAGAATTTGGAGATGGTACTCCAAGTTGGCTGGGTCACCTTGGCTGGGTCAGAAAGACCTATCAGAGTGATGTTTCAAGACTCACAAAACCTTAGGCCTCTAGGAATAGATAATATCTCCATGTGGACTCAGAGACAGGCATTTCCCAAAACCTGATAGTTACAGTATGATCAGCTGTAGAAGACCCAGAAGTGTTCTTGAAGCATTTTGTTGAGTAATACATCCCAGAATGCCTTTTCAAATGTGCCGATCGATGGGCCCTGCAAGTGAACAACTCTCTGATAATATCAGTCATATTAAGCATTGCTTGGGCACACACACACACACACATGCATGCACACACACACTCATACACACACACACACACACACACACACACACACACACACACACATACATACATACATACATACATACATACATACATACATACATACATACATACATACATACATACATACATACATACATACATACATACATACATACATACATACATACATTGTCTTGGCACCAAGGTTATGTCTGTGAGGACTTGGTGGCATGCACACACACACATTATGCAGCTTTTAATGGTGGTTTCCCAGGTGGTCTTATTATCACAGAAGTGTTATAGATCACATCTGGGAAATTAGTATTGCACCATCATATCATGACACCTGCATTCTCTATGCAGTATCTTGCTTTGAAGCGGAAGGCAACTTGTTTCATTAGCAGTCTTGCTTAAGTTATATAAATAGTGAATTTTCATATATTAAATATATTATGAAAGTACTGTAGACTACTGCTGCATTCATGAAAACAACACATTCGTATTTCAATAAGTTAGGAAAAAAGTGTTACTGTAATGACAAAGTTTGGTTGTAAAGTTTGAAGTTCGCCTTTTTTCTTTGGAGAGGCAGCTCTAATGGATTTGAGAATGTGCTGATTTTGGAAGAAAAAGAAAAAAAGAAAACCTGCAGCTATTATTTCATGCGTGCTCTCATTGTTAACACTTGTAGGAGCGTCCGCGCAACAAAGTGGGCTGTAACATGGGCTGGAGAACAGCAAAGAGACCCAAAGAAGATACTTTCATTTTGCTCCATTGAAGTGGGAGTACATATGGTTGAATAATGGATGCCATTTGATGCCACCTTGTTAATTTTGCAAGGGAGGAAAATGACAAAACCTTCGGGCCTGCTGGATATGGACAGTCTATCTGAGGCAGCACTGCTGACACGTCAGCTATCTGGACAGAAAAGAGGACCTTGTTACTTTCTGTACGTTGATTTACAAGTGGCACTCAATCTTCTGTTTTTAGATGTTAAATCTAAAAGCCGCAATACCCTACGGACCACAGAGCGAGTGTTTCAGCCCATTCTTTGTTCAATATTTCATTTGTTTGCAGTGTTGTCACAAGGGCCAGTGACAATTTTCATGTCTCTGCAGCCCGTGACCCTGCCTGACAACAGTGTTCTGAGTGGATGGGAATCAGTGGCCATCTTAGACAGAAGCAACTTGTTGCTCTTCAATCACCGTGGATAAAAGGAAAACAATCATCCACCTTAAAAGCAAAGGCACAGATGGAGTTTCCATTGATGGGGCTGACATGCATATTTCATCAGGTGTTGGAAACAGCTGATATCTAAAGTCTGTGAAATCACGTTGTGTACAGGGACTCAGGATGGCCATCAGGGTACTTCTAACTTCAGAGCAGGTACCTCTGTCCTTGAGCCGCGATCCATAGAAGACTCTATCCCGGGGGGTGATGGGAACCATTTTTAACAACTCAGGTTTGTGAGAGCTAATGTCTTAAGAAAGTACCTGTTCATTATGCGTGGTTTATGTCATCATAATAGGAACCCTGCCATACAGTAGCTTCATTATAAAAACTGTGGACACCGCATTTTAGCATCTAGTTTTGCAAAAGCAGAGTAATCACACAAAACAATTTGCCAAGCATGTTTTTGTGGAAAGGCTGATGTGGCCAGGTTTAACTGCCACCATACATGCTTAAGTGATCAGCTGTGAGAGCCACTGGAGAGTTGGATCAGACAGCATGTAGTCATCTACAAATGATTTGTAGGTAGTTGGGAGGAGTAGTGGAATGCGATTCCTCAATTCATTAAGACCGTCAACAAAAGTCCTCTCTGCCTTCCTCCTCCCAGGACAGTAATGTCTTACCATTACATGTTTAAAATATTAAAATCCCATTGAGAAGCAGGCCTGCAGTGGTGATAGGCTTTTTAAACCATAGAGGAAGTGTTGTAAGTCTGAAGTCTAACTAATTGCTCTGCCATGCCTCTTCCTGGCAGCGGCTCTCTGCGCTCCCATATTAGTTTATCATTGGGGGGAAATGAGAGCTCCTTATTTGGGATGACAGGGTAATGAGCTGAGGAAAGTGATGAGTTTTATTTATGGGGCTCCATGCTGGTCTGCTGTGGTCGTCTGTGTCTGAGGAGGGGCGTGGAATGAGGAAACTCAATGCTAGCACAAAACCAGTGCAGTGAGATGGTGCATTTTCCTATTTTTTCTTTCTTTCTTTCTTTCTTTCTTTCTTTCTTTCTTTCTTTCTTTCTTTCTTTCTCTCTCTCTCTCTCTCTCTCTCTCTCTCTCTCTCTCTCTCTCTCTCTCTCTCTCTCTCTCTCTCTCTCTCTCTCTCTCCACCTTCCTCCCTCCCTCCCTCCCTCTCTCTCTCTCTCTCTCTCTCTCTCTCTCTCTCTCTCTCTCTCTCTCTCTCTCTCTCTCTCTCTCCCCCTCCCTCCCTCCCTCCCTCCCTCCCTCCCTCCCTCCCTCCCTCCCTCCCTCCCTCCCTCCCTCCCTCCCTCCCTCCCTCCCTCCCTCCCTCCCTCCCTTCCTTCCTTCCTTCCTTCCTTCCTTCCTTCCTTCCTTCCTACCTCCCTCCCTCCCTCCCTCCCTCCCTTCCTTCCTTCCTTCCTTCCTTCCTTCCTTCCTTCCTTCCTACCTCCCTCCCTCCCTCCCTCCCTCCCTTCCTTCCTACCTCCCTCCCTCCCTCCCTCTCCCTCTCTCTGCATCCCACGCTCCCTCTCTTGTTTGTCCATCCTATCAAGAGATATTCTGTGACAGCATAATTGGATTGCATGGCATTTCAATGCACTCTTGATAAATTGTGCAGCCTGGAAAAGAATTATTTACACGGTTTCAGATCCAAAATAAATGGCTGCGATATTTCCACTGAACTACTCCACGTGAAGTTTTCCTTATGGCCACTTTACTACTGTAAAAAGGTACGCATGGCTCCATCAACATCCCTTTCTGCGTGCCAGGTTGTTACGGAGCCTTAGCGGTGCTGACCAAACAAAAAGACGATGAGCATCCTGTTCCGTGTATATCTCTGTTCCCTTTTTGTCCTGGTTGCCATTTCTGAGATAGCTGACACAGGCAGCCATTATCAAGCCCCCCCTGCCTGGGTGTCAGAATAGGAGGGTGGAGGGTGAAGTAGGGGCCCTGGGAAAGTGCTGGTCTGATGCAAGGGGTGGGGGAGGCCTATGAGTGGTATCACACACATTTTCACACCCAAGTTCCATCCCAGAACGACACTATCATCCCCAAAGTGCACCGTTTACCACATTAGACATCTCTCTTCCATGAACAGCACATTTAATATTGTATAAAATGTCCCCCATACTGTACAAAAGGTGTCTGATTTATTTATGTTGAGGGTTACTTTGAGCGTGAGGGGTAGGTATTACCCTCTAGGGTTGGGTCTACAACATTGGCACCAGTACTGTAAAGGCTGTTCCTACACTGCACTAACAATGCATTCTAAGCAGATTTAATATTTCTTAGAACAATCAGTAAAATCATGTTAAAAATACACAGTATTTTACTTTGAAAAAAGGTTCATCGAGACACTTAGATAGAATGTTCCTTCTTCCTGAAATCCTTGATCCTGATTTCTCTGGTGCCATGATGCATGCATGTTGCACTCTGGTAAAACAGGGACAACACCTTTTAGAAAAGTTCCAGACTTCCCCAGATAGACTCTGAGGCCCAGCTATCTCCTAGAGCAGTGTTCTGTTTTGTAGCCATCAACGCCTTTTGGGTTCTAATCTTATAATAGCTCTATATGATGCTGCATTTCTGTCTACTAGGTTTACATCTATCTTTTGTACTTTCGGGGAAAAGTGTTGCAATGTCATATCTACTTTCTGTCAGTCCAATGTATGTGCACAATGGAGAACCTTTACCTGGTAGGGTTAGACGTGACTCTACGCTGAAGAACTCAAGCTTTTAACAGTGCGAGTCCCAGCTTTTCCACATTTAAATTTGATTTTGCTCTCACACCATAACAGTGAGATAGGTGGTATTAACTGTTAGATTACTTTAAATCTACATTCACATATTATGTGCTGCTGTTCTACGTAAAATGACTGCAGCAGACATTGCTGTGAAGACTGTAAGAAAAGGGAACAACTGGCACAGGAGGATATGTGTTCAGTCATCCGTCACCATGTGTACGGTTCATTCAAAGTTCTGTAATATTCATCCATTTGTGTTTTGTACACGGGCAGACCTTTCCCCCCAAGACGTTCCCTCCTCAATTATGTACATCTCAAATTGAACATGAATTCAAAAGTAGCATGAGGGAAAGTGTGTGAAGGGAGAGGATGGTGGCTGAGGGCTGGAGATGGACAGAGACGATGAAGCCAGCACTGCACTTTGCCTCTCGCACACTGTGTCGGCACTTTGCCTCTTGCACACTTTATAGGCACTTTGCCATTCACACTTTGCCAGCTCGAGGAACGGGTTCACACGATAAAGCCTGAGCAGCCTTCATTATCTCTCCTTGGTTCATTTGTTGTCACACAGTATGAGCTTCCATTGTTTTCAATGATGAATTGCAAAGAGAATTGGCAGAAGGGCACCTTCAAATAACCACATTAAGACCTATAAAATGTTTCTGCAAGGGACCTCTTACTGTGGGCCTCAACATCAACTTGTAACGAGTTGGGGATTCTGTTTTACAACAGGGCCTCCTTGTCATCGTCTCCAGGTCCCCAGGTTCCTATGGTGACATGTGTAGGGCAGAGTCACTGGAGTCCAACGTGGCTAGTGTGTGTGAGGTAAAGGATGACTGTTGTCACCCAGGCCTGTTGCCAGATCCCTGGTGAACTGTTAGAGCTCCACCAAGGACAGATACACTGACAGCATTACGACCCATGGTGTATAAGTCCCCCCCCCCCCACCAATCCCAAAGCCAGGCACATTAATAACCTCGACTGTCTACACTGCATGGGTATGATGAGAGAAAGGGAAACTCACTATTGCGATGAACTGGAAAGAGAGCGAGAGAGGAGGAGAGGGGAGAGACAGACAGAGAGAGAGAGAGAGAGAGAGAGAGAGAGAGAGAGAGAGAGAGAGAGAGAGAGAGAGGGGGGAGAAATAAAGAGAGAGAACAAAAAAGCAAAAGAGAAATGGAAGATAAATTGAACGAGGCACGGGGTGATCTACTACCCCGTGGTGTAAAATATTAGCTGAGCCCAACGCTGGCGGTATATTTACCTGAGAGATGCGACCAGGCGGAGAGGTGACAGAGGGACCAACAGGGGAGAGCCGGGGTCGTCGTCTCGTCGTCCCCCTGTGAGGCAGATGTCCGCTGGCGGCAGGGCCTTAGATCAGACACGGTAAAACCAACTCGGAGCAGAGGGGCCCAGAGACTCCACCTCAACCTCCTGCCCGGCTGATCCATGACAAGGCTGCACCTACCTGGCCCGGGGCTGCAGAGTAATGACGCTGTGGGAGAACAAAGGCGAGTTCAAAGGCAGCTACCTGCACTGTCCTGTCTCCAGAAGAACATGTCGACTAACATAGGTTTGTGTCATAAGGTGTTGCTTGAAAACTGTTTGCTTGGGGTCCTGCTATGTGAATTAGAGAGCTTGAGAGATCTGAGATCTCAGAAACGTGATGAGTGAGGGTAATATTGAATGGGAAGTGTTGGCCATGCAACAGAGCCCTGTGGTTCATGTATTGATATTTCACTATATAACACAGAAGGGGTCTGTGACAGAAAAAAATTAAAGGATAGAGAGAGAGAGAGACATTCACAATGAGAGAGATAGAGAGTTACGTGTAAAGCAGCAGAGAGAATCAAGAAGGAGATAATACGTAAGATGGCACAGAACGTCCTCTGACTACTGTGAAGAGCTAATTAGTTCTAGCTTAGGTGGTCTCATTCCCCATTACGTCTTAAATGTCACTGACTAATGTGGCTATGCCTGAGCCCATGATAAACAAAAGACTTTAAACCCAAATTAATTAGATTTTCATTGGTCTAAGTTAGTATTAGTGTGATCGGCACGTCAACAAAAGCGGTGTGTTTTATCCCTGAATTAGAACATGATGTTAGGCCTTCCACCCTGATGGGAAAGCCCACCACTCACCCCTTCTTCAGCAAAGAAACATTTTAACCTTTTTCACAAAGAACTTCAGTGACACCATTGTTTACAACATAAACTTCTTGAGTGTTTGCCCGATGACAGTTGGGATTTTCGGTTGCTCTTGGCGAGGGCCATGGAGGATTGGGATCCTAGCTACTGTACCCGGAGCAGTGTTCCATGTGACTCGCGGATCAGGGGCCCAGATTCCACCTCTGCGGAGACCTGTCACAGCAGGGGCACAAAACGGAGACTTTGATGCCCCTGTGCTGAGGAGGTAGAGGCAGGGTGGGATAACAGAGGTGAGCAGATAGACCGGGCAGCGCTCTGAGACACATGGGGCAGAGAGAGAGAGCAAGAAAGAGAGCGAGAGCGAGAGCGAGAGAGAGAGAGAGAGAGAGAGAGAGAGAGAGAGAGAGAGAGAGAGAGAGAGAGAGAGAGAGAGAGAGAGAGAGAGAGAGAGAGAGAGAGAGAGAGAGAGAGAGAGAGAGAGAGAGAGAGAGAGAGAGAGAGAGAGAGAGAGAGAGAGAGAGAGAGAGAGAGAGAGAGAGAGAGAGAGAGAGAGAGAGAGAGAGAGAGAGAGAGGAGGGAGGGAGGGAGGAGTGGCGATGACCCATGGAGGACAGGCTGAGGGGGGCATGAGGGGAGTGATCAGAGAGGTGGAGGAGAAGAAATTACCGGAACACCACAGGACTCACACCCCTGGTCTGCCGGGGTGAGAATCAGAGCAGCAGTCCGTGTGAGGGAGATTCTGCTGCACATTCTAATGGAACACTGAACTGACGCACATGGCAGTGAGAACTACTCTGGTACAAGACAGCAGCTGAGGGAATCAGGCCGAGATGAAAGTGCTCCGTTTTTATAAACTGCTGCACAGTATTCTTCTCTCAGTCTCCCTTTGAATTGATGAAGAAAAACTTCATGTTGATCTATAATCAAGGACATTAAACTCTCATTTGGGCGACATGATTCAGCTTCTTTGGTTGTTGGAAGCGAAGCATGGAAGAACGTGACTTTACGGTAGATGAAGATCTTTAAAGAAAAGCTACAGTCTTGAGCACAAAATAATGCTCCACCCAGCACAGTGTCCTTATAATTAAATCACAAACAAAGCGAGAATAATTTCTGGATGCAAATAATTGTTGCTAAGTATTTCATACAATGGATGTAATGGGAAAATTAATGATGCGTGCCTGTCTAGTATTTTTATATTGCTTTCTGTGATGTTTTGCTCCTAATTATCTAGACACAATCAATTATTAGAATGAAGGAGACAGTAGGCAATGGATTGTTAGAATTTGTATGCTGAATCTCGACCCTTGTGTTAATCTCAAAACATAATTAATAAGGGGAATAATCTGTCTTTTCAGATAAATGACTGTGACACATTATTAACAATTAGGCCTACGAACAATCTTTTATTTAAATGTATTATTTATATCCAATTAATCTGACATGTTATTAATGGAAAGTGGGGTGTTTGATGTAATATTTAGTGGACTTCCACTCAAAAATATGTTGCTTTTTAAAACTATTTTAGGTGTGTGCAGTTTTTCTTGTCAGCATTGTCAGAATATTCCATCAACACTAAGATTGCACTCATTCCTAATGAGTGCTGTCCTCTTTCCCTCCCTATTTCAGCAATGAAAAAAAAGGATCTGTCTCCAGAAGCTGCCACAGATACAGTATGGGTGCCTGTCTGCCTCACCTGGGTGTGAAAGTGTGACATGGATAAGTAGTACTGAATCAGTGGATAATAAGAAGCATGTGGGAGGGCATGAGTGTTGCAGAGAAACTCGTGCCAAACCGTCAAAGTTTGGTGCTACAGTATGTACCCTGGTGTAATATAACAGGTGCACCAAGGTCCTACTACAATTTTTCCAATGGATTATTGGCTACGTTTCTAGTAGAATCTGTGGTATACTAAAGAGGTACTTTCAGAGCAATTGGGTACGATAATAGACTACTTCAGCACCTATATCCATTTAAGAGAATCATTTTAGTTGTGAAAAGATGGTGCCTGCGTTTCCAAACTGGAGGTGGAAAGCTTCCTCGAAGAGAACTGTCACTGGTCTTTGATCACAGAGGGCAGAAACTCCCTGTTGTATCTCTCTACTGGGGAAGAAACAGGAAAAGTATATTTATGCTAGATGTCACAATGTCAAAAGTGACAGTTACTGTCAGACATCAGGATCGTCATCTCTTAGTCAGAAAAACTGACAGTTATGGCTGAGGATTCAAATGAACCTTGAGCCAATGTAGAAAGCACTGACATTGAGTCTTTTTGATCCAATTAACAGTTGTAACTTCATTTTCAATTATTGGGGCTTGAGGGCCACACATGGTTTAAATAGTCCCCATCTATCCATGCCTTCCTCCAATCACAGACTTTCAAGTGGACTTACAAGCTTATTTGTTAAATACAGACACCATTTATCGAGCAACAAGCCATCTTTGGATTTGGTCCAGTTTGAAGCGGATCCAAGCCTTGTGCTGCCCAGAAGTGACGAGGCTTGGGCACCTGTGTGGGCACAATGAGCTTTAGAGGGGCAGTGAGGCTTCTCCCAGACCTGCCTTACAGTGCAAAGCTGCTTACAGGAGACAGGCTCTGGAGAACTCCCCCAAAACAGAAGACTTCCGACCAGATGTTTCTTTATCCCTGCTTTCGCAGTCCCCTTATAGCTGTCTCCCTGTCCTTCTCACTCATTATACAAAGATTGCCATGTAATATCAGCCTTATCTCCAAGGGGAATAAAGAATCAAGAAAGTTGGGAATGTGAACAAAAGAGTTGTACGTATGTGTGTGTGTGTGTGTGTGTGTGTGAGGGCAAAAACATTTCTTATATCAGATAATAATGACAGGACGGAAGAGACTTTGTTTCTCTCTGCGCCAAAGTAAAGTTCAACCTGTTCTCTCAACTCACTTTATTCATCTACTCTCTGGGTTCATGGCACATCTGTCAATGTCAGCCATGGTGCAGTCAGGCAATCTTTGTACCTATCAGTGTCACGTTGGCAGTGAATTAAATGGGACGTGGAGAATCATAGACAGCGCTCAGCTAAAGCAGGAGAGTGTTAGTCTACCAGGGTTATCTGCCTAGACAACTCAGCCGCATAATAAGACTCCCAGTCACCTAATGGCATCTTTATTATTGACAGACGCAAAATTTTAAGCATTGCTGTGTCATCACCACCCACAATGCACCGACAAAATATGGCAACAGTGAAGCATAAATCCCACCTAAATTTATTGGTCATTGACGGATTTGGCTTGACAACTGAAAAACAAGGTTAAACCAACCAACTACTGGTGCCAACAGTATGAGAATATTACATCAGCCGGACAGAAGTGTCCTTAAGAAGGTCTTTTCTACCCCATCTCTGGCAGTCAGAGAGAGGACAGGAATGAGCCTGGAGCCAACTACACACCCACAGATGGAGTAAAAAGGATGAAATCACCACAGAGAGGACCAGTGCCACTCTGACGGTCTCAGTCTGGACTGTGAGGAGCGTCTACACTACAGTCTGAAGAGGGCTAACTCTGCCAGGTGAGCTGTGAGTGGTGACACAGGTCTGCCCATGGGTGAGGTCATCAAAGCACAGGATGGACTGTAAGCCCGCTGTAGAAGAACCGGGGACGAAGAACCCTTGTCTACCGTCGCGGTGGTTATCATGGTCCCCAGGACACCTAGTACCAGTGAAAATCCTGACCATCTCCTTCTGTCTCTCTTTTTTGCTATCCTTTTCTATCTGTCTGTCTGTCTGTCTGTCCATGCACTTGTCTATGTCTCTCCATATTTCTCTGCGATGAATCTTATCTCTAAATGTCCCCAAACATTGACAATTACGTTCTCATCACCCAATTAACTTGTCTACATATTTCTCGGTATCTATACTTGCACAGTGAGTGGGAGAACCACTTCATGCCAAGCCTGTCACATCTCCTGGTAATTGTAAGTTAACTTGTTTTCCAGACTCTCCTGACTCGCACTCTCACTGGAGAATCTCTCTATCATCTCAGATTGTTTTTCATGAATTTGCATCACCCACTTGTCAGACTGCAGCTGTTCCACAAATAAAACCAAGAGCAGAGTGTGTGCTTACAGACACGTCCCACCTCGGTGTGTCGTAATCACAAACCATCTAATCTTTCATTTTCATGTGGATATTCACAGTGCCTGTGACTCCAACATCAAATTATCTGGCATAAACAAATCATTTTCAATGGTTGTGTTTCTCTGCCAACGTGACAACTTTAAACACCGAAGAACCAGTAGGATTTGTGGTTGCTTGCTGCTAATGTGCTATGTCTGACTACAGAAGATGTGTCAACAAGCACAAACAAAAGGAACATGTCTGTCAGTATATGAAGCTATTTCTCAAATATTTTATTGCAACACGCACACCTGGGCTTTCCACTGAGATCAGTGGCGTCATCCTCTGTACCTCTCCTGACTCTCTGGTGGGTTTGAGTCAAGAACGTGCGTGTGAGCGATAAAAAGGCGTCATGAATCTCAGATTTAAAGGAGGGAACTGAGAGCACTGGTACCTTGGGGGAAGATGATAAACTCCAACCTTCGCAACACCTACTGTACAGATCTCGCTCTCTCTCTAATTCACGCTCGCTCTTTCTTTCACACATACGCACACACACACACACACACGTTGGCACACACACTCGCACACACACACCATTGTGTGTCCTTTCATCTGCCATACTCTGGCCTGGCCTGTGTGCTCCAGCTGACAAGTCTGATGAGCGCTATATAATATCTGGGACGGACATTAATGGTCCTCAGCCCGCGCGCCCGCCGAGCGCTTTGATCCGACACAGCTGGCCGCGGAGGTAATCCGCCAGGAAAAGGAGAAAAGGAAGATGAAAGAAAAACCATGCAACGTGTCTAAACACTGGCCCAAATATGGAGGGACAATAGACTGAGGAACCAGCAGAGGAATACAAAAGTGGATGGTTGAAAAGAAAGTCGATTCACACAGTTTCATGCTTTGATATGTTTCATGATACTTGCTCCTGCAACTGTGTGAATTCTAACTGATTTTCCAAGGGTGGCCACATTTATCAACCCTAAGCACCGAGTATTTTACATGGTTTAAATGCTCCTTTCTTGTCTGTGCTGTCAGTGAGCGATAGGAGGAACATAACACTAGTTGTAGCCGATGCGTAAACAACACCTTCAGGTTGTGAACTTGAACTTGTTAAGCTATGTTTAAGCTATGTCAACAACTGTCTCTGGAGGAGGGGATGCCTTACTGAATTGCTCCTCCCAAGATTTCATCCAGTTTTTCTCTCTGATTTTTCCTGATAATGTTTCCTTGTCTTATCCCTCCTGTTATCCTCAAATTTACTAACATGTTTCGTCCTTGGGGTCAATTTGACCCCAGCTATTTTAACCCCCAGAATCAGATTTGTACCCAGGTTTTTTGTGTCAGGTACTTTTGTTTGTTTGTTGACACACCTAAATAGCCCTTTAAATAAAAAAATAACCCCCACCCACCCCCCTTTATACATCAAAACAACCTTTTGCCTGACTATTGAAAATATGCAAATCACTCAAAAATCTATATGTTTTCAGTTTTGTTGGCTTTATATCGACTTTCCAACTGTACCTATACACGTACCTCCCCTCTTCGTTTATAATCTCAAATATATCATTTTCAATTGAATACATTACACATTATTTTACAAATGATGGAGCTGTTTGGACTTGGTTGACAGTGTGTCTGGTGACTCCTGAACGTACTGTGATAACATTAGGAGCACTAAGTCTACCCTATCATTCAAGTGGGGAGGGGAACCATAATATCTTTACATTTTTGGAAGGTATGTGTATGCCTGTGGTTGAGCCATAACAGGACGGTTGATACTTAGAGTATTATTCTCATCAGAGGATGCCTCATAATCAGGGTCCTCAACATTATCATCTATTCTGCTCTATGTCTGCTCTATGTCACTTTCACTGTCAAAGACCTGTGACAAAACATAATTGACAGCAGACTTTTCTTTCAGCTCATTTTCAATTGAGAGAGCACACATAGCATACAGATGAAGTTTATAAGGCTGCTCTGGAAGCTTTTATTTGTTTGTTCCTCCCCTATGTTGGGTGAATTACGTTTTCCCACCCTCCGATGCAATGGAAATCATCAGTGGTTCTCAATACTATAGAGCACTATAGTGTTAGTTTAGGACCCTAAAGCATAGGGACACTCTGTAAATATGTAAATACTATAAAATGTATTATTATTGTGACCCCCTTAACATTCAAATAAAGATCAACAAATTTCAAGTTCAACAAATGTATGTACATTTAGATATGTCTTGTATGTTTCATACAGCTAGAACAGCCTGGGGTCAAAATGACCCCAAAGAACATCGATGTTACAACATGGGTAGAGGACACTTAAAAACATATAATCTTGTTAAGTTTGTGTTTACCTTGTTGTCCACTTTAAATTAGTAAAAGTCATTAAATAAGAAAACAAAAATAATTTTGTTAAACATGTATTCTGTGGTGTCAAACGTTGAATGGGGTCAAATTGACCCCAAGGATAACAGGTGGGTTATTTGAGAGTTTTGGTTGGTTCAGGTGCAGGTCCATAGAACATAAGTGAAGCCCTTTATGACATTACTTGTAAAAACGTCTCTGCAGGAACCATTTTATTTTATTTGGTGTTTAACACTATTTCAGAGACACCTCATTTACCATGTAATAAGATTATTTACAACCTGATACCAGTTGGTGTTATCACTTAACAAGAAAGATAGGTATGACTTCATTCAGCATGTCTCTGTCTTAGCAACATTGTAAAATGTGAAACACTTTGTTTTAGATGGATGGATGAGTAGTAGGATGGATGGATGGATGTTTGTGGTAATAACATACTTTGCAGTACACGCTAACATGAAAAAGCCCTGACAGAAATTGTATGATGTGAAAGCAACATGTTTACAGTCCTCCCAGTCCTGTCCTACGTTTCTGTTTGTCATCAACATCATCTTGTAGGGATGAACAAGATCTTGTGAACAACACGTGCCTTATTGCTCAGGTTAACTGTCCTGATGATGTAAGATCTGGATATGACTGAGATCAAGTCCCCTTTGATGTAAAGAGATGTCCTCCCAGTATCTCCTCCTTTCTTCTCTTGCTCCATGCATGACAATGTGCTTTATTAGCATAGTTCCTGAGAGACCTTTTAACAATTCATGTAAAATATGTTAATCGCGGCTACAAAAAAAAGAAAAAATGCAAATGATCACAAAATCTTAAAAATGCTAATATCGCCTCAACAGGAGACGCATGGATGCAAGGAAGGAGAGGGGGTGAAAAGTAATTCAATTAAGAGGACTTTAAGTGATAATGGCAGCAAGAGACAGAAAGCAAGGACAGCCTCTTTCCTCTTCACATTGCTTCTGCCATGTAATCAACCAGAAGGAGCACTATATACCAGACAACTCAGAGGTGTGAATGAGAGCACATTCTGCACCCAGTGCTGGCCTGTAAAAAGGTGTGCTGGAAAAGAGGGAAGCACTCATGAATACTAAGCAGGAAGTGGTTGTGCCAGGTCTCGGCAGACACCTCAGTTTTACTGAACACTTAATGGCTGATTCTTATCCTGAGTAAGAATTATCGTACTATTTAAATTCAGATCTGATGTGATTCTGGGTCACAAATGCATAATAGCTATGGCTGGCTTTGAGTGTCTGAGTGTCTGATTGACTGGGGGGGGGGGGTACTCTAACTCTCACTTCTGCTGTGGATTTTACTGACTCAAAATAGTTTTTTTTTCTTCCAATTTTGTAAGAACTGAGGACCTTTTAAATATAGTTAGCTGTTTAATACCCGTACATTTCACATGACCATTATGTAGGATCATTTATTTCCAACTTATTTCAAACTCTTTTTTTTATGCAACCTATGGACAAAGCTGATCGTTTGGGAGCACTATGTGATGGATTTTGTAATGAAGGTTATTGACACAGCATAGCAATAACTAAAAGGGTTTCACCTTAAGTTCCCTGTTGTGTTTAATCCTACTGGTACTGACTGATCTCTGATCTTAAGTATATTGAAAACCCAGTGAAAAGCCTCTTTCTCTTTATTAAGTTATACCACACAAATGGATGTCAAAAGTCGCAGGAGATGAAAAGACGACATCATTAGAAAACACAATCCAGGAGGTTTACTTGGTGTGGAGCTGCACGCTGCATGGATTCATCCTCCTTTACGAGGCACACCTATCCAAGCCACATCTATATCTGGAAACTCTTTGCTCCACCAACAACAAGGAAATAGACCACTAAACAATTATGCTGGCATGGGAAGGAGTGGAAAAATCCATATTGTGAGATTATTGTCTTGAAAGTCCTTCACGTGACTGCTAACAGCTATGGATCGAACGCCTTGCATCACCTACCTCCACTGTCACTGAAGGTCCAGAGGAAATAGGCACCTGTCAGAAAGTCTGATGTTGCATTTCTTAGATTTTCCTAATACCAAAATATAATATTACAATGAAGCCTTTTTTCTCTTTTTACTCACATAATACCCATGAAATATCCGTCCGTGAAAACAATGTGATGCCAAACCAAGTGCTTCACAAAATCGCAGTTACCAGTGGCAAATCTAGTCTGGACTTGTTCAGTTTGCATGTTTTGGATACATGTCTCATGTCATACATGTCATGTTTCCTCTCCCTACGCTTGACGTCAGCATGCTCACGGTGGGGGGTGGGGGTGGGGGTGGTGGGGGGGGCTTATGGTGATGTTACCAGCCATGATGTAACAGAGCTGCTCCTCCACAGCATGTTTATAATTAATCAGGTTTACATAGCACCGGGGAGACGACCAGCAGTAGAAACAGCCCTGGTTTTTATGCATGGCTTGTGGCGACGGCACCATCCTCTGTCATTAGTACTGGGTTGCCAGATAAACCAGGCGGTTGGCTCCCTGGTGGGAGGGATAGGCCAAAGGAAGCAGCTAAGATTGGCATGGCTGTTACTCCCTCTGTGCCCAAAATGGCAACCCTTGCAGCTGTGTGTCTTATTAAAACGTGAATTTATTTCAGGACCTCGAAATAATGATTTGTTGCTTTGTTTTTAAAGCAGGGAATACAATGAAGGGTTTTCAAATGAAATATTCCGCCCTGTAGAGCCCATTGAAATGAATTCAACTGCGAGTGACATGTCAGAAGCATGTAATATGTATGATAATAGGTATGCAGTGCGTTTCATATAATGGAGTTCTTGAAACGAGGGATAAAGGGCTGCGTTTGCTCACAGCAATGCCTTGTTGTTCATGTCCCTACAGCAAAGGTTCTAAACACAGCTTTGAACAACATGGTGGCAGTGGAGCCTCTGAATGGCATTAGGATGATAAATGTGAAGGTTGGGAGCTGGTGTTTTAATTTGCCAGGATTCTGTAAATGACAGGTGAAATGAGTTACAGCGTGCAGGGATTGGATGTGACTGAAGTGACATGAGAGATCTGGCTAATTTGTCTTCAAAGAATGCCCAGCGGACAGGCGTTTAGACAGGCACAGTTGTCAAGGCAGAGCATGACAGCGTTTGCAGCAAGCCCCGTTTGTTTACCTGCGAGTCTTATTTGTATTCTCAGTCCAAATCATATCTTTTGAAAAAAAAAAACTCGCTGTGCAGAACATGGCAAGCCAAGCAAGCTAATCGAGAATAGCTTGTGATACCAGCTATCAGAAAATAAAAGAAGAAAACGATGGAATGTACAATGTCCAGATTGGTGTTAGCGTGTTAGAGTTGTTAGCCAGCTGAGCGGCCTCTGCCAAGCTCAGATGCCAGACACTTATCTTGCATGCTTACATCTCATCCTCACAGGGCCTCTCCCACCAGGCTTACTTCTCCTCAGATCTGCCCTATTCTCTTTGTCTCACCTGAGAGGCTCCCAGCAGGACACAGCAGCAGCCTGATAAACAGGTCAGCATCCAGGCAGGAGGTCCTCACTGAGACGCCAAATCTTCGAGAGATGGAGCCGTTGAGGGGAAGGAGGGAGTGCAGGGAGGAAGACGCGGACGGATGAAATGCGGATAAAAGGACGTGGGGACCAGGAGGAGAGAGCGGGTAGGACACAGGAGCGAGCGAGTGAGAGGGGGAACAGGGAGGGGAGAGTGTGCAGGAAGATGCGCCCATGCAGAGGGGTCTGTTAATGACTTTGACCCCTGGTGTTACAGAGCAGTGAGGCTTGGTGGGCTGGCAGGTGATAGAGAGAGCAGATGCCTTCCCTGGTTGAAACTCTGTCCCTGGAGGACATCGGAGGTGGAGGAGGAGCGCACACACACAATAACATGCACATGCACCTACACACAGAAACACACAAAGGCACACATTCAAAGACACACACAGACATGAACACATACACACACACACATACAAGGAAAGGCACAATCAAACACATACAGAAAGACACATGCACAGACATGCACACGCATTTAGGTGACACAGCCACCACCCTCGCCACACTCTCTGGTTAATCCTAGATGGCTAGAGGAGGATGGAATCAGTTAGATTGACAGCTCCCTCTCTACGTCTCCACTCTCCCAGCTCCCTCCCCACTGACACCTGCAAGATAAGCCCAGGTTCAGCCCCTTCCCTCCACTCAATCTCGGCGCACACACACACACACACACACACACACACACACACTCAGTGACATGCACACACACATTCCGGCCAGCCCCTGCCACTCTTGCAAGCCACGGGGGGAATGGCTAGCAGCTCTCTCCTCTCCTTTGCTCAGCACCACCTCTCCCTCCAGCCTCTCAGCTCTGTCAGAGAGCAGATATCAGGCACCTCCTCCAACGTCGTCATTCCCCCCGGCGTCTTGGTGGATATTAAAACAAGAGTTGAGGTGTAATTGATTGTGTCCCTTTGGGTGCAGTTTGTTCTATGATCCCATCTGCAGTTCTGACAGGTGCCAGGTGACGAGAACCCACAAAACACCAGCTGTTATCTGAGGCTTTAATGCCTTAACCATGACATGGATGGGGATGTGACCCCTGTAAGATCAATGAAAGGGAGGACTTTTAATGTGAAAAATAGGTTGACCCTCTTTAACATTCTGGAGTTCTATCTTCATTTTGCAAAGCTGTATAATTGACGGTATGGTATGGAATTTGAGATGAGCCCTGAGGTAAAACAGGGAATTATTTTCTTTGTGTGATGTTTTATGGTGAAAATCACAGCCTACATTATGGTAACTTGACATAATGTTCAATTACAAAAGATTGAAAAATAAACATTACGGTTATTAGGTTACAAGGATACCAACAAAGGATACCAGGACATTTATTGAGACATGCACATAAGAAAACATACATTCACAACATCACTTTGGATTCGTAGTTAACGTGATATATAAAGTAATATTGTAAAGGATGCCCCTCCCAGTTCTCTCCAGGGGAAATGAAGCCTTATCAAATTCCCTGATCATCAGTGGTGTCTGCCGTCTTAAATGAGCCTTGCAGACCAAGCCTAGGAGACTAAAACCCATCTAGCCCTAAATCTCTCCTAATGCAGATTAGAATCCAATGATAGCCTAGTTGATATGCTCAGTAATACACGGATCAATCGATTTGTGTGTAACGGTCTATCCTCCTCTCGTTGTTGTAGATCTGAGAGCCATTGTAGAGAGCTTTGGCCCGTCAGCACACTCAGCAGGTCCAACACACAGCACAGAACAGGAAGGCTTTGATCCGGTCGCTCCACTGAGGCTTGGTCAATAACTGCCATTTTGTAAACTAGGTTAGGTGGGGCAGAAGAGGCTGACCTCTGACAGATAAGAATGTGAGAAAAAAAAAACACGCCTGTTACATGAAAGACGTCGAAGGAAGATCGTTTCATTTCCTTGATTTGGCAAAAACAGAAGATCCGATGAGATTCATGTCTTTGCCAGCTGATCTTTTTCCCAAAGTTATCATTCTTAAAATGATCTCTGCTTGCTCTATGACTGCTCTGTTGGACAAGGACCAGTTGACAGAGACAGTGTGGACAAGTCTAGTGCATTCAACAAACTATAACCTAATGTAACAGATTTGATTGTATTTTTTAGCAAAATACCAATTCCCTTGCATGGTTAGTGAATTCTAGAACGACGTCAGCCTAAGTAATGTAAGCCATAGCCCATTCCACAAAGACAATTTCACCAATAACATGGTTAGGGGCAATCAAATATCGGATGATGTTTCCCTCACCAGATATAGAGAATAACTTAGCCGGGTGCATGACTGCAGACAGAAAGTGCTCCACAGCTAAGTATAATAATGTCTGTCTGTGCTGTATACCGCAACAACATTCATCTAGGTGTTGTCATCGCCGGAGGCTCTGTTTGTATTTATTCCGCTGCCTCTACAACAATGAGCAAGATAGCACTGCAGTGTAATGCCACCCAGATTGCACATATTCCCCTTACCGAGAGGGTAACTAAGTGAGAGAGGCGGCCGGTGACAGCAGTAATCTGTTTAAACCTCCGGACGGCCTCTCCCTGCTCATACGCTGTGAAGGGCCTTGCTGATCTCTCATGCCGGCCACAGCTGGCAGGAGACACGGACACAAAAACACACACAAACACACGCACACACACACACAGATTCACAGACACACTGGCATTAACATACAGACATGCTCGTGCATGCGAGCACACACATGCAGTGTCCTTCTACAATGTGTAGGCTTGAATGCGTCCCTGCTCGGTATACTTACACACATACATACACACACACACAGCCAGTCAAGGCACACGTCTACACAGCTGGGGTTTTCCTGTTCAACCTGCCTGCCATACCGTATCTATAGGAACATGAAGATTATGTATTGTAGCATTTCTAGGGCATAGCTCATTCAACTCAGTTGGACAGACTTAAACACTATCTGATTCAAAGAGGGGCCTGTGACCAAATATATCTTACCATGCCGAGATGGGAATGAGACGTGTCATCTGTCTTCATGCCCAGCTGTCCTGTCCATTCATCTAGTCATTCAAAGTACATCTGTTATGACCTGGTGTTCTGGGCAGCATCTTAAATCTGTTGACCTAAACTTGGAATCCAGATAAGGCAAATGCATTCTCTGTACAGTTCACATGTAATGGTACGCCAAATTTACAGTCCAACATGTCCCTGGGCAGAAGGTACTTGCAGATCCACTGCCTGTTGTCATATAATTTATTGTCAAATAACCCCACCTGGGACTTTTGCAAATCTAACTTTTGACAGAAATGTATTGAACTGGATCCCCGGTCTCTGCCAACGTTTTCAGGTCTGACCTAAACTCCCCTATAAATGCACATTTGTCTTGACATATTTCTGTCAATAAAGCTTGAGTCTCAGTAGCACTCACAAAACGGAATCCAAATGTAATACCCATGTCTAAAGGGAAATCTCTTATTTTAACTGGTTGTTATGGTGAACCCTGAAAGGTTGTATGGAAAGTTAATTCAGGTACAGGCAACTTTGGTATTTTTTAAATGGCCTTGCACTCCTCTATCAGTTACTAATGGATTTACACCCCGGAGGCCCATTCAAGATGTGCATGCTTGAGTTACAGCACTGAGCAAAACTATTAAGGCCACAAAATGACTAATTGATGAGTGTTTCATAAACTGTGTAAGTGACACCAACGAATACTCCTCAGCACAGAGGTGACTGATATCTAAAGATGTCTCTGTGAGGACAGCATCAGTTACCCCCAGGAATCAGAAAGACTTCCTGCTCCTTTCTGTCTGCCCCTTCCTCTCTCTCTTTCTCTTCCTCTCTGGTGAATGAGATTACGGGACTGGAAAAAGAAACACCAGAAGGATGGTCTTATCTCTGGTGAGATTCAAGTCTCTGGTGAGATTCAAAGTAAAATGGTCTATTCTTATTTGATTGGTAGTCAAGAGCTGATGGCACTCTCCACAAAAGACAAGTCCAGCTGCCCTCTGCTCTGATAGGCTTGGCTCAATTCAATAAGGCAGCTCATCATCCATTGCACTTTCAACAGATCTCTCTCTCTCTTCCATCAACCATGTGATGGATGAGAAGGTTTTTTGAAAGGAGAGCTGAATGATAAAGATATGTTTGTGACAAAGAGTGACATTTTAAGAAATACAATCCCTTTAATAATTCCCTTTTTGTCCATCAAATGTTACTGTTATGTGTTCTTAAATACTCTCTTGTGCACACACATCAATTATTCCATGGGTCCTTTCTTTTGTAGCCATGGAGATCTTTTGTCAAGCATACTATGTGATTGGATAAAGCCTCATTGAGGGTGGGCTTTGTAGTCTCCTTCAAGTGCACAGTCCAACTCTTGGTTGGTTGTCAGTTGAGTAGACAGGCAGCATATCAAACACAGACATTGCAAACCATGCACTTCACTGTTATCAGGTGAAGACAAGATATCATGTTTTGAAATTGGTGGCATTCTCAAGGTGACCTTTTATCAATGAGTAAAGCTTAGTGAGCAGAATGAGGGACAGCAGCACCTGGCATGCAATGGGGAGAGGTCACGTGCAGATCAATACACCGATTAGCAGATCAGACAATGTAATTACCCGCATTTGATCAATACATGCCAAGTAAACGTCCCTCCTCTCCCCTCCACACTTTTAATCAGCCGACAGAAATGATCTCCATGGCAGTGATGCTATTGAAATGTTTAAGAGAGAGAACATAGAGGGCTCTCTCGTCTGTGGGCTACATCAGACGACACACTGCTTCATTTACCTAATCGTCAGATTAATAAACAGATGTGTAAATGAGCTGTGCTTGAAATAAACTCTTTTTTTTAATGTCCTTAAGACTTGTCTTTGGTCTAAATGAGGCATGACTTCATCTTGAAAATTACTTTTCAGTTTTTGATGACTGTAATTCTTGACTGGAGATGGATGGATCCCTTCAAATGGTGTACGACCCTCTCCTCTTCCATTATAAAGCAGTGAGTTAGAGACGGAACATTGCTTAAAACATTGTTTATTTTCCCTATGCTTGTCAATCTAACACATATTCTCATTAGCAATTCTTCATGCACATTTTAAATTATTCATATTCCAAATCATGCCAATATGTTGAAATGCATATGCTTCGGAGATCCGAGGCGGGAGTATACAAGGTTCAGTGGTAACTGTAGTGGATGTAATTAACAAAAATAATTACCTGAGGACAACAATGCATTGACACAACACTATCACTCCTAACTGCCAAATCCACTACATTATCAAGGTATTATTTTTTGTTTTCTAGATACTTCAGTTGAAACATATATTTTATAAATTCACCACCGAGTCCACACATCTACCAATTCAACCAATTTAGTCCAGTGGTGTCATTCAGATTTTAACCTTTAGCCCGAGATTTCTCTCTAAAAGTTTAACCCTCTTACACTGCAACCAGTCTGTCTGAGCCTCTCATTCAGACCCACTCAAACATTGTCATGGAGAGTGCTGGGGAGGATAACACTGCTATAATATAATTTTAGATAACCATAGAAGAGGAGTTATGGGTTATCATCCTGCAGTACGTATTCATGCGGCCAGCAGTCCTAATTTCCATCTCCCCACTCCCACTGGTCCACAGAGGAATTGTGAGCAAGTGAATGCACACGCAGCAGGGAAACCAGCGCTCTGTGAGAAAATTCCTTATAAGCACTGCCTCTTCCCAGAGGCATTCTGGGATCATGGAGATACTGGGAGGAATACATCCCACTGGATGATGAAAAGAGGGTTTGATCCTCTGTGTGAATACTGCATTCATACTTGTGGAGGGAACATAGGAGGTGGTGAGGGAGAGAAGCAGAGACAGATACAGTGGAAGACAGTTTAATGGAGAACAGTTTGTTTCAATCAATTTGAGTACAAACAACTTCAAACAACAACACTCTCACACATTTATGCCGGTACACAGGTTCATTAAAGATCCTAAAGACCCTCGACACACGAGCAAAGGCTGTAAAGACATCGAGCGAAGCAAATGAGAAAGTAAAGGGAGGGCCATGAGGACCTGCGCTCTAATCGCTTGCTTTAATGGCTACTGCATGCCCTTTAGATAGAAATGACCCTGTTAAACTTTGACCTCTAATGCCAAGGTGTGGTCGTTATTTGTCAACCAGCAGATACAAGGAAAGATGGATTGAGGGATGGATCATTTATGATCTAAACCTAACGCTGTGAAGTTGTTTGGTCTTCCTTCATAAATCAGCATGCTATTACCATTAAATATGCGTTCCTATAGTAAGTGGCTTGCGTGTAGTCCGGAAAACCGTGGACATAGCCTCCATATTCTTGGTACCTTAGGGGCCTACTGATGCAGACTACTGTAGAACCAACAAGGTTAATTTGCTGGTCAAGTTATCTCGAAAGGAGTGCCACAGGCCAAGTATTAATTATGTATAGAAATAAAAAGAGAGGGTTGGAGGGAAAGAAAGAAAAGTATGAAGAGAGAAAGGGAGATGGATAAAGAGAGGGAGAGGGTGAGAGCGAGTTTTAGAGAGAGAGAGAGAGAGAGAGAGAGAGAGAGAGAGAGAGAGAGAGAGAGAGAGAGAGAGAGAGAGAGAGAGAGAGAGGGGCAATGCAATAGCTTGAAATATTAAAATGTCTTTTCTCCACTGTGGATGTGTCAATATTCAAAGGATTCATCCCTGTGAAGCCTTATAAAAGGTGGACGACTCAAAGCGCAGAGATGTCTCTGGGACCAGGTTGGCGAGGAATGAAAGAAGCTCCTTTTGGCAAAGCTAGTCGCTGTCACAAATACTTCCAATCTTCTTTTGGCTGTTCAGTTATTTAATCTGTGAAGGTTATGCAACATTCTCCCTCCTCGCATACACAAGCAAGGCCCCTGAGTAGCAGCTTAACCCAAATGCCTCTGACAGATACACCCGTTTTACTGTGCGTATCACATACTCAAGGCAGCAAGTCAATCCTCGATTCAGCATCCTGTTGCAGCTCCTTAGACGGTTGGAGCATCAAACTTCATGGGATAGTATCGTATAGTGAGTGTTTGCTACATGTAATTGTCTTTTGCGTGCAACATTTAGAAGGCAAAAGAGGCTTGTTATCCCCCCTAGTTCAGTACTCGGTACATCTGAACCTTCAAGTGCTGAATTAATGGTGTGCATGATAATGTGCATGTTTTCTTCGAAACCAAGCCTTTGAAATTGTATACTTCGTTTATACAGGCTATGCAGGCTCTCTTTCATGCTCTCTCTTTCTCTCTCTCCCTTTCTTTTTCTCTCTCTCCCTTTCTTTTCTCTCTCTCTCTCTCCCTTTCTTTCTCTCTCTCTCTCTCTCTCTCTCTCTCTCTCTCTCTCTCTCTTTCTCTCTCTCTCTCTCTTTCTCTCTCTCTCTTTCTCTCTCTCTCTCTCTCTCTCTCTCTCTCTCTCTCTCTCTCTCTCTCTCTCTCTCTCTCTCTCTCTCTCTATCAAATATTCAGGCATAAAAATATGCTATAAGTTACTCTGCGCTTAGACCTAATAATGTGTGGCTTCAATCGTATTTAAACTTCATATTGACTCCTCTAACTGATCCTAATCCACAGACATTGCTGATACGTAAATAGAACACTATTCTCTCTGAAGGCTAAATGAAAAAACTAAAACTACATTTCAAAAGATAAACCAGCCCCTTGGGATGAAGACAGCAGTATTATAAAGGAGCTCTTGCTCGGTGGCTTGAGGACAGATAGAAAGGAAAAATTCATTAAGAATTTTATTGATGAAGCCACAGTCAGCTGGAACCGTGTTTACCCAATGCCAGCACTATTAGCACGCTGCCGTGGAGCTGTGCTAAGTAAGATCAATTATATCGCAATACCTTCCATTATACAGCAGGTGAACGGGGGCCCAGCGAGGGAGGACGAGGGAAGGTTTGGTGGCTCTGGATGTTGCTGCTGCTAAGGGCAGCGGGGCTCCCTGCCTCCCTTCACCGCCTGAACAATGAGTCCATCTGAAACCATCTGTGCATTCCTCCCTCCTCAGCATCGGCACATCCTGGCGCTCCCCGGAGGCCAGATGAGTATCTGACATCGCCATTGTGTTCGGTTTGTTCCAATGTGCTTTTCACCTTGACTGTCTCACCTCAGGTAACGGATACAGAGCCAGGTGATAGTCTGTTAATGCACAAGACAAAAAGGGGGCTTATTGATTGCTGTCAGGCCTAAACCTGAGAGCAGCACTTTTGTGTCTATGATGCCAATGCTGGCGAAGCTGCTGTGTCTCATTATTGGAGAGTTAAAAGGCAGTGATGCGGAGAGGCTGAATACTGTCTGATTGGCCTCATTGAGGACAGCAAGGTCTGAATCAAGGAGCTGAGAGACTTCAAGAGAAGGGTTGCCATTACATTTGAATATCCTCTGATTTTTTCCTGTCTAGTCAGATACGTTACATTATTCTGTCTAATGACGCAACTGATTTTAAACAATAGGCTAACAATATTTAATGATGCTTGATCCAAATATGTTTTAGACAGTGGCTGTTATCAAATTATTCATACTGCTGATGGTGAATAAGAATCATGCTAATAATCTGGTGATTGCATTTTCTTTCTAATTTCACAATGCATTTGTTTTTCTCAGTGTCATGCAGTGTTTGTGTGTGAGTTTTAAACAGAGGTCACATTAGTTTCATAACCTGTCAGGGAAGTGTCGTTTAACTTCTCACACTCTGCTTGCTGAACCGTGGATATATGTGACTGCGGAGCACGCACACAAGCAACGTCTTCTCGAGAGATCCCGACAAACACAGAGAAAATGAAAGATAAATAACCCATGTAAGAGAGCCGAGTGCCTTTCTGTGGCTTCGGGCGAATCCTGCCTGGCCCCTCTAAAACCTCGAACACATTAATGGCAACACAAGGTAACAGATCGAAAACTCTGAAGATCGTATTTTTCCACTGAGTGAGATGGAACTGACTCGTAATGCTCGGCAAAAACATCCAGCTTGAGCTCCCGTCATCTTTGTCTCAGAAGATGAGCTGGAGGTGATCCCACTCAGTCTGCTGAGGGGACACTGCAGCATCTCGGTGGGGACGGAGGAGGCAGATATGACAGACAGTGGGGGAGTCTCCCTGCTGGCTGCAAATAGGGAATTTGTCAGTTGAATACATCCTGGAACGTCAGCAGGACCCCCTGCACCATGGAAGATATCCACAGGGCCTCCTTGTTAATGATTTCAGGGATGGTAAGCCAGGGCTCTCTCTGAAGATGTAGATCCATCCATCGAAGCAATCGTCACTTCTCAAGTTACAGTGTGTGTCACTCAAATCTCTTTGGTTTGCTTCTAATTAAGAATGTTCTCAGTGGGGGCTACTTTAACACAATCAAACACGAAAGTGATTATGAAATAATGTGTTCACACTACATACATATACATGCTGGGAGTTGTACATGCTAAATGATTAGCTCTTGTATGCATGGGTCGCTACAGTGCTAGGTGACGCGTGTTACACTTGTCTGCCTTATGATACCCTACCACTATCATAAGGATGAATTATGAACCATAATCATCTACAGCTTGACGACTCTGTAGTACTTCTGAACCTTGCTGACAGGCTGCTCTGTTACTGCAGTAGATCAGGTCTTCGTTGTGGGTGGTTGAGAGGGACCAATAGCAACCCCAGGACAGGTTGCCTGTCTGGTGAGATTCAGGAGATTCACCCGCTAGTAGAGCTTTAGACACTGAGAAACAAGCCGGAGCTACGTGTATCACACTCTGAAGACCATACAGATGGACGAGGTGAGTCACGCAGAAGCAGTGCTGCTTTTCACACGGTGACTACTAAAGTGCACACATTAATGTCAACATTAAAAGGAAGTCAGAACACCAAGAGGAAAATGTTCTATAGCTGTCAATGTGCTGAACACAGCACATTGATATGCCACGTTTTGGAACCAATGTATCGCTGTGATGTCATGCTTTTAACTTTGGATTGTTGAATTTCTCATCCACACAAATCTACCCTTGGATTCAAATGAAGAAACCTTGACCTTGCCACATACAATGGAAAACTGGTATGCCTGCGCATGTTAGCATAACACGGGTGTCAACGCCCAAGTAAATACTTGCATTTACCCACATTTGCCTCAAGCTTGCTTGTCGGTTCAGAACAACGAACACTATCTGTAGTCCAGATTGTTGAGGCAGCAGTGTCAGGCATCCCTTAGAAAACGTCTCTCGTGCAATTTTGCATGTGATATTACTTGACCTCATTTTGTTCAGACACACATCAGATCACTGGTGCCAGAAATATCCTAAACAGCCCCTACACAGAAAGGGGTCTGGAGAATGGGATTTTTGGAGTTGGTTCCGTTCCTGACTATTTGACTAACTGCCTTACTGTCAACCTGCCTGCCTGTCTGTCTGTCTGTCTGTCTGATTTCTTTACTGACTGACTGTGTGACTGCCTCCCTCACTGACTAACTGAATGAATGGCTGACAGACTGGCAGATGTAAATGAGTGTTTATCTGTGGTCTGTGCATGGTAAGAGGAGAACTGATGTGGCATTGTGAGATGATAAAACTCTGACTGCTGTCACTGCTATGTCAGCTACCGCCTGTCAACAGCTTGATCAATGGTGTCCTCCATCACTGACACTGTGACAAGATGGCCTCCATAGGATGCATAGCATTCAGCACACTGATCCTGTGGCGTTGGTCTGCATTGTTTGTTTACAATCTTAAAACAAAAGCAGAGGCATGACAGTCATTTCAGAACATTAAGAAACAAGGTTGTCAGAATTGTCTCAAGTAGTGGATGGCATTATTTTCTGCAAAAACTATCTAGTAAGTACAAAATAACAGCAACACATTTAGATAGGTCGTTTTATTTTGTTATGAGGAAAAATACATTTTATTTTATTGGAATACCTTTTGAACCATGGAAACGGAGGCGACTGAGTCTGGAGACCTGAATTTCACCAAGTCCAATATAATTGCAGTCCGTCCATCTTAAAGCCGACTAGTGCTTTTCTTTCTTGTTTAGTTTTCGCCTCACTCCTTCCCAGTCAGGTTCTCTGGAGCAAATCATTGCAAAGGGCATGATAGCAAACCAAGATTGATTGACTGAGTGCGTTGAGGGGCCAGGTGCCACTACAAATACTTCACAAGCTGCATTTAAATGTTAATACCTTTGCTACTGAGCCAAGATTCCTTTTTTGTCCTGATGGAACCCAAATACAACCTCTAGAGATTAACAAGCAGTGTGAGACTGTGGAGCTGTCAGGAATCCCATATCCTGCAGTCTAGTCGGTCATCCTCACAGGTAAATACCGAAGTCATTACCAAGCAGCACAAACCCACTCAGTGACATGCAGAGGCTGTTGAAAACACAAACAGTATTCATGTTTATCTGATGCATGCCTTTTGGATTGGTTTATGTAAGACCTACATCGGCACCAGTAACAATTTCTCTTCGTATTTTGCAAATGTATTCAGAGCTAAACTCATATAAATGTGAAAGGAGGAGTATGTAGAGTACCCACACTAACCTCCTCTGCCCACCTCCGGCTTGAAGGACCATGGGAAAGGGTTTTGGGTTTGATATGGCATTGCTCCTCGGACACTCTGATATAAACTCAAACCTGTTGAGTTAGCTCTCCACAATGTGTAAAGAATCCTGGCCAGTCAGTATGACTCCCTTGAGTTCATCATCCCATTCACCAACCCCCGTGCCAAGGTCCTTCTCCAGCAACTAGCAATGACTTGGAAAATAGTAGACAATGCTCTCCGTTTAATGAATATATGCATACTGAGTGTGAGTGTGCATTTTACGTTGTAGCTATACATACTATGGCACACAAGTAGGACAGACAATGTGCAGCAATAGAAATAGAAGACTAGTGATGGAGACTTGCAGGGGTGAATAGTTTTTACAATGAATGATTCAACAAAAATGCTTCTAGGTCTGGGGAATTTAGCTTGTCTTAAGTTAGTCTTGGAGCTCCCTATACTTTGCGGTTGGCCTGGCCAGCTTCAGATTTGGAGGGAGGGAAAGAGAAATAGAGAGAGATGCATGAGAGAGAGAGAGAAACACATCTCTCTTTCTTTCTCTCTCTCTCTCTCTCTCTCTCTCTCTCTCTCTCTCTCTCTCTCTCTCTTTCTCTCTCTGTCTCTCTCTCTCTCTCTCTTTTTGATGCTCCAGTAACTCCCTGCCCATGGTGGCTTATTCTGTTGCTAGTGGGGCCCAGTGTGGCGTCTTACCGACCAAACAGTCCGTTACTTCTCCTGGTTCTCCCTTGAGAGAGATGAGCTGTCGATCCTTATCAGGAGATCTACCTACCTGAGACTGAATGCAGCTGTGGTATGGGCTGGCAGGAGGAAGAACAGATTGTTGATGGCCTCACCCAAGCTCCTCCTCCTCCTGTTCGAGGGGTGCTACATGTGGTAGTCCTATGCTGACTGATCCCAGTTATGATGTGTTTCTGTTGGTCCTTTACTTTCCTCTATATCTCTGTTCTTGTCTCCGCTCCTTTCCTCTCCTCCGATACTTGGAGACCCCATCAAGCAGCCACACTACCTCATGGATTCCACCATCGCGAGACGACCAATAGACCTAATTAATCTTTCAAACAATTGGACTACACATTCAAATGCACTTTTAACTGGCGAACATGTTTTCTTATGTATTTGCGTGCGGATGATTGGCTACACTACCTCACAATGATGAGTCATACTGAGATTAATAGAAGACAATGGGAAAACCATGCATGCATCCATAAACCGATCCAGACTCAATGAGAGATTAGTGTTGAGCTGTTGCTGTGACGTGTGGTCAGCTGCCACCTGTTCCTGCCCACAGTGTTTCTCCTCAGGCCAGCGTTCCAGGGGTTCGGGGCTAATTAATCTGCTTTCCAGCTCTCTCTCCCATTGGCCCTATAAATAGAGAAAATATTTTCTGTTCGGGACAATGTCTAACTGTATCTGTATCTTTCATTTCATAGTTTCCCCATTGAGAAGACTTCATCTCTCTCTCTCTCTCTCTCTCTCTCTCTCTCTCTCTCTCTCTCTCTCTCTCTCTCTCTCTCTTGCTCTCATTCTCTCTATTTCCTACCCCTTTTCCCTTTCAAGCACTCTTGCCCATCATGTTACCTTCATTCTCAGTCTAGTTCTGTTCAATACTGGTAGACAATAAAGCTAATTTGTGAGCCGTGTCAGGGAACCTTATTTTTTTGACATGCGCTGATGCTCCTCAGCGGTGTTCTGTGCTGCAACACACATCTCCCTCAGTTCATCTTTTTCACCCTTTTGTACTGGCAAAATATGGAAATACACTGTTATTGCATCAAATGGCCTGGTTGACTGCCGACAGTGAGTACACAAACAAAAACTAAAAAACAACAACCAATACTAACAGCAGGACGTTAAATCATTCAGGACAGGTTATTTATGGTCATGTGTCACCACAGTTTCCTCTGTGGTATGTTAATGTTTGATCTGCCATTCTGTCTGTACACGACGGTCTCTGGATTATTTCTCCCCTTTTCCACTCTAATTCGCTCTTTCTTACTCTCAGTCTGCCCCCTCTATCTTTCTCACTGCTCCTGTCTTCCAATATCCCCCTACAAAGTGCATACACAAACCTGACAAACAGTCATTATTCCTTTCTATGATGCCAGCATCTATGAGACATTTTTATGAATCCTATAAGCAGAGATCAACAAAGCCCTCTCTGTTGAAGGGCTTGATCTGAGGTAATCTATCACAGCTAATGGCATTGATCAGGCCGATAATTTAAGCCGGCCATAGCCAGGGACGTGGGATGTCTCTGAGAATCCAATCATTTGGAAGCCTTTTGGAAGCGTGTGGGAAGGCATGGATGGGAAAGGAGTGATCAGGTGAGATAAGCACATGACACTGGAGTCATTAAATGTATTATTCTGACATATTTGTGTTGTATGTGCTTCTGTATCAGTTTGTGATGTAGAATTTCCATGTGTGTGTGTGAGTGTGTGTGTGTGTGTGAATGTGTGTGTGTGTGTGTGTGTGTGTGTGCTTGTGTGTGTCTGTATGGGTATAATGGTATATCTTCACAACTGCTAAAAGATCTCGTTCTATGCTAAGGGAACATTATAAGATAGAGTACTCTGTCTTTAAAGGCTCTGTGACTCCACAAAGATGTTCATGTTTCTTGTGCTTTTACAGCATACTTCTAGCTAAGAAGTAATCATTTTGTGTCCTGTAGCTTGTGTATAATGTGATGCACTTACATTGGCCTCCTCCAGTGCACCTTTATGAAATATGTATGTGTATGAATAGAGCTTTGATCACGTTCCCCCACTCTCATATCTCTGAGCTGTAAAGTGCAATCATCCTCTTCACTATCTGGTGTACAAACAGGACACAAAACCCCACAATAATGGACTTTAAGCTCCCAGATAAGAGACTAAAATCACAGGATCTGTAGTAGTGGCTCTTTAACGCCCGAACCACCCGAACCACCCCCAACACACACACACTCTAACCCCCACCCCCCCCCCCCCCCGCCCCCCTTCCATAGTAACTCTCGTCTCGTCCGTCGAATGTATCTGGCGGTTAAATAATAGTGGGGTTCCGACCCGGTCCTTCTTCTCATTCGCTGCACTCTTCATACATGATCAAACACACATGCATAAAGCATAAGGCAAAGCTGGTCTGGGATGGTAGCAGCGGTAGCAGGGGTACCTGAGGGATGTGTCTGCGTTCATGTGTGTGTGGTGGCGTCTATGAACGTGTATGTGTGTTTGTGTGCTAATGGAGGTTCCAGAACAGAATCCATAAGATAAGAGGCTGCCCTGTTCCAGTGTTACTCTGTGATTAGTACCTCATAGCAGCCCAGACCCTCTTAGACAGTGCATTATTCATCTCCACGGTCAAGTCTACAGGGCTGTCTTTTACTCTCTGTGTGTGTGCCTTAGACTTGGAGAACAGTTTCTGGGGCTTGTATTTAACCAAGCAAGATATAATGTAGTCTATTATGGTGACAGGTTTAGGTAAATAGTGACCTTCTGATATATTCAATATTAATGGAAATGTTATCCCAGTTTCCCAGGCAGAGAAAAAACTGAAACCTAATTAAAAACAGTCAACAGGCACTTTAATGCAAAGAAGGAAATTAGTTTTCACATGAAATCATGTTTATGGAAACTTAATGAGTATCACAATAATGTACTCTACGATAGATATCACCCATCAGTGTCTGTATATGTAGATACTCCTACTAAAAGAAAGGAAGGCCAGAGACCAGGAAGGTCTCTTTTCAAATATTCCTGTGAACATTGACCTACCATTGCAATGCTATTCATAAAATGTTTTTCAAATAGCAAAATCCACATTTGTGGATCATTTAAAATATTTCTTACTGTAAAGTACCATCCAGGCTTTGAGGTCATGTTGAACCTAATAAAAAAAAAAACAATTTTAGTGATGTCAAATTAATGAGACATACACAGGTTTCAGCATACTTGGAATAAGACCGGGTACAATCCAGGGTCTTTGAATATTATTGTGATTTATAGAGTGCCAGGTTTGGAATACAGTGTGATTATAAAATGATTAGATTATTGATTTAATTAGTACGTGAGCTAAAATGAGGGATAGGGAGATGATGCTATCCACATGTCATCTTCCCCAATAGATCAGGCTAAACAATGACACCAGTGCTGCATGGCTGGTGAGAACTGCAGGGAATAGGAAGTACAAGTTCAATTGGTCTCACAGCAGCTTTTTGTCTTGAGGAAGAGACCGGATCTCCCATTCCAGTTACTCTACAACCAGTGTGGATGCAATTCAACTCAGTTAAGCAACAGGACTTAGAGCCCTTCCTGGAGGTTGTCTTTTGTAGTGCTGTTGGCTACCGTATCCCATCCTCACTCACCTGAAGCATTCATCAATATAACCAGCTGAAATGAAATGGCCTGAAGGTCAGGGACAGCTCGGTTCAACTGGAGATCACAAACACTCTAAAAGCATGTTTACTCACTTACCGCAAAATTGAAAAAAAACAACACGTAACTCTGTGCTGTGAGTAAATACAGCCGTGTGTCTGACCTTGTCAGTCAGTGTGCTCTGAGCTCAACTGCATCTCCTACTGCTCAGCAACAGTCACAAAGGAGAAAGTACTGGCAGTGGCTGTTTGCGACCCAAGTCCATTGGCGAATCAGGAGTGTCTTTTTGCCAACAGTGTTAATGTCCTCCACGACCCACTGGCTTTGCAACAGAGTGCTACCACTACGATAGAGCACAGGTATGTGCTGGGAACACATGACTTCCCAGCCCAGCCCAGATAGGCTAGTGTGCCTCCATTTAAAGCTGCATGTGGAGGCCATGGCAGTCTGTCTCTCGATCAGATAGAGGGATGTGGGTCCCGTCCACTTTCAGATGAACAGGCATGTCATGTGTCAGACACACCTCCAAAATGGAAGTCAGATAGTTGAGTCACACACGCACGCTCAAGGCACATGCACAGCGCGCAAAGTGGGCGTTTTGGCGTCGAGAGACATGCTTTTAGTGAGGCTGCGGCAGTGTGTTTGGCTCGATAAGGATGCGGCACTCTGCCGCTGGAGTGTGTGAGTGTGTGGGCAGCCACTTCTCTTACCCCTGCCTCGCCGCCACTCTCCGCTTCCACCGGGTGGTCAAGTGGCAATCGGGAATGAATGGGTTAGCCAGAGCACCAGCACAGCACTGCAGTGGCATATTTATTCTTATATTATCGTAATATGGCCGGATGGATGAAGGAATCAAACGCTTCTTTCTCTCCCGGCTGGGAGCTTGGGAGTTCATCTCTCAACAATAATGGAGGTCGCGTTTAGCCGATGGGAAGGGACGGCAGGGAAAGGAACAAAACAGAGAAGCGGAAATATAATCTGCATTCTTTTAAAGAGTGTGGATGCTGATTATTCATGGGGAGGAGAAAGCATTCAATTTGATAGCGGTTGATGAATAGGAAATTGGAGATGGAAACGTAGCTAGCTGCAGGTCTCGTCAGGCTCGTGGCCTGCGCGGCCGAGACGCAGGCAGATGCTCCCCTCGTGCTCGGGCCCATACGGGATATTGCAATCATGAAGAATTTAGATTGCTTATCAAACAATGTGTTCCACTACTTTATCCTTGGATGGGATCCGATCAATTGTAAATGGATAGCTTTCTATTTTTCACCCTCCACCCCCCCCCCCACCCTCCCCCACACACACTGTGAACCCACCCAGACGGCGAGCCCTCGTGCCACTTCATGACGTTGACGTCATGTCTCTCCACGGCAGGACGTGTGCCGCCGAGGCAGGACCGTTACATCTTCATTAAGTCCATTATCTCAGCTCACGCTGAAGCCCACTTTGAGATATCCAGTACGTATTGACCTTTCTTATCATGTGCTGCTCTCATATCCTCATCCTCACCTCTGGTATTGGGGCCAAACTGATGAGTTTATGATGACTTTCATGACAGACCACAAGGCTTAGATGGTGAACTTTACGTGTCTGATTAGGATGACCTTTTGCAAGAACTCAAAAACGTTGCTTAATTAGATGGATTGAGCCTTTTCTGTGAAGTCTTTTTTTTTTCTCTCTCTAACTGTCCAAGTGAAAGAGCAGCTCTTGGTTTGGAAGAAAAAACAAACTTTCATTGTCATCATGTGACAGAAAACCTTCTTCAAACCTACTTGAGGAGCTGCAGTCAGGCTGGATACTATGTGTACAGCATTAGCGTTCATCAATGTGTTTGTATGTGGTGAGAGTGTGTGAGCGAACGAAAGAGAAAAAATAAATAAAAGAGAACGATTAGTGGGATTGAGGGTTTCATTTGCAGCGCTTGGTGGGTAGGGAATATTAGAATCATGACACTTCTTCAAACTCAGGTTATTGGAAAGGTGTCATGTAGATCTTGTGAGAAGTCAATACACATGGTGTAAAAAGGTCAAATTGATAACCAGGGTCACCGTGACATCAAATCCCAGGACACAAAGGAGATTCTGGAATCAAGCTATACGGCTAATTAGACCACGTGGGTTTTAAACAACTAACCTTGCTCTTTACAAGAATATAGACACACAGAACGTTGTAAGTAAATGGACAGTTTTTTAGGGTCAAAAGCTGATGAATGAAGAAGACAGCAGGAGGACATCCTATCTCACTGTGTTTGCAGTGCATCTTACTGTAACTGTTGTCTGATTATGTTTCTCAAGCAGGATGACAAATGAATGGTTGACGAGGGAGGCACTTTCTCTTGACAGGTCCTACCATCTGAAATCCTTCCTTTTCTGGTCAGAATGAGGGATCTGGTCCACCCCTTTGTGAGAATGGATTTGCTGATTGCCCTCTTCCATCTATCTCTCTCAACCCATCAACCCCCCCCTCACCCTGTACACCCATCAGTTCTGTCTGCACATCCAACCAAACCCCCACCAAACCCCCCCTCCACTAAGCTGTGGAACCAAAGAGCAGCCCACCTCATTTCAGCAGGCCTCAGCTGTAAATAGGCCTGGGAATGCCAAGCTTTCTTTATCAGATTATCCCAGAAAGGACCCCTATCTGCCTGTGATTTACACAGATCGATTCTCCATTAAAAATGAACATCGCCTTAAAAGTACTTTGGGAGGACAGAAAGGGAGAGGGTGTGATGGAGGGGGTAAGCGTGAGTGAGAGAGACAAAGATTAATAGAGAGAGAGAGAGAGAGAGAGAGAGAGAGAGAGAGAGAGAGAGAGAGAGAGAGAGAGAGATAGAGAGAGAGAGAGAGAGAGAGAGAGATAGAGAGAGAGAGAGAGAGAGACAAAGACAGAGACAGAGAACTGAGAGAGTGTGTGTGGGTGTTGGATCGCATGGTCTACCTGGGAAAAATAATGTGTGCCTGTTTGCAGAGCCTTACAGAAAACAGGAAGCACCAATTAATGGCACATCCTTGAATTCTGCTGTCAAATGTTTTATCATCTCAGAGGTTATTGGAAACAAACACTAGAAGTAAGATAATACACCTATGTAACAGCCATTGGAGACAGAGGGTGTTCATGCCTTGCTGTGGCTCATGTGGCTTAGACATCTTTTATGCAAACTGTCAGTGGCACTGTTGTTTTCTTGGAAAAAGGCTTAAATCTCCTCTCAGGGGAGGCAAAGTCTGTTGCTGTTGGTCATATTTGTTTTAAACTCTAACAAACAGAGGGCCTATGTTTTGGTGGGACACTGTCTCACACCTTTTCAGTCACAGGCAGGCTGCATGCTTGGCTTACCTCACCTGCTTGTTGTACACACGACTCTTAAGACAAATTGTATATAATGATTGCTATATATAGTGGTGATATTTTATACTGAGGTTTCCTGACATATTTGTTCTTGCAGACAACATCCTCATTAGACTAAGAATTACTACCCAAGGAACTCCTGGTTTACACTACTCTTGGATGTTTGCCAACTGAAAATACAATACCTGCTTGTTTTACTGATCTTAAGTGAGATGTGATGTTGTGATCTTAAGTATTAACATTCCAGTTAGACAGGACTGTGATATACATTCTTACTAATGTGGTATTGAAAAGTCAGTACTGTTTGGTTTCAGAGACCCATTGAGAACCTTCCCAGAAGATTTGAGAGTGGATATATTGTATGCAGCTGAAGCTGAGATAACGGTACATTTTTTTTGAAGTGTTTCACATGAAACAGGAACTGACACCTGATTGGCAAGTCCTTTCATGAATGATGTGTGATGACTCTGGGGAGATGCATTTCCAACCAAAAAAAAGTTTTCACAACGTGACATATTCTTGGAAGTTCCTTTTCAGTGAAGCTCTTTGAAATTACATTTATGTTTTCAAAGACTATCTACAGCAGGACCTTTCCTTTTAATGGAAATTCACATTCAGTCTCAGTAAACGTTATGTGACTTCCTGTGTTAGAAGTCACACCTGTCATTCTAATTGGAATTCCGTTTGGATGTGAGATCGCAGTAGCCTGTGGAAAGTGACTTATGTCAACAGCTTATGTGGATCAGGTGGCTGAGCGGTTGGGAATCGGGCTCGTAATCAGAAAGTTGCTGGTTTGATTCCCGGCCACGCCATGTGACGTCGTGTCCTTGGGCAAAGCACTTGACCCTACTTTCCTCGGGGGGAATGTCCCTGTACTTACTGTAGGTCGCTCTGGATGAGAGCGTCTGCTAAATGTATGTAACAGCGTTAACAACTCTGCAATGACTGTAACTGTATGCAGAATGTGGTTGTATGAAATCCACTTTAAGGGGGGGTTGATTTCATCTATTTGTGTTTTGTGTGGCTTATTATGGATATGAAATATCTGGATTAAGTTGATCATTTTGTAATAATAACTTTTGGACACATGTATTTACTGACTTTCATTCTTTAGGTTTAGATGCTTTTTGGTTCTACCTTAAAATTGGGAGAATTTGGGAGAAAATAAATGGTTCTCAAGGCAGCATGATAATGTATTACGGAAATTCATGATTGATGGGAAAGCATGCTCGTCATACTGTATATGGGGCTGGTACTCAGGTACCCTCTGTACACAGTACCATTTAAAATGCTGATTTGTGGCCCCAAGCCTATTTGGCTGTCAAAAGGTCAAATCCATGATGCTGTCTTTTTATTTGTTGTGATTTTATGAGCTACCAGGCCTAAGCATGCACTGTATGTGCGTCACTTTTAATAAACAAATAAAGAAATATGGCCATTGAAAAATAAAATGTGAATAGCAAAATGTTAGAGGAAACTCGGCCAGATTCTGATATTAGCCAAAGCTGTGCCCAACATACAAATCAAATCATGCATACATCTCCATATCTGTGGGTTGGGGATCAGGGAAGGTTCTGTGGAGAGCCTCTTATTTAGAAGCATCAGCAGTGGGAGGGAGGACTGTCACAACCCCCCGCCATCTCATCACACTCTGTTGATTATCTGCTCTCCAGAGCTTCTTATAGGAGGCCAGGCTGAAATTGGCAATTGATTACCCAATTGAACCCAACCACACGCTCTGCCCACTGTTTGAAATCGGAGAAGCCTGTATCCTGTCCGAATCGATCGACGAGTCTGGGTCTGGCAGGCCCACGACACTAGAATCCCCAGCTGAAGAACCAACGCTCCACATTCCGGTGCACTGCACTTGAACGACAACACTCAGCAATGGACTCTACAGTTCGATGACAGCAGCATTGCTTATTAATCGACCATGCAAATGTAAATAATTAGAACAAAGAAATTACTAATTGTGCCGCTGCTATTATCATAAGAACCAACAGGACAAATTTCAGTTGGTCTTGGTGAGATTTGAATGCGGGACTCTCTTCAGGAGGGTGGTCTTGGCTACGAGAGAGCAGATCAATGGATTGATTCATCGACCTGAGCAGTGATATTAACCTAAGCCAGAGAGCACTCACTTGTATCCTGCAGACTCCAGACTTTTATGTCTAATTACGTGACAAAGGAAACTTCCCCAGCGCCACGCTGAGTCGGCACAATCCATTACTGTAATAACATGACTTTCCCTTGGATCAACATGGAGGGTGATTGGTGACACAGATTTTCCCTGAATGTCCCAAACACACTCAGTTACTGTACACCAGTTACTGTACACCGCCTGAGTCGACGTAAGCAGGCACAAGGGTAGTTGTAGTGATTTGGAACCATGTAACAGTTTCTTCCAACCTTAACATTGCTCTCTCTAAATGACTCCCAACTGTTCAGTAGACTTTGTATCAATTCTAATGTTTCCTGTTCAGCAATGACTTCCAGTTTTCTTTTTTGTCATCCTGACTGCCAGACCCGTCAAAACTGGTGGAGTTCAAATGGTTCACTGTTCTCCCAGATGGTGGATGTGGCCCAGCTTTCTCTGGAGCCTCTGAAGTGTTTCTGCAGAGCGTTCTGCTACAGTATCTGTTGGACTTGTTTTGTTCTCACACTGTGTAAATATTTGCATGAGTTGCTGTGAAGCCCCAGAGGGCAAACAGGGCATCTGACAACGTTACAAACAGCCATTACTCTTCATCCTCCATCTGTAAAAAAAATATATATATATTTATATATTATTATAACAGTTTTGCTTTCCATTAAAGTCGATCATCAAACACGCATTGTGTGTGTTTGTTCTCTGGCTGCTGGAAGGTTTTGCCTTGCTGGTTCTCCATCCTCTAGCTAACCACATGTGACTGAGCAAGTGAAGCATGCAGCCAGTAAAGATTATGCTCATGATAGCGATGACTATGGATATCATGCATCTCAAAAAAGGCCTGAGGGCATTTGGGCTTCCGGCATCTCTGGTTAGTTAATAATTGATAATACAAGCCTTTATTGGCTGGGCACAAACCAGGATGCGACTCACAAGCATCACTGCTATGATTGGCTGAGACCACACAGAGGGGGACTGCAGTGAACATGTACAGCGGAGTGTGATCAGTGGACTGGGTCTGTATAGTTACCCCTGTGCAAGCAATGCAGAGAATTCTTTCACAGCACCACAATGTCTGCATAACTGTGCAATCTCTGCATCATAAACCTAAGTTTGTTAGAAAGATATCATTGATATCAGCTGCAGATTCTCAATGTTGATGAAAATCAATGCCACGTTTCAAAATCAAGGCAAAAAACAACACACAAAAGGAAATGATATAATGACAATGTTGTTAGTGCTCACACATACCGTACATTAAGCATCAATTATACCATTCAAATGCGTAAGAAATATCTGGTTACTGTACATAATGGTAATGTACAGTAAGAATTGCTGACAGAGAAAGCAGCACCGTTAGGTTTGACCGGGTTTCACTGTATAAATTATATCTATGAGGTACCAGCAGGGGGGCTGTATAGGGGGGGGGAAGTTAGGACGATTCTAAGGGCCCCTGACTGACAGGGGCGGCCCCAAAAAATAACTAATAGAAAATAAAATAATAGAAATTATTAAATAATATAAATATATGTTCTGAGAAGTTTACAACCTTGAGGGTTGTCCTCAGACACAGTCGCCTGTCTCTTACAAATAGGCGTCAGCTTCATTCAGCTCGGCAGTGTGAGTCGCCAGCCGATGACTTGTCAGTTGATCCTCTTTCACTGGTAAAACAGTCCGAGATCCCGCTGCTAATTACTCTCCTCAAGCAAGTGCATTATAAGCCAGCAGAAGAAATTGCTCATGTCGCCGTGCAGGTTCAAAGACGTGTTCACTGATTCACCCGACTCCTTTCCTACGTTCGTTTACTCTCATGCTGGGTTTGTAACGGCAGCGATTGAAACACCTCTGCTGTCGTCTTCTGCTCTGCCTCTCAATACTGTTAGCATTGGCAGCTGTGTGGATTGAGCGATACAACCACCTGAAGGATGTGTGTTGCAGTTGTTTTGTCAGTGACAAAAAACTTCCGCATCTGTTATCCGCCAGCTGCATGCAGCTAGCTGCATGACAGACAGGTATGTCTACCTTACAAACATAAATATATCTACTGACTAACAAATCCACTTCTTTGATGTTCATGTCCCTAATTTAATTCTGGAAGCAGAATGTAATTTGTGGGTTCGAAGGCCTTGGATTGGACAGTATGGACATTATTTAATGGCGGCAGAGGCAGCATGGCTTTAGTCTTTCCTGTAGTCTGACTCACGGCACAACCATTTCATTTACAGCCAGGGCATCTGAACAAAGGGAAGGCTGTGGTCTCGCTGATCAGCATGCAGGCCGCACAACTCAGCTCACCTGGGATTCTCATTAATGCCGAGATGGGGCGTCACACAACAGACACACACACACACACACATACACACACACGGGCACTCACATACAGACAAAACACCCTGTTGGGTTAAACACGACCAATTGCATCCTCGTCTTAGCCTCCTACCCTTACACACACACACACACACTGTTCACGTGGTGTGTGTCCTCGCTAAGTTTAACACAGGCTGGCCCCCAGCCCCCCCCACCTCATCCACACCGACACACACCCAGACTCACACACTCTCAGACTCACACATTCATGTCAACCAACTGCTGCCTTCTGACACTGTGTGCCCGCACACAAGTCTTAGAGTCAAGGGGATGCCCTGTCTGAGGCTTGGGCTAATTGAGGAAAACAGGCAGAACAAGATATTAGAGACAGCATTATTATTCATACCTCACATCCTAATATCCCATCTGTGCTGCCTGTGTCAGTCATTACTAACTTTGTGTCCCACACAGTTCCTCCAGCACCCCAACTATCTCCACAGAGACTAATACAGATCACAGCCTCTCCCAGTCTTTCTGCACACGCACCACATGCATGCGTGCACCTCAGACACACACACACACACACACACACACAGGTCGGTTACACATGCACAAAGGCACATATTGTGCAGGTAGATGGGACACGTACATGAAGCTTACATCATCTGGGCTACACACCGCCCCCCAGTTCAAGATTTATAAAGTAATAATGGCCGATCTCAGAAAATTGGCAGCAGGAACAGCAGTGTCACATCCTCACCCTGTTTAGCAAACCCAGACAGACATATTCAGCAACGACATGTGTTGATAGTCCACACACACACACAATCACACGCACACAGACACACACACACACTCGTTTGCTCTCTGGCGATGACACTGCTCACACATTTCCTTTCTGGAGTGCACTGATGGTTCTCTTTCCAGGCCCCTCCAGCAGATGCATGCTCTTGGCCTCCTGTCTAGCCCTACTGGCTGCCTGCCTACCTGGCTGCCTGGCTATCTTGCTGTCTTGCCTATGGCAAAGACCATTGTTTGGCGGTTATCCTTTCGGCTGTGGATTTGCCTAATGTACTTGAGGTGTGGAGATGCAATAGACCTATGGGATTTCTCTGACCCTGTTTTAATGATTAGCGATGGCATGTCCTTGCTAGTGACAGTGGTACAAAATAGGAGGCTCCAGTATTGCCACTCCTTGGGTGGCTTGGCAACATGCGCTGGGGATATTTTCAAGGATGTGTGGGTGTATGTTCCAGATTTGTATTCGACTCTATGCTGTATTTACTGTGTGCCAGCCTGGTGAATGTATGCTCTCATGTTAAAAATTAATAAAACCAAATGGACATAATATAGTCCATGAGAGAGTAGTGCTATCCAGATGATCTGCCTTTAAACATTTCAATTCACATTTGGACTGTGTACACTTTGGTTTTCCATTACTGTAACAGTTCTGTATGGAGCTAAAAAGGAAAATTAAATGCCAAATCAATTTCATAAGTGCAAGAATTGTATACTCCTTTTCTTATTTCAGAAAAGTGTAGCATCTGCAATCAAGCTATCAATCACCTACTGTCTTGCATCCCCCTGTGCAACTCCCCCCAGCCCACTTCCTGCCAATCCACATGGCTCGACTCAATCAGGGGCCTGACAGGAGACGAGGAGAGAGGCGCTTTTAAAACAAAGACCCCCCACTCACTCACCAGCCACTCATGACAAATTCCAGCTTCAGATTTGACTTTGGAGCTGTCAACTTGTTCCACAGAGATCACCCACGCGCTCTCTCCATTCACCTCACGCTGGAAACGGATGGTGCTCCCGCAGTACACTTGAAGCACAGTGGCAAAGACCTCGTCACTTTCAGGTACCGTTTTGATGCTCGCAAAAAAGATTCTTTGTGCGCTGTTAAAAAGGTCTCCGTAGAGCAAATGTGAGTATGTCGACTGAAGTGATGGCGTTTGCAACTTTTCCTATTTGAAAAGCGTTCTCCCTGCATTTGTTTTGTGTTTTGCAGTCTGTAGAGCTCGGGGTAGAAATATGTCGAAGCACGTTGCTGCAGTAAGACAAATAGACTATTATGGGCAACATTTTCTTAGGTGTTGAACTCATTTTAACTTGCCCATTTGCCATCCATTACTTTTACCACAGTTGGGTGTGTGGCCCTCATTGCAAATTTGAATACTAACATGTAATGTGCAATGTCTTAAATATCGACACAACAAGATTCATACAGTGTTTTGTATGACCTAAAGATGCTTAACATGCATAGCATCTCCAATCTCTTTTCTTTCCATCAGGCTGATACCTCACTGCTGTCTGGTAGTATTTATAGAATGTGGTTGCTTCAAACACTTGTTGTTGCCTGTCTGTTTACAAAACAAAACATAGGTGCCATCCCTGTGGTACTGTACAACACTCTTTCTGCCTGCCCTGTGTGGCTGTGGTTCATCACACTCATTTAAAATAAGGCGGATGTCAGGTCTTTGTGCCCTCCAAAACGCTCCTGAAGGACTTCCCTCATCATAGACATGCAGAGCTAATCATATAATTAATCTCTCATGCTCATCTGGGTTCCTGTGAAGGGCATTGTAACGCTATGAAGGCAAGCCGGCCATTATGACTCCGGAATTGAGGAAGGGAGGTTCTACTCTGTCTAATTTCACAGGCTAAATGTGTTTCACGTCACTCATGTCTTTCACTTTCTATTTCTGGCATAAGGTAGTCACTATGTATTCACTTTGAACAAGCAATCAACTTGTTATGCCTCTATGACCATGTCTTGTATATGCAGTATATTTGTGGATATACAGCATGTGATCTGCCTTCTTACTTTCTCTCAACCCACATGTACTGGCTGCTATTCAAGATGCAGTCTTCATTCCGGTGAAACTGCTTTGCTAGAACCTACATTTTGCACTGTGAAGAACCAGAATCAGATGAAATTGCTTCTGCCATTCCATTTCTTTCAATTTGACAGTTATCATGCTTGTGCACCTTAGTGGCCTTAGATATTGAGATAATTATTCAGCATTGTGAAGAACTGTGAGAAAAACAAAACAAAACATTGAGCCAGTGAGTTCAGTGAGAACCAATAGGCTGCTGCAATATCTCTGACAAACATTTATGTGATGTTTGCAGTTCGCTATCGGTTTCTGTAGGTCTCGGCCTGAGTTCTTGGTCGTGTCGATAAGATCTATTCGAAAAGTTGAGTGATGGGCCTTCATGGATTTCTGCCTGGCCAGGGCAGGAGGTGTGAATTAGCTCCCCTGGCTAATCCACCCTCAACCCTCCTCCTCTTCGTCTTTTCACTTTTCTCTTCATTATCTCCACTGCCACAGAGTAACCTGGCGAGGGAGAACGCTTTGCTGGCCAGACAATGTTCAGGAAACCAACAAGCCCATTCAGCAGGGCTTTGATGATATTTGGCCAGCAGGGGTTGGCTTTGTTATTAAAGAATCATCCCCAACTGTTTCTACCAAAGGGCTGGCACAGGGAATAAAATCTGCATAAGGTCCCATATTAAGACATTCCAGACACGTCACATTGTAATTTGCGATATGAACTCGTAACAGTCGACCGATTCCTCTGGGATGAACAGGAACGGACTTATATGCAGGATTCACAGACTTTCCTCCCTGCATCAAGGTATGCTTCTGCTCATGTCCTTGAATGCATTCACAACCAATGATCTGTCACAAGGAAGACTCAGAAAAAGCCTCCAGGCCCCACTTTTACAGATCCTGCACTTTACTGATGGGGCAGGGAATTAATTTCTCAGAATTCACTGAGAGTGAAAATGAGTTGGTGTGAAATTGTCACTGTTGTATTTGGTTGTATCTATGGTAACCGACTGTGTCACATATAGTATATGTTATGATGAGGTCCACTGAGATCTCTCACTTTCTCTGTTTGTCTCGTTCGCACACACTTTTTGATGCCAGACCCTCTCTTTGTTACAGTTAATGATTACTAGATGAATGTTACAATCACTGCTGTAAGTGCAGATGAGCTTATTGCATCTATTGGGAGTGAACGTGTCACTTTCTGTTCGCGATAGAAGTGAAAGTCTGTCACCCAGTATGTAACAACGCACATGCAACTGTTTATTGAAACACATTTTTCTTACAATCGCTATGACGGTTTTTTCAATACCTTTAACAAGTTTCCTAAACTCTTAACACAGTAAGCACAACATCCGTCTGTTTAGGCTGTTCATTACGTAACAGAGTTCTTGTTGCTTTGACACAAAATGCATAGAGTAAACACACATTTGAAATGCTTGAACTTGTTTTACATACAAGCTAAACCAAGACCAAAACAATCGATTTTTACTGCCCAATTTAAGAAAGCTTTCACACTGTTAGCAAAACCGATAACATCATGTTCAAAACCTATATAATTGGCTAAAGTCAAAGTGAACAGCTGTTTATATTGTGAATTGAAACACAAATATATCCCCTGTATTTGACAGTAAACGGACAAACTGAAGGCTTGTTTAAAACCAACTATAAAAAGCAACGGCCGGGCTAAAAGATTTAGATTTGTTTTATGATGAAAGCATGCATCGTCCTCCATCTCTGTCACCATTCCCACGTCTGCTATGATCTTCTTTACAGCACGCACCATTGCTTCAGTTTTCTGTCACAAAAACAAAAATGGTGTTCTTCTCACATACTTGCTTTCACACATTCTCTACACAGAAATAACATATGTTACCAGGATAACATTCTAAATGGGGTAGGGATTCACATCTGCCTTGAGACAAAAAATAAAATATTGATCACAGTTTAATGCAGGTTCAACAGAATGTCCCAACAGATCTGGTATATATATATATATACTATATGTCTACCGGGTATATATATATGTCTACCGGGCCTCGACTGATCTTAACTACAACATCCTATAACAAATGTGTGAAGTCACGATGTTGCTGTTAAATGTGGGCTTTGGCAGGGTTTGGACAGCATATGTTGTAGCTCAGGTTGGTGTGACCTTCAAGTCTCTGCTCTGAGGCTGGACAGTGAGACATCAGCCTAGGTTTGCTCTCCTCAAAACACCAACGCCTCAGCCTCAAGTCACAGTGACAGGTGCAGCCAAGCGTGGCTAGTCAATGGCCGCCTCTCCAACGACCTACAGAGCAGCCACACTACATCGTCTGGGTTTCTAACGAAACGAATAATGGCTGGAAGGTGAAAAAAGAAAAGAAAGAAAAAGAAAATTCAGTCGGCTGCCTCATGTCAGTGAGGTGCATTTATTGGTACATCCCATGTTTTAATGAACCGTGTGGAAAGCTTGACTCATGGAACACCACCTGGTGAACTAATTTCACCTCAACCACTTTCAAAGTGGTTGATAAACGCTTTGCTAAACATATCAGGCTGCCAGTGTTTATAAACACACGGCGCAGGAAGTGATTTATTTTTTGAAATAAATCAGAGTCTGTGATCAATAGCTACAAGGTGCCGTGCTGTTCCTCAGGGAACAACAGCTCTGCAAGCAGGTCTGCCAGTAAAGTATGACTGCTTGTTGCTGTGGGATTTCCTGTCTCCATATGCTACAGATGGTGAGAGCGGCAGCAGTGCGAGCTGTACCTTGTTTAGTCTCCCCGGTGAGCAGGTCTGGGACAGATGGAATGACATTCAGGTGAGAGTGGGGCTGCTTGGCCATGTTGTGACCATCTTGTCCTCTCTGCACACCTGAATACTACACCTTCCCTTTTGTCTTGCGGAAGAGTGACCTGCAGATAACCTCTGGGAAATAGCACTTGCTGCAAATTGTTATATGCACATATTTTAAGCTGTGAGGTTCCATTGTTGAGTGAGAAGATGATTTTCTAGTACTGTATGCTGAAATACAAGGTTCACACTGATCCAGATCCATACTGTTACAACATGAATCTTTGAAATAGGTACTCTAAATTGTCCACATAAGGGGCTGTATACATTTCATTATTCAAAACATAAGAATCATAGATGTTTACTGTAAGAGGGTTGAACAACACACAGCCTCCGGCATACAGGCCACATAGGCAGACAATCAGATGGCAATCACTGTAAGATGCTTGCTTTAAAGAGGCAGTAAAGAGTGGCTCGACTCTTCTGAAATAAGCTAAAGCTAAAAAGTGTGTGTAGTGAAAGTTAGGATGGTGGAGAGGGAAGGGAGAGATGAAAACAGAGAAACGAGAGAGAAAGGGAGTAGACATTGAGAAAAAGAGGAAGAGAGAGAGAGAGAGAGAGAGAGAGAGAGAGAGAGAGAGAGAGAGAGGGGGAGAGACGGAGCATGGAGAGAAAGAGGGAAAGAGAGATAAAGAGTAAGGGAAAGAGGGAGAGATATATAGAGAGAGATTCAAGGCCATCACCACACAATAATGTTCAGGTCCTTTAACCTTCTTGCTGCTCTGATAATCAGCATAAATTAATCCTTGGACGAAGAACGACAGCAGGGTGTGTGTGTGTGTGTGTATTTATGTGTATGTGAGTGTGTGAGGATCAGTGTTCCGTTACAGGGGACGGATGGAGATAAGAGGCACTCATGCCATGAGGAGGGTCAGATAGACAGTCAAAGGTCTGGGCTCATTTGCATATGGTGCCAGCAGAGACAGTCTGTCCAAGGTGGAGTTTTATGAAAACAGAATACTGCAGTCTTCATGACTGCATACATGAATATGTTGACATCAGTCCATCATCAGCAGATAAATAAACTATTCTGTTCAATCAGCATGTTAGATTAGCATCCGAGGTGTCAACGTGAATGTGAATTTGAATGTACTCACCAAATTAACACAGTTACGGTAAGACAATAACATGGCATCAATAGATTGTAACTCGAAAGTACATGCTTGGAAATGCATCAGCAAGTTCATGTATTTCCAAACTACACATCCTGATAATGTCTTGCCACCTTGCAGCATTTTGGGTGTCCTGTAGTACAAGTGCATTTGGCCAAAAGAGGTGGATTCATTGTCTGTTGAAGTTACTGGTATTAGAATACCTCTGCCTAGCCTGGTTGAAAACTACAATAATGCACATTGGGTGCAAGGGCAAAGTGCAGGTAGGTAGACAGACAGGTAGTCCAATCATTAGTCTCGGGACGGTGTTAATGCTTGGTCGTGTTTATTACAGTCCTGTGACGCTCACGGATGTAGGATTGATTTCATATTACAGTCAAATATTTAGATGTAACTTATAGATGTGTTGCTCTCAATATGTGAAGTTTATTTCGGCAAATATGACAAAAAGTGCTTCCCAACAACATCGCCTACTCTATCTTTAAAGTTCAAGAAAGAGAAGGCAAAAAAGACTCCTTGGAAGCCATATTTATTGCACTTGAGGATGGGGCTGAAGGTTTTGTATTCAGTACAAACAACCTACAGGCCTTTGTGTTCATCTTTTCAAAAGCCTCTGTTATATTTCTAAAATAAACACAGAGAAAGAGACAGAGAGTGCAGTTCAGTTTTAAAAGATGGGGTAAATCTTTACCTACAAGGGTAATGATAACTTTGCAATTTCCAGGGAGTTTAAATATCATTTTCACAAAAGAAAAAATCCCACCTGAAGGCTATATCTGTCCAAATATTCGACAGGTACTTTGGAACGTTAATTAACTTCACTATCAAGCTTCGTCTGTGGTGTTTGTCAGAGGCCACAATGTATCATCTATATTCCTGACTATTAGCCTGCTTCGGAGAGCTGGTCTGGCAGTATAACAGTCTGTATCATAACTCCCAAGTTCAAATACAAGTCTTGTTCTGGAACACGATCCCTGCTCCTTCCCTCCTCCTTTCCCTCCTTTATTTCCACACTCTGAAAACTGACAGTTGGAGCTGTTTTACTTGGAGGAGGCCCTGGTGGAACAACATTCTCCTTTTCGACAGGAAACCCCAGCAGCTGACTTCTATTAGGGAAATTGTAAGGAGTTTCGAATGAACAATCCTGTATTGTCAGGTACAATTACACATTGAATCCAACTCTCTGGGTGAGGAGGGTGAAATGATAAAATGAGATCCCATGCTGCAGTCTACCCTGCTGTCTCGCAGGTTTCACTTACAGGCTAACGATCCAGGAAGTTCAACTGGCGAGAGCGTGTCTGAGACTGTCAGGGTGGACCTATAAAAAGCACGAGACGATGGGAGCCAGGACAATGAGCCTTTTGATGCGTTTTGTGGGAGCATATGTGGGTCGGTCATGAATAAACAGACTCTCACTACTAGCCCTGCTGACTTATGTAGCTCCATACTACCCTGTGGGGGATTGTCCGAACTTTATTTATCGGTCGCCCCCAAGTTTTATGGGCACAGGTCTGAACCCGGTTTGAATCGGAATGTGTGGAAGGTTTTCTGATTGAACAACCTCTGGTAACCTTACGGCTCTCTTAGTTTATTTGATACAAATTTGAAAATGGGTCCATTCGTTGGTCCAGCCTTTCCCTGATCCCAACTATCTTGCTGTGAGAAATCCTTATCTGCTCAGGGTCAGGGCCACCATGTCACAGCATTCAAATGTGCTCAATGAAGAGATGGCTAGTCTATGAGGAACCTAATGGAGAATGATTTATAGAAGGGCTCTGCCTTGCAGTTGGCCCAGAGCCTGTGTTCTAATCAAGCACCTGGTGCTGCTTGGGAAACTTAATTTGATATAAATGGATACTCTGGCAACACTGGGCAGCACTGGGGAGGCTGGCTAGGGCCAGGCCAGGCCGGACCTCCCAGTGGAGAGCGTGGGCCAGATGCTTAGCGAGACTGGGGGAAGCAGCCAGGTTGGACTGGGGGGTGACAGGTAGGCCCCATGTGAGGCTCCAGAGGTGGGCTGAGGTCTGCTGGTCACAGCTGTTAAGCCCTGCCTTGAAGCCAACCTTTTTGGGAGGATTCTGAATGAAAAAAGAAAAGCCTATCAACAATATCTGTGGTATACAAAAGGTTGTTTAATTTGTGCAATCATGACTGACTCTAGTCTCTAGCATAATGGGAGCAACTGAGGACTGTTTTATTCTGTTGAACAGTAACTGCAGGAATTTGCAGGAAGTTGTTGGAAGTGACTTAAAGACTAAATGAGGACATCTATGGAGTTACTGTAATTCCTTTTTGTCATTAACAGAATGGTCACGACTGCATGATGCAAAGAAAGACTAACTCTGAACCCGATTTACCTCACCTGTGATACAAGCTGCTTCCATTTTCACCAGAATACTTTTCATGTCTGCCGTTTTAAAATGGAGGACTGGGTAATGGAGTGATTTACATTCAGCCGTGGAGTGAGACGGAAAAGGAAACAGAGAATAGCTGCTGTGGTGGAAACTACTTTGTGCCTTCAGAGAGCAAGACTGCAGCTGCAATGTAGGATTTGCCTTTACTATTCAGCCCATTTGTCTCCACACTGCTCCAAGAAAAATGAAACGGACGCTCTTTTTTGTAATGCCTTACATAAACATCACTGGTGAAATGGTCTGGCTTGAGAAAGGCAAAGAAAAAGGGAGAGGGAAATATGGGTGGGGGTGGGTTGTTGGATTGTTGAAGTGAAGACAGAAATAAGGAGGGAAAGAAAGAGATTGAGAGATATTGTGTGCAGTGAAAGAGACAGGGAGAGAATCAGATAGAGAAGATATACAAAAGTAAGAGAGAGCGAGATAGAGAAAGAGAGAGAGACACAGAGAGCATGAATAAAGGAGAGTGAGTGAGAGTTCTACTGAAGAAGGAGAAGGAGGGGCAAGGAAATAAAGGGTCCATTCTTATAGCCCGACCACCCCAACCCTAGGGAGGTCTCAGTCTTGACAGCTCACTCCTACAAACAAGCTTTGCCAGATCCCTCTGCACTGCCTCCCCTCACCGCACACACTGCAGGCCAACAAATCAGCTGTTTAATACACAAGACACCTATATCTCCTGACAATTCTGATGGGAGATTGAAGACGTGCAGGTAATATGCCCTGTCCAATAGATGTCCTGTGATACCTGAATACCAAAATGCCAAGCCTTTCCGTACATTTGTTATAGTAAATCTAATCTTCAGAACTGTAAACTTCCCAGGTAATTTCCACATCAGAAATGTTTCCACCGTCATGCCAGTGTTGGGGAGTGCTCCACAGATTGTGTCCCATTGTTGTTTAAAAATGACAATTGCACACATTACATTCTAGATTTCAAAGTATTGCATGAAGTTAAAATGCATGTATCTGTCCTTATGTGAAGTAGTGGTGAGGTTGAGTGTGCGTGCCATGCAGTAATACTCGAGAGAAAATAAATACAGTAAGGAAAGTATAAGACAAAAAGCTTTGCTCTGGCAAACCTAACGTCCATTTGGTGCAGAGAAAATATTTGGGCATTTTGAGTAGTGTCTTTGTATATTCATGTCATATTGAATAGATTTTTCCAGACATCTTTTCTAGTGTTTGTCCAACAGGTAGAACTGAATACTCAGAACTGAGTATCACTGAGCACTGTTACCTATTTTAATGACCAAAAGGCCAACATATTCTGAATGTGGGTGTATATATTTTGATTTTACAAGAGTGTATCTGGGAATGAATCTGGTGATATATAATTTTGAGGCATTCATTGTTTTCATGTTCAACTGACCGTTATCCAGAGGACAACACCTCCCTTGGAACTCGCTAATGGGTGTCATGGGGTTTGGATCAAGTCGTTTAATTGAATTACTCTGACCTCTCTGAGTAATATTAGCATCTTGAATGAAAACAGAAGGACTTTTTCTTCTCAAAATAAAGTCACCCGGCTGGTTAGTGTCACCTTTCTGTTTTGAGACGGTTTTAGATTTTATGTGGAATGTTGAACTCTCCAAAATGTAGGTATTTAGTAATAGGCTTGAGGTTGAGGTTAACAGTTTAAAGGAGAACAATGTTAGTGCTTTCAGTAAATGTGCAGGTGTGTTCTATTCTTTAAACTAGTATAGTTTTTGTATCACTGTGTTATAATTCATATATTTTACTACTTTTTGCAAAATTCAGGGTGTATTCAGCTACAAACTTACAGTACACCTTTATACTGCACAGCTTTGTAACACTTTATCATTTCAGAGTATTATGACAACCCAATGAGCCATTAGAGAGGCATGCACTCTATGACACTGTATTAAAAAAAAGACTTAAGCCTATAAAAAACCCAACCATTCACTTGAACATGCTTCTGCATCACAGTGCCAGATAGGGTGACATTCCACTTACCTGGTGACTTTAGGGTTGGAGTTAAGACCAGGCACTACACTTGTGTGGCAGGACTTGGGTTAACCATCACAAATAGAACACAACAAAAAGTGTTGGTCTTTGCAAGGTTCAATGCTTAGACAGTGAGGTTGCAGACAGTATACTACTGCCCTCCTCCCTCTATTTGATCTCCCAGCATGTGTGTTTTTATGTTTAAATATGCTGGGTGTGTTCTCAGCAAAGCTTTCCATAACTGAACGCCTAAAATTGTATTTGCACACTTCATTCTTTACTATGTTCAATGCATGCACACATCAAAATGTGACAATTTGCTGACCATTGAATTACATATTTATACTCTTTGGCTTTCACCAGCGAATGAACGATGATTTGAGATCAACCAAAGTCTCCCGTCATCCAGAAATATTGGATGTTGAATGATACTCCCACAAATCCTTCATTCAGGGAGTTTTGCTTCTCACTGTCCAAAAGCCAGAAAGGGAGGAGCACGGCGGGTCGGAGAATGACCTGATCCTCAGTCTCCTCTCTTCCACATGCGTTGGCTGATGAGTTCTGACAGAGGATGAAGCTTGAGCCTCCACGGTCGTGGCCATGAGTGCACTTCTCTGTTACTAAGCCCATCCAAGGAGAAGCAAGCTCCAGCTCCAGGCCCCTGAAAACCATGTTCAACCACACAACTATTAAAATTAAAAGTCTCCAGACTGCAGTTACTTATGCAGCAGATGCGGAGGGAGAAACATTTGCAGAGAGAAATATACAGACCCCCAAAGAGGCTTTTGTAGTGAAGTGGACGATCCACGTGGGAAGAAAGGGGAATGTGGATGCTGTATTCCCAGTCTGAGACGCCATGGCCTATTTTATTGTGAATAGCATGAATGTGTGTCAAATTAGCTTCAAGAAGACTGGTGCCATCCTTTCAAACACACCACTACCCTCCTTCACCACTGAGAAGATACATAGTACTTACAGTGCCATTAGACACTGCTCCACATTAAAACATAAAACATGAGTATGGTCTGGGTGTGTGCAGTTCCTCTGAAGGTTTGGGGAAAATCCCTCAAATCTTATTCTAATAAAGTCAGATAAACTGAGTAAATGGAGTGTGGCTTCCAAGCTATCATCCTGAGGCCAGTCAAATTACGGACACACATACGTACCCACACACTAATACAAAAAATACTGTTTTTTTTACTGTATACTCTATGAGTATTATGTGAGTAATGCAGTAAAACTAATCTTATCTTGAAAATAACTCAGAAGGTTGTCTAAGTGTCTCCTTGGTCCCTTTCCAGATCACCAGCTTACAGGTAGCTGCAGTCCCTAAAGACACAAACAATGTCCTAAGGAAGAAGGACCCTTTGCTGTGCACAGAGCCATTCCAGGAAGACGAAAATACCACTGCACATGTGCAGTACATAGGCCACATGTTTCTTAAGTTTTCTCTTCTAATTGATTGTCTTATCAATAACCTTTATGTTTTTGTTGCTTTCGACCAGTTCCAGTCAGTTTAGAGGAAAAGATAAAGAACACTGGTATACTTAGAAGCTAGAAGTTCTACCTACATAACTGTTACATTAAGTCTACTGTACCAGTCTAAAATTATATGCACAATAAATATGCACATGCACCTGGGAATCTATTTTGAATTTCTCATATTTGGCAAGTTTTCCTGCTTACTGGAAGTGGGCCTGCATGCTGCTTCAATTTGTATTCATTAGATTGGGATATTTCACTCACAGTAAATGTGAACATTACTTATTCAACAACAGATGCTTCAAACAGTCTGTAGACCGTACAGTAGTTGCTCCTGTACATTAGCCCCTTCTTAATACAAGGCAGACAAAAAAATGAGTTGTTCATCTGGGACTAGTCTGCCAGAGGAGGGATCAGGGTGGTCTTTGTGATGCATGGTCGCAGGGGGCAGCGGAGCTGGGCTGAGCTGGCTTGGCTTGTCTGCTGCGTAGCTGTGTATGACAGTGATGGAGAGCAGGTAGACGAACCTGGTTGACTTCAAAGAGAACAGCAGATTAGACAGGACCACCTTGACACCGCGGCCCCACTGGGAGCTGTGCAGGGATGGGGGAGGCTGCCCCACCCCCCACCCCCAACCTCCCTGAAAGGTGTGCAGGCTCCTGTCCACTACTGGATACAGTACTTCTGAGTACTGTACTATTACATCTGAGTACGTTCATGGCTTTAAAGTTGTGTATTACTTGATACATTCAGTGCAGTTTTGCAGAGTTTGTCCCTCAGGTCAGGACAAAAAAAAACTAAAATATATAGTCAATAAAAACAAAGTGAATTGTATTGTTGTTGAAACTTGTATAAATCCAAATATTGTTGACCATGGCAATGACTATAGCTTTCACAAATTAGCTTAATGGTGTGCGATATTGATATGTTATTTTTAATTTGATGGTATTTCACCTTGGCACCATCATATAACAAGGCAGCAGACCCTTTTGAAGCCACTGATGTGAAGGAAGCAGTATTGTTTCTTCAACACCGTCTTCCTTGACAGATTGCCCTCAGAGGCACCATGTAAACTGATTACAGGGCATGCACGCACATCTTAACCTGGTTACTAGCTTATCCATGTGACACAGATACTGCCATGAAGACATCCCTCATAACCTCCAGTCATAAAGAAGATCAAATCAAACGTTTATTGATTCATGTTAGGAAATTACATTGTGGGAAATCAAATAATGAATAGCTCTAGAACAAGTCTCAAGACCTGGCGTGTGCTGTCTGCATATTTTAGATTCAGATCTTTCTTTTTAAAATCAATGAGACCCTACTTGGGATCTTGTTTAGGACAGAGAGTATCCAAACAATATGCTGTATAGTTTTGAATACCAACACAAAACACTTGAGTAGACACACTTGGAATCAAAGAGCTGCCTGACCTTCCAGTTCCCGAACAAAACACCCTTCATCCTCGTAAACACTTGTGTCCAAGTTGCCAGTCTGCTCTGCTTTTTTAAATGGCACTTATTATACATGTTTACACAATTTGAAAGATAGGGTTAGGGTTACACATTGTAGTTTTATAATACAGAACAGAAGCTCCAGAATATTAAGATACAGTAAAGCACAGCACAGGTGTTTATAACAGTGTTACGTCTATACAGGAGATCAGGGAATCCTCACGTCAGAGAGAGACAGATGTGCTTGTGATCTTACATCTGATCAACTAATAAAACACCCATCTGCACCAGGATTTGGTGTACTTCTCTATGGGCAAGAGAGTTGTAGGTTAGTCATCGGGTCTTATCTTATTATCTTCTCAATCTGATTAGCTGGACCACAACCTAACACATCTCGTGTTGATGTCAAACACAACCCATTGGCCAGTTGTACAATCATTCGGTATGAATGTACACCGCGCTGTAAGCAGTGCCCTTGATCAGAATACATGCGCTCTATGCCATACCATTGACCCTCATGCTTTACCGTACTGCCAATTAGATATATATTTAATATTAATATTTGACAGTATCTGTAATGTAAGGTTCTCAGTGTAGTCCAGGCACCCCAATCCCCTCCCCCTTCCACCCCCCTTCCTTCCCTACGATTTAAAGCCTCAATAATGTGCTGGGGTGCTGTGAATATTAATGACCCCTCATTCCAGCGTCTGCCTCTCTGGGTGCCAGGAATGGGAAATGCAGGCAGGAATCTAATAAGGCCTGATTGTCAACATGGCGCTGTTTGTTGTTTTGACTGCAATTAGACTCCCCAGCCCCCCTGTCTTGCTGCTGATGGGAGAAATGAGAGGCACAGTGGCAGCAGCAAATCATTATGACACAGAGGAATGAAGGTCAAGCGATTTTAAGGGGGAAAAGACAATTAAACTGGGGAGGAGTCGTTCATGAAAAGGTTATACTGTGGTTGTTTGCAGCATGCATTCAGTCACGCTCACACTGGCACTCACACACACGCAAGCATCAACATACACACACTGGAGAAAACACTACACGGCTGCATTGATGAAGATCTAAAAACTACTGCCAATGCTTTGGCTTCCTTCAAGAAAATAAAAACCTTCCTTTGAATTTATTACCAACTTTATCCTTGTAATTCTTCCTGCAGTAACAGTGGCATTATACAGTTCCACTATCTTCAAATGCCCATGGGATGACATGCATATAACTTTCCGTAAAACAAAATGTGTCAACTGAAATCTGCACCCAGTACACATAGGTCACAGTGGTGAGATTCCATAAGAGGTTGCATATACATGGAGAGTTTAACCTTGATCAAACCTCTATTGAATTATTGAAGACTGCTTCAGGTTATGCGCTCCACTGGTTCATAATCCACACAATGCAAAATAGCGATTGTATAAATCTCCCTGACCTACCTGTACTGGCTGCCTGCAGCAAGATGTGAGACAAGTGAAACATAACCATTCTTTTTCATTTTCTAAAAGTGAAACATCAGCATTCACCATCCAGCAAATAATATGGAAATTACTTTCAGACATATTGTACTTGTTTCTCCTTTTCTCCAGAAAGGTCTACATGATCACCCCGCAAAATGTTTCAATAATGCATAATGGTTCCTAAGTTATTAGTTCTCAATGTCACTATCATTTTAATGTGTAAAAGCTTCCTGCGACTACTCCATCAAATGAATGGAAAAATCTCCAGAATCTACATAGGCATGAACATTTTTCAAAGTGCATCCCACAATGGGCCCGTTATGAGTTTATTTTCAAAAGGGTATAAAGTGGTTCACTGCTTTGATTATGCCCCAACGCTAATCAGCACGCTTGCCTTTTATTCCCTGCATCTTTGGCTATCTCTTAAAAAACCTAAAAGGCTATTTGACTTTAGTGTTGTGTTTTGTTTCAAGCGATGCTGGCCCCGCTGTACAGTTTTAAGTGGGAACAGAGAGTGTTCCCCCTCTGTGTCAGGCTCTGGCTCATGCTGCAGGCAGGATAGAGAGACAATGGCCATGTCAGAATATTCCTGCAGGAGATCTGGGGCCTTAGCTGGGCTCTAAAGACCAGCATCAAACGCCAACATTATTCCACAGCCAAAAACAGCTTTTTTTTCTTCTCTGCTCTTCATGGTGTTGGCTCAGAAGGGAGGCAGGACGGTAGAGGATATTTACTCGAGGTAAAAATACAAATTAACTACAAAAGAAGCGAAAAAATGCAATTTCCAGTTTTAGTTTTAAATATTGTTATAAACATTTTTACAGGTTTTCCAGCAAGAAATGTGGCCTGGCAACATGACTTTGTGTTGGTTTTTCAGATGAGGATCCTCAGAGGGAAAATTCATTTTTTTCTTCAGAATATGTAACATCTGACAAACAGCAATGCTTTGAGTCTAGTTGAATCAAGCATGGAAGTAAAAACTTTAGTGATGTCAATATAATTCTGTATACCAGTACCCCTGACATATATTTGTCTTTGCATAATGCGGCACAACCACATCTCTGATAAGGAAGCCACGGCATTCACATCAGGTGTTGTATTTCCCAGAATGCTTACGAGTAATGATGTAGGAGATGTTTTTTCTCAGTTGTGGGAGGAGATTACATACCCTCATACCTAGAGGGACTTGTTCACTTAGCCAGTAATTCATGGATGAAATGCAAATTGTTTATCTGACTCTGCCATCATCTTATTCTTGTCTTCTTCTCCTACCTTCTATTCCTTCTCCTCCTCTTCCATCTCCTTCTCATTCTTCTTCTTCTTCTTCTTCTTCTTCTTCTTCTTCTTCTTCTTCTTCTTCTTCTTCTTCTTCTTCCAATTCTTAAATTTTTTCTACTACATCTCCTTTTTCTCCTCTGTCTCCTTCCTTTTCTTACAGAAGCATTATCATCCTTTTGACTGTGGGTTATTCCCAGGGATTGTAATTCATGAGATTATCTTGTTCCAAGATTTTGCCCTCTGGAAGAATTATTTGCTTAAGATGATGATAAGACAAATTTGAAAAGAAAACCTGCTTGATTTTACTCAGATGCTTCTGTAAAATGCATGACACTGTATACATTTCAGAAACTGGAGAAAAAAACATTATTAAATCAATTTGCCTGTTTTAGAGAAAATTAATTTACATGTTATTACAATCTGTTCACACCTTGAATGTGTTTTCTTTTACTTTATCTAAATAGCTTGAATCTGGAACAAAATCAACAAGGTTAAATTGAGTTGCTGGAGAAACCCTCAAAGAGGGCAAAGAAAATCCTCATTATTTTAGATAATATTTGTTGTTTTTTTTACAAACTTGTAAGAATGTGGAAGCTTCAAACAGTACATTCTCACCCTCACTTAATTTCGTGCTTCAATGTTCCCAGTAGACTACTGGTGACATGAAAACATGTAGAAAGAAAGTGTTAATTGCAAGATAGCGGGAGACAGACAAACAGAAAGAGAGGAAGACATAGGTTCCCTGCCTTTTTTGCCATAGTTGAATATGTTGTTCTACAGAATATACAGTGTTATTGTTGATTTCAAACAACAGCAAACCCAAAAGATAAAATCCCATTTCATTCTCATTAAATAATAAAAATAGACACTGGGAGATATGTTAGATGAAGTTAGCTTTTAAAGCAACTAATTACTTGCACCAATTATCCAAGTAGGTGAACAAATTATCACAGTTTGAGTTCATCTGGTAGATGTTGTAAAACACTTTGAATGTAGCAGAACTTTTAAAGGTAAACCATGACACTAATGTTTGTTCATGCACCTCATACTTACGTAAATCACACCATCTTTCCATCTCATTCAAACAGCCCTCCTCCCTCATCCTAGTGGCATTAATAAACACTGTCTTGTAGATGCAAAACATTATATAACACAACGTTTACAATCGCATTTGGCCACCACTGACACTTTACTACACTACAGAGATCTGCTACGGTATGCACACTTGAAAACCGAGATCATGCTGTGTTGATAGCGCACAGAGAGCCTTAAAGAGAGAGTTGGAGAGAGTGAGTTTCTGCCTTACAGAGAGAGAGAGAGAGAGAGAGAGAGAGAGAGAGAGAGTTGGAGAGAGTGAGTTTCTGCCTTACAGAGAGAGAGAGAGAGAGAGAGAGAGAGAGAGAGAGAGTTGGAGAGAGTGAGTTTCTGCCTTACAGAGAGAGAGAGAGAGAGAGAGAGAGAGAGAGAGAGAGAGAAAGAGGTTCCAGGTCTAACCTGGTTAACACAATGGTAGGTACAGTGTGCATTCAGTAGTTGCAGTTAGCAGAGCATGACAGAGTCACTGCTGTCTTAGAGGAGTGGAGACAGACAGGCTCTGAGAAGACAGGCTTCACAGGGGGAGGACCCAGCAGGGAGCTTCAGTAGGACCACCTCCTGATCCTCACTGGGAGGCCTCTTCAAGCCTTTAGGTTGGAGGGATTTCCCCCCCTCCCCTCTCTCTCTCTCTCTCTCTCTCTCTCTCTCTCTCTCTCTCTCTCTCTCTCTCTCTATCTCTCTCTCTCTCTCTCTCTCTCTCTCTATCTCTATCTCTCTCTATCTCTCTCTCTCTTCTCTATCTTTCTGCACATTTCTATTGGCGTGTGGGAAATGATATTCTCTTTGTGGAGTAAAACATGGAATAAACGCGAGGTCTTTTTAATTGTTTTATCTTTTGTTACATATTCCACTCAAACTGGTACATAAAGTCTGGCTGTTTGTCCCCCCGGTAATTGGACTACACAACTATGCATGTTTCCTGGGGGATCCTCCTGACGCCCAAATTACTGTAGCACTTCACTAATGCAATTTTCGACTAAATCACACATTTCCCCAGAGGTCCTTTATGATGTCCATAAAATGAAAGTGGGAAATTCATATTGGATGTGACTTTGTGATTTCTACAGAGGCACTGAAAATGGCTTCAATTGAGATGTTCTTTCTTCATCCCACTGTCTAGTCACTTGGTTTTAATATCGCATAGATCTCAGAGGTGTCAAATAATCAAAGTAACATCACTTGACTTAATTAGCTTTTTACTTGCTTATCGCTGGCTGCATTATGCTGCAGAGGGCAAGCCAAAGTCCCATATTGCTGCACAACCTCCCAATATAAGTATCATGTTTGTATGTGATGTCATGTTGTGTGATTATTAGTTTTTTTCTTTATTTTTTTTATGTTAAAATGCTCTGTAACTTCAACTAGCAGGATGTTTGCTTGATATGAGGTTTCAGCTTATAACTTGAAGATACAGTCCTGTCGTAGTCAAGTGAATGCATGGGGTCAAAACTGTCAAATAACTAATCACATATGCAATGGGCTATTGTCCCATCTGCTTATAGTAAATAAGTTACATTGCATGTAAGATGTGGAAATGTAGGTCTTTGGGTCATGTTTCACCGATCACGAGGACCTCAATTACAGACCTTCCTTTTACATGAGTCTGTGTGCCTTGCTTGCTTTGAAATACAAGCCCCGTGCAGATGGCAAATCCTGGTTGAGGCGGGCAGGGTGTAATACGGGTCTTATTTGGAATATCCACCGTTATCTTAAAAGAGTAGCCATTCTCCAGACGTTCCAGAAAAAAAAAGAAAAACTAAATGGTGGGGTTTAAGTTTCAGACAGAGAGACTTAGCTGGTCGTGAGGGAAGAACCCAATCCCCTGCTGCATGCCTGTGTTTATTTAGCTAGAGTTAGTAAGTCGGGTGCAGGGAGCCAGACTATAAATGTCAAAAGGAGGCTGTGTCTCATCATGGGTCTTTTGACTACAGTGGGCCATGGACATTATGGAGGTGAGATTTATCATGGCAAAACGTAGGTTGAATACCTACAATTTTATGGACCCCCCAATGGTCGCCCATACATCCCAGATGGGTCAGACTATAAAGTTACAGTTTGACTTAATTCAATCTCTATTCTGTCACTGATGGATATCCATTTAGAACCTGACTCTCGTCTCCAGGGTGAAGCAGTCACCCCCAACGCCCAGATTGCTATTGAAGACTTGTCATGGTACTTTGAAGTCAGGATTACAGGAAACGACTGCGTGTCTCATGTTGCAATACTCTTTTGAAAGCTTTCCGCACGCTATCCGAAAAGAAAGGCGTCCCTTTCGTTAGTATGCGTCCGGTGTGTTAGTTGCCGGTTGGCAATGGCGACAAACAAAATCTGTCCATTTGTGCCTTCACAGATGTGCCTGTCTTTCATCTTACGTTTGTTTGGCAGAACATTGGCTATGCAAAATTAAATCAGAGAATTTGATTCATTTTTGTCTAGTTGTAAATCTTTGACGTTAAGTTTAATTATGAGTTGGTAAAGTGGTTTAGTTTGGGTTAAGGTGCAGTATATGAGCATGAGGCGAAAGATTGGGTTGCGTTCTGTACTGTGGATGTCCTGATTTAAACATGCCTAAATGTTTGAAAGTTGCCCAGTGACTTCCTTTTCAGCTAATGTATTAGCAAAATTGGGATTCAGTGCCCGCAGAGTAGCCCGCACACTGCAGTGGGATGGACACCTAATGTCGAACAAGCAGGAAAGTAGCTCCAAAACATCACAAAGCTGGAACATGTCACTGGTGTCTTTTTTAACTCCTGATGGCTGATGGATAGAGAGCTAAATATGGTATGTCCCATCTTGCCATCTTTTTCACAGTATTGATTCTCCATATGTCTGTAGCTGACAATCAAGCTCCCTCAGAGCAAATGATCCCAGGCTAGCATCAGCTATGTCTGTCAGAGACACCCTGTTGGAGGAATTGATTGGTCTTTGCACATGCCTGTCGCCTCGCTCACTCTCTCACTCATCCTGCCTCTTTGACCCACAAAGACAGGCTCAAAAGTTATACAACCAGCTCTAGGTTGGTATGACCTTAAAGTTCATATGTATAGCCTATCTTCTCCAGATTTGTTGTATAACTTTGCTGTCCACTAAGTGTTGAAATCCATGAATCCATTCCGAAACTCAAAATGTTCTCTGTAAATTATCTTTATTAATATGCTGCATACCGTTTTTTGTTTCTTAATGCCCCAAGGTGACAGTTTTGTTTTTGGATTGAATGATTCATGGATTGTTGTTGATTTATTGAAATACATCAATATACTATCAAGGGGTAAATCAATGGACTGTAAAATGATCATGGTGCACGTTTGTTATTGACATATGCAAATCAATAATTTAACCAATTTAAAATAATGGCTTAATTTATTTTTGTACTTGTCTTTCTCAGGAGTGAAGTGAAATACTGTTCAGTAAGCACAATTATGCGGCAAGATTAAAAAGAGAGAACGAAAATATGTACAAATGTCCCTCCTTTAATAATTCACGATTCATAAATCTATGGAACGTTTGCTAAGTACACACTCCTCTTCCCTGACTTCACCTTGCAATGCACTCCAGGCTTTGTGATGTGATCCATTTCAGATGGATGAGTGCTCTACCGCAACAACAAAAAAATGCTTTATATGCCACCACACCAACACAGACATCGTAGTTAAAAGGCTGGAGAATGGGTCAGAAAGCTTTGGGCAGAGAGATATCAGGTTGCCTTTTAAAGAGCTGCGGGAACAGACGTGTTACAATCAGCGGGAACGCTCACAGCAACATTCCGGGAAAGACGGATCAAGGAGGAGCGGCCTGCACCATTTTATCCATCTTGGATGATGTGTCCAGGAAAAGGGGTTCTTTCCTAATCTGCTTATCTGCCATCCCTCCATCGTGCATCTTGCGCAAGATCCAAGGCATCCATCTTGCGATTGAGAGGGTAATGTGTTCCTAAGTGAGTTATCCAGTGATACAAATGAGATCTAATCTTTGGGCATTACCTCACTCTTCATATTGGGATTTTAATTGGTTGGAGGGATGCCATGTGGGTCGTGTGATGGTGCATGAACACTCTAAGGTTATCTGAAGAGACCTATTCATCTCAACATCCTTTTAATTTGTTGTTTAATTGTGGGGGAAATAGACAACAGTTTAAAGGAGAAGTAACACAACACTGTTGCACATTACTTCACCTGGCTCTATGTGACACAGTATGTTCCATTCTGCCAGTCCCATACCCACCACTATTTCCAGTCATCACTTTTGGTCATACGGTACAGCAAACCATACCACATCTGCATTTCCAGAGAAACCAAAGAAACCCCATTCTCAAAGAGAAACATGCATTTAAGCTCTGGAAGCCCAGGATCTGAAAATCATCCTACACATTGCTGCACACTGGACTGCTCTGAAGAGGCTATGAAGACCAAGTGCGGCTTTTAATGATCAATAAAGTGGCGTGAGGAGAGTTCCAGCTGTGTGTCGGTGGTGTGAAGCGAGGCGTGGGGAGGCTTTGGGAGAGCTGCTCTGACTGTCTCTCTGGGGGAAGCTCCTGACACAGTGGACTGTCTTGTGAGCAGGACTACATCCTCCCTTTCAACTGTTTGTGTCTCTGACTCCCTGTGGAATTCCCTTCCCTGTACACTTGTATCATTTATCTAACCCAAGCACCCTATACAACTGGATTGCTTGTGTGTCGTGGTAGCTTTTTTGGGGTCATTTTTAGCTCTCTGAAAAGACGTATTCCTGGCACAATGTCGTGTTGATACTGTAACTATTGAGTCTCATTCGCTGAGCTTAGATTTCAGAAACAAAATCCAGTTTCAAGCATTTCATATGCAAAACTGTTATTTTATGGGATATTTCCGGTAGTAAAATCAAGTTAAGCCCGCAGATGATTTCATTCCAGACTGGTGTCAGCATAAAGCCCATGAATACATCACCAACAACTATATCAGTGACAGAAGATCTGGACCTAGCAGATCAGCTTTTCCTGAGAAAATAAAGATTGATTACTGCAATGCTTTAAAGTTTCCCTGGCACCATGAAGATGAAGCTGACCTCCAAGACTGCGAGGGACTAGAAAACCACTGGTGTCCTGATGCAGGGGATCAACATAGAGAAACACAAGCTTAAATATACCTTACCACTTCAAGTTGAATAATTCCAGATCCCATGTCAGTGATGCCGCGGCCTAGCTACAGGCAGTCTGGAGGGTTACAAAGCTTAAGGGGGGGGGGCATTCTTGTACTCTTTGTCATAAAACATGCCAGAGGAAGACAGGATTGTCTTTCCTGTCCAACAGCGTATATTTAATTCAAATTTTCTTTTGATGAGGGGAAATTGCAGCAAACAGCGATGGGTGTGATGGTCTGTTAGCTTCTCAAGACGGAAAAGGAGTTGTCACGTTTGGAAAATAGTCTTACTGCATAGCAACTAGAAACTGTATGCTGACCACCAATCATGTGAATGTATAAGCTATGCAACAGTATAGAACAAAGCTCAATAAGCTCGGCAATTACGTAAGTGTACAGTATGTCGCTCTGTATCTATGTGTGTGTGTGTTTGGATAAGAGAAAGGGGGAAAAAGTGATGACTACGCAACATATAAGGAAATAATTACGTCTTTTATTGAAAACATTGTGTGTTGGCAGAGTGAACTCACTGCATGGTTCTCCTGAGCTTGGCTTTGCTCTCTGATTTAGTATCTGCTTGGGTATTCTCCTCCATGTCTCTCTACCATGTCTCCATCTCCCCGAAATCAGATGAGCTGGGCCGCATAGATGTTTGGAGTCCCTGATAGCTTTGACTCTAGCTATTAAATTATCTTTTGAGTCTGAATAGTTCAGAGATAGCAATATAGAGTCTGTAGGTTGGGATAGTCGCAGGGGACTGAGGAGCCATGCTGCCGAACACTTTGAAGATTGCTGAAACTTCTGGGAATTTTCGATAAAGAGATTATTTTCTCAGATACAACCTACCGTGAAAATGTTAAGCGCAAAATCAATGGTGTTCTTGTACGGAGTAATGCAGCAGCTACTGCCATGAATTTGAATACAATACTAGTGTTATTGGTGGGTTTCTGTTTCCCAATTTCCTCTGATTTTTACATGCAAACACACACACACACACACTTACACGCCCCACACACACACTGCTTCAAAAATACTGTATACTGTACAGCATGGACTATTTATTATCGTTTTTTTAATGTGTATTTGTTATTATACTGCAGTGGAACTTGAGAGTGCAGTATAATGACGAGGCACTTTAAACCAGATTTGACGAATGCAAAGTAAATCTAGAGATTATCAGTGCAGCAAAGATATACAAGCCATAAACCTACCTATTGATGTTTGGACTACTTTTATTGTTATCAAGTGACATAGACTCCTACCCCCGATTTCCATTACCAGTTCAAGAACCCTTGTTCCAGGAAAATTGCTATTTCACTGTGATATGTACCAATAAGTCTTTGTGATCGGTTTACTTCATTTTGTTATGGCTCTATCAAAAGTTTTTGTAACCTCTTTTTAGGTTCATTTGAAACAGCATGACTATGCAGTATATTCAGAATATTACTGGCGATGCTTCTTCTGTTAAGTAGTTGTGTTGTCCTGTTTACAGTTGACAAAAAAGCACAAGCCAGTGATGCATCGTACTTTATCCTCCCTGGGATTTGGAATAGCTACTTTTGCATTCACATGAAGCATTGTGATGGGGTCAATCCCAGTGTATTGCCACGGTGGAGTAAACAATGTTTGAAATTCCCAAGAATCCCCCAGAATCAGACCACAAGCACACACCCACCCAATACATATTTGTTTAAATGTCTCAAATATTTATTGAAACATTTTTAAAAGATAATTCCATTGCTTAAAGTAAAAACAACTGAATTTGTTTTTTTATGGAACATAAACATTGACACAAAATCTGTATAATCCCATCTGTGATTTGTAATGGTTCTACAGTGCTGGTGGTACTTACATTACTGGTAATTATGTTTAAGTGAGTCAGGACTTAAACTATTGAAAGACTAACAGCAGCACACACAGGGACTACTACCGCACTATCAATACATACAGAGGGCCTGCTGCGATGTGTGAAGTAAAGATAATCACACTCTGCTGTTGGTGATGCAATAAACATCTTATTTTCCAAAAAATGTGGGCCTGAGTTTGTGACATTAAATAAGACAAAGACAGAGTTGAAACACTCCCACAACCCAGTCATCGTGTCTACGTCTTCCTACTTGTGGAAGTTGGACAAACAACCCCACCCACCCATGTCTCTCTATCTGTCTCTCTATCTCTTTGTCTCTGAAACACACACACACACACACACACACATTCTCGCACACACATACAGACAGTCGATTGATGAATGAGTGAGCAAAGCAGACCAGACAGTTCACCTTCCCCAAGCTCGGTTTCAAGGAGACTTTTGATGATTGTTGTCAACTGCAGCTAACCAGATTAAATGGCCATCTCGGTGTCAGAGTTAGCTGCAGCCTTCTCCTGGACTCAGTTACATCTGTCTCCTATTAAGATTAAGGCCAACCTAGTGATAGAGCCATAATGGAGCTGCTGTGAGCGTTTCCTGAGGCGTCAGAGGCGTATGGAGAGAACGATTAGCAGCCAATCAATCATAGCCTGTCACAAGTGTAAGTGTGGGGAACAAAGTACACACAGGTGGACCTACCCAATCGTCAACCACAAACACATACATGTTAGAATACAAACAAAAACTAGCTCACGCATACACACACACAGACCGAGTGTGTCTAACACATTTTGGGGGAAATTAGGCACCTCATACTAAGATAGATAAGAGCTTGGTAACAGATACTGAGCTGAGCCACTAACAGTAGGTGTGTCAAAGAAATGAACCTTCTCATACAGCAGTACAATTTGGTTGTACGCACTGAAATCTGTTTCCATGACAGTTCTCGGCAGTTTGTTTTTGGACAAAATCATCGACGATTTGCGATTTGCCAACCAAATTCATTCATTATCTCCATGACATTACAGTGTTTTGAAATTCAAAACCCTCCCAAAAGGGCCTGTAAAAAGAACAGTTAGATTCATGATGTGCATTGGCAGGAACTATCTCAACGTGAGTACCATTCCTCCAAATGCATTCCTTCAGTACCCCCAGGATTGGAATGCACCATATCTCTGCCCACTGTATGAAACTTTGGGAATCATCTTTGAAAGTGCTGCCTTTCTTCCTGAATAACACAGTGGGTGACCAATCTAGTGAAATGCTAGTCTTGCTACAGAGCTGTGAATTACTTCTTCTCAAATTCACCCATCCATTTTATTTTCCACAGCGAGCTACTCCAACAACACCAAGCTGCTACGGCCAAGCTGTCAGAGTAAGTCGTACTGTGAATCGACAATTCATACGTCGAGCAATATTTCTCTTTTAATGTTAGGCTTGTTACTTGACACATTGATGACTGAAAAAATAAAAGGCATATGCAATTCCTTGCATTTTTGCCATTCCTTGATATTTCCCTATGAATGTTATCCTAATGGGACTAGGGTTTGAAAGTGACCGTTCAAAGCCATGATTCTCATACCAAAAGTAATTCAGGTTTATCCAAACAAAGTCATAGCCTTTATGTTGAGCTGTCATAGGTGACAAATTACTCATTCGGCTCTGTCAGTCTGTCCTCATGATATTCACTCTCTCACATATCCATCACTTGCCCTAGCTAGCATTCATCTTCTCTGTCTCTTCCCCCCTCATCCGGATTAACATGAATTAATCGCACCATTGAAGAAAGAAGAGAAGCAATACTGTTTTTTTTTCACTCATTCTTGATGCTGCCTTTGCACAATACAAACAGATCCTTCAGCAATATGGCTCCCACGGTTAAATAGATGTTGGGTTTATTTTACAGACATCCATGTCCCAAAATAACAGTTGCTGCTGTCTGGTTAATAATTTATGAAGTTAGCTTGTTTGCCTTTCTTTCACACATTTTGTAATCCCAGAGATTGATCATGGCCCTTGAGTAAAAGCATGATACCCTCAGCTCTTAGCTAACACCTCCTGTACAATAGCTAACCTTATTACCGTTACTATGTTAGTCTCAACTGAAAACATAAACTTTGGTGATTTGGTGCGGGCAAAAAAAAAAAAAAAATCCTGAAGTGGTCAAATAGAATCATGCAGCCCTAATTCTCCAAGTGAACAAGGTTTTGGATTTGTACATTGGGTCAAATCTGAGTTCAGTTGAGAAGCAGTCCTTTCTTTAGTGAGTGTTGCAGTGATGGTGTGCTCACTGTCTTTAACACCCCACAGACCATCAATGTGAACCCTGTGGTGTTTTTTGTTATTGCATGAGTTCACCATCCTACCTCTTTGAATGTAACAACTCATTGTCAAACAAAGACCATTGGAACATAGGAGAAACATTTTTTATTGAGCATGCAACGTGTGCAGGTAGTGGACACACGCACTCACTCTCGTGTTCACCAATGAAGTTCTCTCTCTGCCCTTCACTCATCCTCTGAAGACAGCCAGGGAAATGAGCAGGAGAGCGATGTGTCCTGAATGTTTTTAATTTGGAGTTGTTTGTTGAAGAAACATTCCACGCAGAAAGGTCCGTAAGAACGTAAGACCGAAAAGAGATCCAAAGGGGAATCAAACCCATGACCTTCTTGCTGTGAAACAACAATTAAAGGCATTGTGTCACCGTACCACCATCGGTGTGCAGAGGAGGGCAGGGAGATCGTACGGGAGAAATAATCTTCTCCTCCCATCTCTGCCAAGCAAAGATGGTTGGGGGACTATTATCATCATCCTCTTTCCCCCGCTCCTCGCTGGGCATGTGTCCCAGGCCCTGCCTAGTGCCGGGGGGAACTCCACAGAGTCGCTGTCCATCTGTCAGTCAGGCTTGACTCAAGCCACCCCTGCGCCCCCTCTTGACCACATGGCTATCTCATTATTTGTTTATTTATTTGGCTCTTTATCGGGCCCACTGGAGTGCATGTGTTTTTGCAATGTTTACTGTAAATATGCCAAGGGGGATGAATTAAGGTGAGTTTAACACTTGAAGTGTGGCATAATTTCCCCTCCAATTGGAAAAAAGCTGATTTAGAAATAGTGATAATTAAATGCAGCAGTGATGGAAGTACATGCTCTTACCATATCGTTTTAATGCAAAAACCCTAAGTTGCCAAGATAGCGGCTGTAATTGGATTTTGATTTGACATTAATGAAGATGCACTTCCCGGGACACGGATGTGACAAGCCATTTTCTTTTTGGAGATGGATGCAGACAACTGCACAACACCAGGACTGGTTAACAGCAGCCATGCTTGTGACACCCACACACTCAAACACATGCGGCCTCTAGATTAGGCCTCCTACGCTTCTTTGAGACAGATGTATCTGCATTCAAAGACATCTTAACTCTCCAGCTTTTACTCAGAGACAGAGATAATTTGGTATATCACTGGCACACTCTTGCGCTCTTTCTCTCTCTCTCTCTTCTCTCTCTCTCTCTCTCTCTCTCTCTCTCTCTCTCTCTCTCTCTTCTCTCTCTTTCTCTCTCCCTCTGCCCCCCCCCTCTCTCTCTCTCTCACTCTCTCTCTCTCACTCTTTCTCAAATACACACACACCGTGTACACAACAGCGACATTCAAAACGCCAGCATGTCAGAGCATAGATTTTAATGCCAGATTAACCAGTTTCCATATTTTGTCGTTGGATGTTTAGGTTGTGTGTGGACATGCTCCTAACACATCAGAAAGATTAATTAAGTACATGAAAATCGTATTATGTCATGACTAAAATAAATTGGATGTGATTTCAGATTATGCTGAAAAGCTTCGTTCTCCTTCTTCTCTCTCCTCTCTCTCTCTCTCTCTCTCTCTCTCTCTCTCTCTCTCTCTCTCTCTTGCTCTCTCGTTGTCGCTCTCTGGCTCTGTCGCTCACTTTTCTCTATCCACTTTCTGTCTCCCTCTCCCCCTCTATCCCTCTCTCTATTTCCTTCCTACACTGTCTCGAGCTGTGCTGAGCTGTATAGCAGGCTCGGCAGCCAGAGTTTTAGAGCTAGAATCAGGTCAGATGATGTGTGTTTCCCCCCACTCTTGCCTGATGCAGAAGAATGTTAATGAGAAGCAGGCTGCATGGGGTTGGGAGAGACTTCCATCTCCTCGCACAGCGCCCCTCTCTCATGCTCACAAGGCAGCAGCGAACCAAGCCACAACCCCCTTGGAGTTTGTCATCTACGTGTGTGTTTTTGTGTGTGTGTGAGAGAGAAAGAAAGAAAGAAAGAAAGAAAGAAAAAAAGAGAGAGTGAGAGAGAGAGAGAGAGAGAGAGAGAGAGAGAGAGAGAGAGAGAGAGAGAGAGAGAGAGAGAGAGAGAGAGAGAGAGATAGAGAGGGGGGGGGGTATTTGGTGAGCCTCGTCTGTTTTGAGATGTGCAACGTCAAAGCTGTTCATATCTCTTCACTAAAAAGTGTCAGTTGATGTTCTCTCTCATCAACGTTGCCCACCCACAAACCCGTTGTGATCCCACTCCAGACAGAGCTTTCATGAGTGTCACCTCACCACTGCTTATTTTTACAAACACTGGCATGCTGACCTTCAGTTTAATCCCACAGATTAGCCTGGAGATTCTATCGCTAAGACATTGATCTGTTTTCCTTCTCGCCAGAAATAGTTAAATGATACGCTTTCAGTGGTGAGTGATCTTGAGTCCGAGCGGGCCCCTAATATAAGCAAATACTTGTTTTATTTCCAAGCAGTGGAGTGCAGCTGTGGACAATTAGAATCTTGAGGAGGACAGGAAGAGGACATTTGCATTTGTATAGTTTGTGCCTGCTGCAAATGTCAGGTCTCGCACTGTCCAGCACATTTTCTTGGAAGAAACGTTTATTCATACATCCATTAAATCCTAATTTCTGCAATATGATCAACACATTTGTCTCTTAGAGCTTCGGAATTAAACTAAATAGAAAGCGAAGTGTTTCAGTTTGCTGAGGGATGCATTTAGCTACTATAGACAGTGATGATTTCTTTCTACCCTCTTCTGAGAATCCTTGCAATCTCATTCAAGCCAAAACTAAAATAATGCCTTGAACCTTTTAAGGGTTCCTTTAAGGTTTCTAGGAGCAGGTGAGAAATTAGCCCACTTAGCAGGTGAATAACAATAATAAACCACATTGACGACAGGAATGTTTGAATTATGTGCTAGGATGGAAGTAGACTAACCAGAATAACAATTGTCTTCAACAAAGTTATTCAAGTAGACATAAGAAAACTGGACCAGTTTGTCAAACCTCCATTTTGATCAACAACAGACTGCTGAAGAGCCTTTTGACTTCATAATCATTTTCAGTAAGTGGTACACCCACTTATCATAGGCTAATTAAGTTGTCTTTTCTCAGATCCTTATGAATATTGTTTAATTGAGAGAGTTGTGGAAAAAAAGCAGTTTGATTACTTTAACATCTTGATATATATGACCCTTGACATGCAGTGGCCAGAGAAGAGCTCCAAATGCACATTTCACCTGACAAATCCTAATATGATTACAGTAAAGGAACATCAATTGAATTGTTCCTTTAAATTCAATGATTAAGTAGAGAGAGAGAGAGGTGCAAGGGATAGGCAATAACAAACAACTCTGTTGACCTGTAATCTGAGGCATTAGCATGTGTTACTATAACATGTTTGACTGAGAGACTTAAAATTATTGATATACATGATAGTACTGTTTGGGTGGACAATTCTTTAATGTTCAAATGAATGAAACTAGGGTAAGTGGGCTTAATTAGGGGATATTGGGCGCTTTTGTTCTGCCATCTAGAGTTGAGACCGACTTACAGGTGACAGGACAATGGCTAAATGCATCATGTCACATGGCCGCCACTTGATTGTGTGGTAGACAGAAGGTCTCCGTGGAAACCCAGTCCTGAGCAGCACAGATGAACAGATAGATTTCACACGTGAGATGATCCGGAGCACCCAGGGGGGTTGTGGTTCCCTTGTTGTACTCGTACATCTGTTTGCATCATCAGCAAGAGCCGCCCAGGTCGGCCTTCCGAGTCGTCTGATTCTGGTCACTGTCATTAACGTCCCTCATTAGACTGTTACAAGCCCTGCCCGCCTCATCAAAATGCTATTGAACCTAGTATTTTATGTCTCTGCTAATCTGCTCTGTATTCTGTCAGGGTAAAGAAGGAGGGGTGAGGCAGAGAGAGAGAGAGAGAGAGAGAGAGAGAGAGAGAGAGAGAGAGAGAGAGAGAGAGAGAGAGAGAGAGAAAGAGAGAAAGAGAGAGAGAGGGAAAAAAAGCAGAGAAATAAAGTGAGCCCCTGCTTTTGCTTGACTAGAGAGCCATTTTAGGTGATGAATGTTAATTAGCAGCTCATGTTTGGTGCCGAAAGCATGGTTTCCACTACGCTCCTTCAGTCTGTAGGGACGGAGAGGAGTTGGTAACTCCAGGCAGGAAAGGCAGGAAAACAAACCCAGACTTCAAAAAAAGTTTGTAAGGAATCGTTTGAGCATCGCAGCCTCTCCTTCATTATCTCTCTCATCACGCTGCTCAGATGCCGGTGACTCCTGCTTCTCTCTGCATTCCTTGTGCTGCTATCTGTTTTGATGGGAATGCAAATGTATAATTAACTGGTTAGGCTTAATCACTTTTGAAATGGCTTGCATTGCCTGGAAACATTTCCAAATTGCTTTTCTCTCTACCTCTCTCTCTATTACCCTCCTTGAAATGAAACTGGGAATCACACTAACCTGGAAATGACACACCGAATGACAAACTAGTCTTGAGAGAGTAAGGAAAATCTGATGAAGAGACAGACAGACAGACAGACAGACAAACAGTGACGGAAAGATGGATATATGGACAGTGCCGAGGAAGAGATCATTTTTCCCATCACTATTTTTTTAATGATCTGAACTACCACCATGTCTACCACCAAGACATGGCAGGTTTGTGAACTAGTCTTTAAACTTTGCATTTAGACTATAGCAGTGAATCAACCTCCTGTGGATTCTCGTGACTTATGGTCCCTTTGTCACTGAATAATGGTGATTTATGAAGCAGTTTTAAAGAGTCTGCCGTCATGACTGTGGGGCAGATCAAGGTCATGTATCCCAAAGTAATATATCCTCTTATTGCTCTGTGGTCACCCAGAAAAGCCTTCATGAACCAAATGGAGCCTGATGTTACATCAGGATAATAATAAATAAACTGCAGAATTAAATAAGCCTGGCTGTTGCTTTCTTGGCTGCTGCAGATCTAGAAACGAATCAAATTTGCTTTATTATTTTCTCAAGAGTCTGGGTATCACTTATTAGATTGAGGCTTGTAGTTGCTTGCCTTTGAAAAGAGGTTAAGAATGGTCTGTTGAATTACAGACATGTTGCTTGTATAAAGAGATTGGGCCATTCTGATGTGGTGTGATAGATAACATTGGGGGGAGAAACACAATGGCAAAATAAGAAATGTAGAAAATCATACTACCATTGAAGCTTTTTCCAAAAGCCTGTGAATAATATTATTTGACATTTGGAAGTGCTACAGGTGTATACTCAAGTAGTACCTCATACAAATAACTTGATTGCGGACCACAACACTGTCAAGAGTACAGGACTTTATTATTTGTTCTAGAGTGCCTCAACATTATTGCAGCATTATTCCCCAGAGAAACATATACAGTATTAAGAAGCTTTGCAAATAATAATCTGTTTACTGTAGCTAACCTGCAAATGTCAAAGCCAGATAAATAATAGAGCTGTTCCAGAGCACTAGAGAAATATAATGGTTATGAATGCAGATCACACCATTTGTGAAACCGTGGAAAAGAAAAGTCATAATAGATTTATTAAGTCTGTCTATTTACACATTCTATAATCAGAAAGTGGGTTTATGGCTAATGAAATGGGCTGATGTGTAGAGAGCAAGCGGAGTGAAACTGAAAACCTCCCATGCAGAATATTAGCAGTCTGACAGACCTGGGGAGAGGGGCGATAGTCTGCTCCAGTTGTCACAGTCGAAAAGGGGGATGAAGAGAAATGAAGAGAAAGATATGCGGGGAAGATAGAAAAAAAGAAAGAAAAATAAAGAGAGACAAAGAGCACGTGGAAGAGCAGGGAGAGGGAGAGAAAAAAAAAAAAAACAGATTGGGAAATAGTCTTTTGAAATGTGGAGAGAAAAGAACGAGAATGGGGTGGAACATTTGAGAAAAAAAGCTAAGGCAGTGACTAGTACCATAATTTCAATTTCAGGGAACACACATTTGTCAAGTAAAAGAAACCTTAGAATTAGGGGCTCACTTGGCTCCTTCTCTCCACTCACTGGCACTTGGAGAGTGTTGCATTCTGGGAGCATGAGGTTGCGATGCAAGTTCTTGATCGATGTCTTCAGGGTGTTCTCTTCCAAACAACTATTCAGCACAATGCAGGCAGTCCACTCTGCAATCCACCCAGTCACTCCTCACCACAAATTCTGTTTCAAGGATGACCAGGCTGACAGCATCAGCTATTCTTAAAATGGATCAGTTTGCTCAGATCCAAGCTATAGACCTCACAGTGATTTGACTGCAGATGGTAATGTGCAGTAAGGGCTACCATGCCACAGATGAGAGACCTTGTAGATGCATTAGAGCTTATTTAAGTTAACAGGGGGGCAACTTCTTCATTACATCATGCCAATACTGTAGCTATAATTGGGCAATCGACTGTAAAAAGCAATGATGTGATTCTCAGTGGATAAAGTATTTTAATAGTTGAGTTCCCTGTTGAATTAAAAACAAGTTTATGCTGTAAAATAATGATTTTTGGACATGGTCCTGCGGCAGGCATGTGTGTGTGCCTGTGTGTGTGTCTGTGTGTGTGTCTGTGTGTGTGTGTCTGCGTGTATATGTGTATTTGAATGTGTGCTCATGCATACCTTGACATGGCATCTCCTGAATAGAGGCTGTCATGAGGTTTCATTCACATGGTGCTGTTTCCATGTCCTTCTGATGCATCAACCTAATCGCTTCCATGGGCAGATGTTTTTGAAGTCTGGTATCAATCTCTCCGTTTTGTTTGATTAGGAGGCGCATAAACGCCTTTTTTGCTCGCCCTAGCACAGTAATTGCACCCAAATGTTTGAAGCTGAACTTATTAACTCTCCATCAAAAGGGAATGACTAGAGGGTTGGCATGTGAGAGGCGGGGGTGACTGCCTCTGGAGGACAGCCCACGTTGGCCCAGGGTTTGTAGGTCGCGAGGCTGCAGCTAGCATGCAACAGCTGGCTCAGGAGAGGCCTACCGACACAGACATTATGGAGGCCCTGCCCTTCCCTCTCAGACAGAGGCGGGGGCGCACTGTAACTGAAATAGATTTACAGGCTTTAGCCTAATAAAAACAATTTGTGGTCAAACTCTGGGGCTAAGGACCCAGGATTACTTACAGGAGGAGACTGTGGGCTCCTATTTCCTCTGCTCCACTGAGGAACTTTAGACTTTGTCAGTGTGCAGAGTTGCAAAAACATCTCATGTTCTCACTTGCAGATTCCTTTATAGTTCCTGCTGAAATATGAATACTCAGATGCTGAAATTGTATTATTATCTGAATTAATCTGGGAGAGGATGAGCTTCACTCCACCTAGTTCATATAACCTAACATTAAAAAAATGTATTTAGTTGTTTCTATAATGGGATTTATTTAACTTCAGACATCTCTGTAACTGCCTGGTGAACGTTTTAGTCCACTTTTGACTGGCATGAGGTTACGTCCTCTGACAGTCATACTCAGAAGCAAACTGGCAAACAAACAAACAAAAAAAGCTGTCTCACTATGGCAATATAAAATGAATCCAGCCACAGACCTGTGACCAGACTTTGGGAACTCCATCGGGATCACCTTTTTACTTTTATGAGCAAACAGGCCTGGCATTGATTCCGCACACTTACCTCTTCCAGATGTGTCTGATTTGGGCCAAACACCTGTAATATAATTGGAGCCGTACTAGGGAGTCTTGTGGTTGAAGTTTATTACATCCTACTCTGCTGTCTATTAAGCTCCTGCCTGACCAGACACAACTCATGCATCACTAAAAGGGCCCATTAGTCATGCAGGTAATTTGAATCCTGTATAAGTCATGTAGGTAATTTGAATCCTGTATATGGGAATGAGAGGAGAGGAATGTGAGCGAGGGTACAGTCCCAGGAGAGTTGTAGCGACGGGAGCTCAGACTTCCAGAGGACCAGAGGGAGGATTACTGGGATAGATGGGTGGGGGGGGGGGTCTTTAAGGAATATCATGAGAAGAATCTTACACTAGAGCAGCACAGTCCTGAGTCACATACAAGACCTCCAGGTCACCTTGGCTACAATCGCCTACATTAGTCTCTTATCCTCCTTAGGAAAAACAACGTGTGAGTTGTGATCTCAGTGTCACAGACCTGGTATTAACTCTGAGACTACAAGACAACAGCCAAAATGTCTACCGCTAGACTTACAAAACATCATTTGGGTGAAGTTCTAAAAGGTACATATTCGAGTTTAACACAAGTTCAATTGCAAATACAAAATACTGGGATTCTAACATGTTTACACAGACACACAAGCGCACAGGTAACTACAGACGTGCAGAAGTGGCCTCAGTATGATCAAGCTCACAGTGAATGAGAACTGAGTGGTCAAACATCTAATGTTCTGTGGTTGCTCTGTACTGAGAAAGCTATTGATACCTTTGGTTATAGCAGCTTACTGTATCTTGGCAATGCCACATTAAGAACTGAAATAGTAGTTCTGGTGATGTTGAAAAGCAGATTAGGTAAATTATCAAATAACTTTAAATCAACTGGGAAACAGAAGTAATCCAACATTCATGAACAATTTGTGCATGGCAAAGATATGCTCCATTTGAGCTAGAATTAAGGATACATTGCATGTGTATAGCATAGTATTCAAAAAGCATAAATATAACAATGTAAGCAATGCTATAATATGTTGGTACAAAAGGTAAAGGCTAAATGTATTGTTAGGTGATGGGTACATGCATGCTTCATAAAGTTGGGCACCCAGTACAATTCAAAACTTTTGTTGCTATTCTTCTCTATATCTATCTTGTCTATATAGTCCACATAAATAGATGTTGGTAAACCCATTCCCCTAAACCCCCAAAGTCTTGTGGTTGTTGGAACATTGGGACAAAAAAGTAAGGATGATATACTGCAGAGATTTACAAATCAGCTTGACTAGCACACAACAAGTCAAGCAGCAGGGCATGAAATTACCTAATTTATCATTTCCCAGAGGATAATTGTTTTTATGATGGGTTTTCTATATTTGTAAGAGGGCAGTGGTTAATATGAATGTGTGTGAAGAGGCATTATCTAGGTGCTGTTGGAATGTAGCAACAGCTGCCATTTGATGGTCAAAGTCTCTTTCTGCACTGTTCATCATGCTGCCATCTTAATATGCCAGACCTAGCCCTGGTGTGTGTGTGGGTGTGTGTCTGTGTGTGTGTGGTCATTTCTCGTGCCAGGAGTGGCCTGGCTTAAGCCTAAGTAGAGGTAGTGACACCTGTGCTCCGAGGGAGCTTGTAGACACATAATGATTTTGCTGACCATTTCAAGATGCCTGGAGCAGATTAGAGATAATAATTTGTTCCTTGTTACCAGATGTGTAGTTCCCAGCATTCTGGTGTGTTAGACAAGTCAAAGGTCACAGGGGACACCTTTGACCTTGTCACACATTATACAGGGTGCTTGCAGGCCTGTTTCCTGGACAAAACAAGATGTAAATCCTGTCACTGGTTGTTGTGTTAGCTGAGGTGTACAGTAGGATCTCAAAGATGCAGTCCACTGCTCCAGAGCTGATCTCCGTTTAAATTACAAATGCCGACAGTTTTGTCTTCATGGGCATGCCAGGTTTATTACTGAATGTCCGTTGGTTTTCAACACTAGCTTTTTGGCAGAGTAAAATTCAAGGGGATTATTTTCCAACGCACATCAGCATGTCACGTCCGTTTGCATATTCCCTCTATAATCAGTAAACAAACAGTGGTGGGGTGTTTCATTCCAGGGTTTGTATGCTGATCTGCCGGATGCTACAGTAAAACACTGCTGATTGCAGAACCGCAGGAGGTGGGCTCTGTCCCTGCGTTTGGTCTCCTTCCCACATCTGGGCTTCAGCGTGGGATGATGTGTTTTTCCAGGCCTCCCTCCTCTACACCAAAAATACACACACACGGGCATACACCTGGCAGGAGGTTCTGTTTTACTGCCACAGCAGCACGGCTAAAATGTCCTTTTACGCATCAGGTCACCTCATATTTTTTCACTCTGGAGCGCGCTGGTGCAGGAAAATGGAAAATAACATTTATTCAAACCCTCTCACTGACTCCTGCATTGTGTTTACCCTGTCCTCTTCTCTCATTGGAGCAGAGAGACGATGGGCAGCAGCGTTCCCTCCGCCTATTTCTGCTCAATTTCTCCTGACCTTACGGGCTCTAAACAGAGAGCCTACAAGGTGACTAGCTAGTCGGCTCACTCTAATTGGTCTGGAATGAGTCTTGCTGTGTTTACACACAGGCCAAAAACAAACCTTTGATAGCTGCCACAACCGTTGCATCTACCAGGACAATCTCTGCTCTGTAAACGTCTCTACCTAAAAAGTATTTTCTGTTTTTCCATTGTGGTATCACTGTTCATTGCCTACTGACTACTCTATTCCACGTAAAGTACATCAGGTACAGCAGGTAGGTGACCATCATGCCGAGTTAACTGCAGATTTAATTCTACTGTTCAATAGTAAAAGGCCATGCCAGTAGATACATTTAATCGGAAGCAGCACTTTTTGGAAAAGAGTTTCTGCAATGTACTATTTCATTGTTTGGTGTAAAACGGTTGTGGTGTTTGTTATTGATCATTTGATCAGATAAATGTATTCCAATCTTATACAAAATGGAACTTAAAACAACATGACCATGCTTTCTCCGGCTCTCTGTCCACGTGGCTGTTTCAACGTGGGCTCAGCTGGAAGCGTCCAGCCCCCAGGATTTTCCTGCTTCTCATTCTGAGGAGCTTAGCCGCAAACCCCTTGGCAGACTGACGTGTGTTTATGGGCTTTCTCTGCTCCTTTTTTAAAAGTTGCAGATTGAAGCCTTTGCTTCGTTTTCTCTCTGAAATGCACCCTGGCCTGTGTGTGTTCGCCAGAGAGGGGAGGGGAGCGGAGGAGGGAACTTAATGGACTCCACATGTGTTCAGTGCCACATCACCCCACCTTCCTAGAGATGGCTGCTTCTTGAGAATCTCATTGAGAAACCAGTATACTGACACTAAGGCTGCATGAGACATATTAAGCAATGCTCTGCTTGACATCATGACAGGGTAAAAGCAGCTTTTGCTTGGCTCAGTGTGGTATTTCAAACTAATGGATGACAATCAATCCTATACTTGAAAAGCCTCAACATCACTATTGTTGTATCCAGCCAGTCACATGCAAGAAGAACTGGCTTACAGGCAAACAAAAGAGCAGTAGTGAATGTTGCTTCTCCATTTCCTCTCAGGCATCCCTATAGGGAGGTTATATTATAGTGTGTCATTCATTAGATTACCAACTAATTAATCCACAAGGATTACAATGGATGTCAACTGCCACAACACTCGTCAATTTCAGTGGTTTCATAATGTCCCCTAAGGTACATCTGTGTCGCATGATGGATTTTTTTTTACCAGAAGGATCAGAATGCAACTCCCCATTTCCTCAGTACTATCTTCAAACTACCTGTGGAATGGGGGTCGTTAAATTCATGACCACATCACTTTTATTTATTTTTGAAACAAGTATCACCGGGCCTTCTACAGTGTTGTCTTTTACCCCTTCCCTTGCTAGTTTAAGCACTAAGATTTGTTTTCTGAGGCTCTCTCCCTTTGCTTTGATGATGTCACTGCTAATCTCAGGGCACGGACCACGCTTAGTGACTGGAAAGGCCCCAGCGATCCTACTTAGCATGAAAGCTAAAGAGAAAAAGGGACCATGTCTGTTGGAGAGGGTTCAAGTCAATGATTTAATTAATTCTCAACAGCTGTTTTAAGATAAGAGTGATCTGTTTACCTTCTCCAAATTGGTCTTTTTGACCCTCATTTCCCTGTCCCCTGTTTGAGAAACACACCAGCTCTGGCAGACCAAACACAAAGGTGATAAGCCACTCAATCTTCTCAAACACATCAAGGAACCACACACTTAACATCTGAAAGCAGTGATTGAAGTTTTGCTTGTGTACAAGACTTTTAGTCAACATCTAAAAGTTAACTCCTACAGTCTTCAAACTTTCGGACCATTAAAGCAAGGTTGTGCGCACCAATTTCTGCTCTTTGTGGGCACAGCCAGACCAGTCTGGGTGTGAAACAGCGGGTGGGAGTTCTTGCTGTGCATGACGGAGGTGGGAGTTGTGGCAGGTCCAACAGATACCCATCAGAGATGGCAGCTTCTGAACATGCCAGCCCAGACTCCTCAGCGCATCACCGCTTTTAATACATGATAGACATCAGTCATTTTCTCTCACCTGCCATCCACAGGCGCCGACTCACACTAACTGTAGGAGACAACGATCCTAAGCTCCAAACCGGACTGTTTCACTTTCAAGAAATAGTTGGAATTGATTTTATTCCAGGGAAATTCGATGTGAAGGGAATACAATTCTGGTTTATAGATCTTTAAAAAAAAAATCAGTTATTGCATATTTCAGAACAATTTGCTCTCCAAAGCAAAGCTGAGTGTTACTGACCAACATATTCATTGAAACTTTTACATTTCCAGTGTTTGTTTTAATATTGCTTTGCACCCAGCATGAATCAACCAATCTGTCATTAGACCAAGTTGCTTTACAGTCTCACATGTGGACCTAAACAAGAAAACAAGATGTTGATTGAGGTGTTGTTATAGGTGCTGTAGATGTAGTTAATGTGTGTCAATCTCTAATTTTACTGTAAATCAATGCTCTTGAGGCCTGAAGACAGCATTCATATCCAGAAGATTTACTTCTACAAACATGTACATAGCAGTGTAGCTTGCTGCTTTACTGTCTGAAGATAATTCAGTCAACTTAAAAGGAAGATGGAGATATAAAGAATGGCAGACATAATATACATCACATTTAAATATGTTTTACTATGGACAGTAACCTTGCAAGAACTCTCAGATGAAATTTCATAAAAAAGATGTGACATGCACAAAACAGACCTGCTTTGATGTGGCTGTTTTGCTTGGGGAGAGATATTGTCATTGTGAATACGATTTGGAGTTTGCTGCCACAGAGGCAGTGAGGGAGTGAGTGAGTGAGTGTACTGGAAGTCTGGCTGTAGAGTGAAATGGCTTCAGTTCAGACTAGAGCCTCAGGGCACAGGGCGGGGAGAGACTCCCTCACAGCATCCCCGTTCCAGTGGGGAGTAGAGAGTTCTAGATTAAATCAACCCCCCTCACCCCCCTCCCTCACAGACCCCACCCATGGTGTCTCTACCTGAATGCTTCAATTTAATAAACAGCCTGGGTCAGATACAGGGAGAGTTAAGGGAGTTAAGAGTTAAACACTGGCCCAATGATAGATGGGTGGACATAGAGTTATAGAGTTGCCCTGCAATGCTGGTTGGAAACATGTCTCAATTGCGAGCATAACACTGCATATTAGGAGGAGGAAAGCGTTGCTGTGCAGATTTGTAGGTCTTTTTGATGTTGATAGTTGATTGTCATATTGTTGCCTTAAAAGACTGTTGATGCACTTCATAGTACTAAGCCCCTTGCACATTCTCCCACATTGATTGGTGACACCTGCCACTCCATGTTTCCATGGCAACTGGCTGTACAAGCACTTTCATGATCCAATATTGAAGACCTACATTCCATAGTTGTCCAAGTGTGAGGATGTGTGTGCACGTGTTTGTGTGTGTATATGCACTTTAATTTGTATCTGACTTGATAAATCTGTTCTTCTGCACATAGTCCTAAAAACTCTTGAACTGTTTGAATTGCAAAACACATTATGTAGTAAGAGTTAAATATGTTATTAAATAAATTATAATATAGTAAACTTTTTATCCATCCATGTAAGTATTATTGTCACAAAATTGAACTAATCATGAAGCAAGACCTATTTAGTATTCTGAGCAGCTGTGCTGAAGAGGGATTGAATACTTTTATAGTTGCCATATTATGGTTATAATACCAACAACACAATAACAGAAAAATACAAGTACACCTTTATACTAAGATCCTGTGCTTGAATGGCATACTGTGTTGGTAGTTTGTGAACTGACATCTTTAACATCTGTGCTTCTCTCTCTCTTAAAAACTGCAAGTGGCGGCTCGGATCTAAGACGGATTCTAGAGACCGCAGATAGAGTGCGGCTAGTTAGATCCACACTTGCATTATTGTTTTTGTTGTTGAGTTTATGTAAAGCACTTTGAGCTGCTATTCTTGTATGAAAAGTGCTATATAAATAAAGTCTTACTTTCTTACTTACTTTCTCTCTCTCTCTCTCTCTCTCTCTCTCTCTCTCTCTCTCTCTCTCTCTCTCTCTCTCTCTCTCTCTCTCTCTCTCTCTCTCTCTCTCTCTCTCTCTCTCTCTCTCGTCCAGTATCTTTCATTAGCATCTGCCCCCCCATATGCACACACTCCGCACAGAAAGATTCCCTCAGTACTTGAATTGAAAGAGCTTTCTTTCACAGTGACTGATCCAAATGTAATGGATAAGCCCTTGAATTGTGATCGATCTGTATAGTCCAGCAGAGCCACATAGACTCTAAGGGACAGACAGAGATTGTTGGCACTTCCACCCACCTCTGAACACTCTCATTATTGCAGAGGTGACACTAAGGCTGATGGATGCCACCAAAGTCACATGCTTAGCCCTCCCACTCCCACCATGAAGTGGACATAGTCTTGATTGCTACGTATAGTGTATATGTGTTGCAGTGTTGACTTGGCAGTTATCTCACTGGAGCTGAACATTTTCCTGCTGCTAGAACTGTGGTACCTCCTATAAAGAATCAGCTCAAACATACTATGGAGTTCCTCGAACCTACAGTGTAATAGATGTGGATATGGTTCAGATTAGGCATTCTGTTTGAGGGTATATAGTTAGGGTTACCAGGAGAAAAAGCATTTGTTGAGGGTAAAGGGTGTGGTTTGAAGAAGAAAAAACATGAATAGTACACAGGAAATGCTTGAAGGAGAGATGATCATTTAATTCCCATCAATCAGGTTTAGCCAATCCATCATTGCATACAAATAGAAATAAGAAACCAATTGATGGTTCATCAATGTATTCAGCACAACAAAACAGTCTGGAGATGATCTGCAGTTTATTTCTTATACAATCATACAGGAAGAAGACTTAATCCAAACTAAGAACATCTCTCTTTGACCCAGTCTGTAAAGATAGTGCCTAATAAAATGACAAAAACAAGCAGCATGAAAGGATTAGTAAAATGTAATCTATCAGAGCATGCTTTATGCTTATATTTGTCTCTATGACATACAAATAAATAATAATACCACTATTAATAATAATTGCAGGTGATACTTCTAACATTTCAAATATTATTTTAATGAGCTGTCACATTATAATTCTGGTGAATCCATCACTGCTTTGAACATGCTCCTATGAAGCAAACAGGCACATTATTGAATATTATCCAGTTTGTGTGGTGTTCTGTATCAGTCAGGGCCTTCGTTTGACCATTGTGCTTGCATCTATCATCACTGGGCCCATGGCCAAATACTCAGAACTGTGGAACTGTGACAAAGCCCGGTACTCATTACTAATGGTTAGGTAATAGAAGGGTTAGGTAATAGTCTCTGTCTGTCTCACCTCTTTTGTTTCTTAATTTCAGAGTATCCACACCCTGTTCCCTGCTAATGCTTTAAAATGTGTTGAACATTTCCATCAGACTGAGTCAAAGAACAGACAAAGTCATTTGAGGAAACAGTTCACCAATTCTGAGCTTTAGCATGGCTGATAATTGAATTGTGTTAACTTAATAACTTCTTGATGATTCATTTTGAATTAAAATTGACTGACGTGTGGTCTAAATAGTCTTATTGCAATGTAATGAGGCCAAAATATCTTCTATTTACTTTTGTCCTTTGGTGAGACGATTACAGTAATGTCTGTACATAACTGTATGTACATTCTATTTTTCTAAAGATGAAGTGGCACTGGTGTTGAGTGTGGTTGCGTCAGATTTATCAGATACAAATATGAATCCTGAATTCCTACACAAATGGAATGGTCAGTGAGATAACAAATAAATAAAACAGTTTGACTTTATGGAGCTTGAACAAGATATCACCATTTTTGCTAAAAATTATAAATATTTTTTTGTAGGGACAAACATACTTACATAAAAGCTGAGACCTTACATTGACATGTATCTTGTTTACATTGTGTAACGTACTCGTCCTTGGAAATGTACCACAGACAGAACAGTGCTGTTATTAACATTCCACTGATCTCTTCACATGCAACAGAACAAACAGCATGTGTCTGGATGACTGCAGCACACTGCCGGAGAATAGGACAATACCTTTGCCGTCATGTCACTGGTCATTTCCTACTGTAAGTTCAAACTTCTCAGACTTTCTTATCGGACTGCACTTTCAGGTATAGGTAATTTATTCTTCTTTGCCCACTGACGTGACAGTAGCTTGCAGTATGTGCTGCTGCTCTGATGTCATACAAAAAAAAAAAGTCATAGTAATAAAGTTCCCATATCTAAAATGAAACTAAATTAGCATACTCTCTCATTCTGAATAAGAACGGTCTGGCAAGCAGGAGCGAGATGGGAAAGATATAAGTAATCTGGTTCGGGACACCAGTTAAATAGGGTCTGATATCAGTGCTATCAACTGTGAAAAGTTGAAAATTATAAACTCTCCGCAAAGTTAGTGAGTACAAGGTTTGGGGATTTAGAAAGTTACCTTCACTTCCCTTCAAAGTACATATACAGTCCTTCATGAGTGCATAGAACCCTTTCATTATTTGACCACTATGGCAAGTAATTGCTGTATAATAGTGACAATTGTGTATTTTTGTATCCACTCTAAAATCTTGACTCTATTAGTGACGGAGGTCAGGAGTGTGGAGGTTCACAACGGTACATCGATCCAGTTTGAGATTTCAAATAAACTCTGTTGTGCACTGATGTGGATGTCTGTCTCTAGATGAGGCCCAGCCTTTCACTGCACATTCTGTCCTGCTGTCAAAACACAAAGGCTTGTGTGAGGAGCTTTTCACATGGGTAGTCAAATGTACTATTTCAACTCTGCTGCACAGTTTGAATAGGAAAATCAGTGATAGTGAAGAATGAGGTCAACAGATTGTAAGCCTCTTCTCTTTTTTAATTGTTCTTTCACATCTATCAACTGTGTTGACCCCTCAGGTGATAGCAAAGCCCTGGAAAACTGATTTAAATGTATAAAATGTTGTGTGAGTAGCATTGTGTAGCAGCTGTACTTGATATTCTACACAACCATAAACCACAAGTTGCTATTTTCAGGTAAACCTGATTTTTCGCTCCCAGACTTATTGATTGTCTGTCTACAATCTTCGGAACCTTTGGTATACACAATATCTGAGTTTCTGTAATCCCATATGATTGGAGCCATAATATATTAGATCCCTGTATTATGTGACAGTTTCCCAGTGTCTTGTCACCTGTATCCCCGGTGTTGCACGTTCGCATGTGTCAGCACTTCTCTGTGAACTGTGGGAAGTGGCAGGACGCTGGCTCATTTGCTCCATGATTTAATGAGGTGTGCTTATAAATCTGTAAATCCAAGGTCTCGCTGAGGTTTCATCTGGTCAGGTCCTGAGGTGGCTTATAAAAAGAGGATCTCTCAAGGATGGTACGGGTACAGTATGAATGATTAATATTGTTGAAGTAGTATTTGTTTTCACTGAGAGTGGAAAGTCTGTTTTAGCATGTACATGATGTCTTACCACTAAAGACTGTTTTAAAGATGAATTCATAATCCTGAAAATAAATATGTACGATTTTGTGAAATATATTGAGTTGAAATGTGCACCACAATTAGTCCACGCACCACAATTAGTCCACACTACGAAATGTGTCTGGTGTCAGATTAAGAATTCAAAACAAACACATCCAAAATAAAACGATATAAACAAGCATACCCTTATAACAGTGAGGTTGTTGTCATTCGGTACTGGCAGTCCTAAGAGCCGTCCTTTATTGGTCAGGCATCTGTTGTGCACCTGCTATTGTTCCCATTGCAATCTGTCCTTGTCATCTCAGAGATAACACCTTCCAATCATCAGGCAGCACATGCACATAATAAACTAGCTACATACATGTATCAATCTTTGGCCAAAAACAAAATCAGTCCTTTGTTTTGTCATACCAGCAAATTCTCCACTTGACGATTGGTTTAAGTTTGTGGCTGTCACAATGTAATGGTTGAACCTCCAAATCCTCCAAATACCCCCAAATCTTGAATGTGGCATTACTGTAATGCATTTGTTGAAGAGCCCCTGTCTTTCACACCATGTATATGTCAATCCCTGCATAATGAAAAAGGCAGTATTAAACAAACGTCAGATAGTGAGACATTTATAGCCAAGTAGAACAGTAACAACAGCTAAATAATTGACACAGATCTAATTGCCAACATTTGATTAAATGCATAATTGAATGTTGATAGATCAACAAACAGTGGTAGTGGTGTGATCTCAACAGATGTGCAAATAAATTGCCTCTGTGACTGATTACATTAATGCTTGTGTCTATTACCAACTATTACAAGGTCCCAATGTAATTTGGCTACTTCTGTTAGCCAATAAAATAATATGTAAAACAACTATTTAAAAAGATTGCTGGTGAGTGAGAGTAATGGGACCGTGGGAGAAGAAAACCAGATAACAGATTTGTTTAATGTATCTTTTCACATGCAAGCATATTAGAGGTGCTAGCAACAATAAGCCTATGCACTTCTTGATATGAGGCAACAATTGCCAAAGATGATAGAGGTCAGACACATTTATACAGTATTACACTACAGTATTATGCAATGGTTGCAAAATGCATTTTATCTGAGAAAGTGTTTTCTACAAGTACATTGTACAACATTGATCAGTCATGGCTGTCTTTCTCTCATGATGCCTCCAATTGTTCAGAATGGTGATACTTCTCTGTCATATCATTGCAAACATCCCTCCTATCCAAATGTAAAAAACGTTTGCCACCATGTTGATCTGCACTAAGCAATGGAGCCATGGATCACTCTAATATGTTATCATTCTGCATGGCAGGATAATTTTCATGGCAGATCTAAGACCAACCCTGTTTGCCATATCACAAAAATGTTTCATTCAAGTGGACACTGCATTACCAGCTTATAACTAATGACAATTGAACTGAATTGCCAATTGGCAATATTCTCCCTGGTATCTAGCATACCATAGCTTCTTAAGGCGGTCTGGGCAAGTTAATTGTTAAAATGATGAATAAAGGAATGAAGCAAACTCCAGATTTAGTCGTTCTTTACCTGCAATTTTCCTTCAAACAAAACAGTTCTTCAAATACTATTCTAATTATTCTTCCAAGAACTGTCAGTGTGAAATACTGGAGCAACGACACTTGTTTAGCACCCAGCCATGAAGTCCCAGTGTTTGAGTGGGGACAAACCCTTCCCACAGACATCCTTACTTCCTACAGACATCCTTACTTCCTACAGACATCCTTACTTCATACACACATCCTTATTTCCTACAGACATCCTTACTTCATACACACATACTTACTTCCTACAGACATCCTTACTTTCCACAGACATCCTTACTTCCCACAGACATCCTTACTTCCTACAGACATCCGTACTTCCTACAGACATCCTTACTTCATACACACAAACTTACTTCCTACAGACATCCTTACTTCCTACAGACATCCTTACTTCCTACAGACATCCTTACTTCATACACACATCCTTATTTCCTACAGACATCCTTACTTCCTACACACATACTTACTTCCTACAGACATCCTTACTTCCCACAGACATCCTTACTTCCTACAGACATCCTTACTTCCTACAGACATCCTTACTTCATACACACAAACTTACTTCCTACAGACATCCTTACTTCCTACAGACATCCTTACTTCCTACAGACATCCTTACTTCATACACACATCCTTATTTCCTACAGACATCCTTACTTCCTACACACATACTTACTTCCTACAGACATCCTTACTTCATACACACAAACTTACTTCCTACAGACATCCTTACTTCCTACACACATACTTACTTCCTACAGACATCCTTACTTCCTACACACATACTTACTTCCTACAGACATCCTTACTTCCTACAGACATCCTTACTTTCTCACATTGTATCTTTACAAACATGCTTTAGTTTTCTAAACAGTTAAGGTCAGTGGGTCAGTGTTATGTGCATGTGAGGGTCTCTGTCTTTATGATGTGGTGTTTGTGTGGGGTATGTATGTATGTGTGTGTGTGTGCATGTGTGCAATTGTGTGTGTGTGTGTGTGTGTGTGCAGATGTAATGAATCATAGACTGTGTTTGTGTGGTCGATGGGACCCTTAAGAGCTCTGGTCGGAGGTGGTGAGAGGGAATTAAGCCTATCGGACGTGCTTAGCACAGCATTTAACCACAGCTGCTACACTCTCTCCTCTCTTCTCCACCACTCCTCTCCTCCCTTCTCTCTTCTATACCCAGGGACCACACCAGCCGTAGCAGGAGAGTGGATCTCTCACACACACAGGCCCTGCAGACGTTCTCCAGGGTAGACTAGGCTCTGAAAGGCAGACAGGGTCAAACTCTATTAGCTGGTGGAAGTGTGGAAGAAGGGGGAGTCTTAAAGACATATATACTCTATATATGCTTCATCTACTATGTTGTTTTTCTCATCCCATCTTGTATGTACAGTTCTGCATCCATTAGGACACAATAGCTAATGACGGATAATATTAAACTATGAACTACCAGACAACCTTGCATCCAATTTGCTTATTGCAATTTGTTCAATACAACCAAATAATGAGTTTGATTACAGTCAATCTACAGTCTCTATGACTCTTTTCTGCCATTCTCCAACCATTTTTTTTTTCATCTCTCTCTCTCTTCCAACCCCTGTATGCCCAGGTGCAAGAGGGGTGTGTGTGGGTGAGATAAAGAGGCTTGTCTGGAACCTTGATAGCCATGCTATGATAAGATCCAGTTGCTGTCCATCACCCTTGCTTGAAGCACTGGCTGTCATGGGCATCTAAGAAAATCTGTCAGAGGCTTTGCCTTGTCATATTGCTGCCATTACATACTGCCAACATGAACACAAACAACTTCTCAGGAGGATTCATCACACTCTTAGTCTTGTGGCAGGTTGATGAAATGGGAATAATATCACACTAATGATGCTCGACTCAATGTCCCTGAAGGTTAAACCATGGAGTACAATGTATTATTTTTTTCTGGAGAAATGTTTTCATTACATTTGTGTATTTGTGCAATAAAAGGGAAATATTATGATAATCTAAAAACCATGAATATACAGTTGTGTACTGTTCTTAAGACAGCCTCTCTGTTGAGATGGCTACTGTAGGTGTAGTGGACATGAAGATATGTCACTCTAAAATAATATGTCATCAACAAAATACATAGTCTTTTAGTTATGTAGAGAAAGAAGAAAGAAGATGCTGAAAAATATATCGCTGCTTTCATACACCAGCTAATGCATCCAAGTCAAGTAATTGTGTATACGTGTATACAGCAAGTGTATACAGCAAGTCTGGATACAACAGAATGCAGGTTCCTCTTGTCAAACAGTGGTTAGCTTACTTTCTTGTCAGTATTCTCCCACAAAGAAAGCTCTCAGCTGAGCGGCGCTGACATACTGCACTGCAAGCTTGAAGTGCTAGAAAGGAGTTTCTCGAACAAAACTGCAGGGAATATGTTGGGAAGCACAGAATGCCCATCCAGTTCTCCTTCATAGTCCAACGTAGACTTTTTTCAACCTCAGCTAAATATCAACACCATGCTGACAGTAGAAAACCATCTCCTCCTTATAATGTTTCTTCATATTTGCTAATTCAACCCTAAGCCAGCTATTCCATTTGTTTCCCTTATTTACTTCAAACACATTTACGACCAGCAAGCCTGTTTGCTCAACAACAAACTAGGCTAGCAAGCAGTTACATTTCATCATCTTCTTCTACAATTAGTTTTTCCCCAGATGAGTCTTCCACTTAATGACGTAACTTACTTTACTAATTAGGCTGTAGAGTATTGTCTGTTTTTTTCTGAAACAATAGCTTCAGCATTACAATGCCAGTGTGCAGAGGCTTACTTTATGCACATATATATGTGACCTTATACAGTATGACTAGATATCTCACCCGCTAGTCTTGCTTTGTTTTGCGATACAAACAAGGTCTTAGAGAAAACACCAATGGGTTTTATTTCTCTCTCTATATATATGCCCGAAGAGACAAGGTTGACCTACAAATGAACATATAGTGTTTCTTATTCTCATTTGCAGACTGAACTAAGTATTCCAGCTAATTGTCTTTTCCTGTGGTACTTGACAAGCATGCATACTTCAGTTGAAGAGAGGCTCAACATTTATCACCAGTTAATGTGATGTTTTGTCATTTTTTTTCCCCTAGAGTCCTTCTCTTTGTGAACCTCTGTGTTTAATTTCACCATTTGTGTCAATCTACACCAGTTAGATTTTCTATTTGGCTATCAGCCTGTTTTATTTAAATTATCTTGGTTCTCCTGAATTTGATAAATTAATTAAAAAGTACCAGACAGTAAATCTGGGAAGATCCTACTGCAAAATTTTTGTTTTACAAACAGAAAAGAGTACAGTATGCTGCTTAACAAGGGACATTAAGATAGATACATATATACAGATAACTGTTAAATATATCAAATATCTCTCCCTGACTGGAAACTCTTCAAAGTTATTATGTGTATCTATAATCATCAAGCACCCCCAAGTTACCAGGCCTGATTCTAGGTGGGCAGAGTGATGTTGCCAAGGACAAACTAACTTGTATAGTTTGCTTGCAACAGTAACAGTAAACATATTTTTTTTTAAAGCATGTTCTGCTATTGTGAAGTTTTCAAGTAAGTAATTGTCCAAACCCAAACCATCAAGCCACAACTCAGAAGTGAAAACTAAGGAAACTTTAGATTTGCACTAGCTTTAGTTAGTTAGTTTGCTATAACATATGTCCACCAGCTGCCATATATTTAACCAAATATATTTAGCATATTAGCCAATGTTAGCGAGGGATATTTTGTTGTTAGTGGTAATATGTTGTTTCATCTAGTTTGGTTCAGCTGCACATACAGTCACTGATACAAACACACACACACACAAACAAACACACATGGTGAAAACGGTTCACAAAATGTTAGTATTGTATACTGGAATGGATGATTTAAATGTTTTCAAAATAAAAAGCTTCAATACAATTTGGACCTGAGACTAAATACAATTCCTGAATTAAAACACATTTTTGAATAAGTACAAATAGACGGACAAGCAACTATCGTAAACAAGTTTATTGCAATGTGTAACAAACAAAAATGAATTATGCCATCAATGCAAGTACCAGACAGGGACTGTAGCATATAGACATGGATTGCTTATCCCAGAACTAATATACTTATATTCCCACACTGGGTGCATTCATTAGTTTCTTTGGAAGCAATATGCTGATCATCTCAGCAGTTATAATACCTTTCCTCAGATAAGAGGCTAAGTGGGACTAAAGATAACCAGAAATGACCCCCCAGTATGCTATCATGTTGATTTGAGAGTTGGGCTTTATTACAGCTGTGTACCTCCTTTAGCCAAGCTCAGAAAGCAATATGCTGCTGATCCTCTGAAGGCCTTCGGTGGGAATAAATATCTGATTGGTATAGCAATGCTAATGAGCATTAAAGATTTTGGTTTACAAATTTAAAAAAATAAAACACAGAAAGAGACTGTGACTGTGAATGTCCGATATAATTCCAGATGTTCAGCTGTTGCATGTAAAATGTAACATTGAGTGATACAGACTTCCACAATTGTTTGTCAAAGAAATTTGAGAGACTGAAAGGCATCTCCAAACTTTCTGTTATTCTCATCAGTCACTTGAGGAACTTTGCCAAAGATACATTTTTCAGAAGTTAGTTGACTAGGAAAAAGGGAACACTGCCTGTTGACATAAGAACAGAGGGTATGGGCCTCTGGACCTCCCCCTGTCTAGACAGGCTCTGAGAGAGAGTTACTGACATGAGAACAAGACCCTGCACTTTTTTAGTCACCCCCACAAAAATTGTGTTTCAAATATCCTACCCTGCTTTACAGTTCAGTTCCTCTTTTCATTTGGTGTTGGAGTGTACATAAAGGAAAAGCAAATAAAATCATAACACATTTTACAGCAGCATCAACAACGTTTTTTTTTCTGTCCACAAAGGAATCAGGCAGTCATACAGTATAAGATTCAGAAGGCAAGCAGACTGCCAAATCATGTGCTCTTGTTCTGGCTGTTTCCTTTAACATTAGCAGTGGCGAGAGCAAAGTTGTTTCAAATCAGGGGCTTCAGCTGATGTGTATGTGTCACAGTCACCTGATATGAAATGTGCCCCTTTTGTTTTCTTCTCCTTTTACGTTTCATTTTTTCATTTGTGGGCTGTTTGTTACGGTGTGCTCAAATACACAATGTCAAGGGACAGTACGTTTCATCAATCCACAGTACTGAAGTAAAGAACATGCATCTTTTCCCAGCAGCTGGGGGTAGGTCTATCTGTGTGTAGTAATTTGTTGTCATATTCAGATACAGCACACTTCCACATTCAACCACATACTTGTGTACTACTGTGCAAGGAGGTACACTGTATTGATGTCAGTGGGGGAAAGCAGCTTCAATGCCCCAGTCTTTATTTTCATGCTCTTTGCATGTTCTCACAGATTAAGGACATGTATTTTCCAATCCATGCAGTCAGGGGCTCTACCATTGGTCCTCATGGATTGCTGTCATGGTAAACAGACATGTTGACTCAAAATGGATCGAACAGAACTGCCCTTGAAGATACACTTGGTGCCCTGACCAAAGCCTTGTGTGGGAAAGGGGTGTTAAATTGTTTAAGGTTTTCTTAATTATTTGGTACATTGTGGCACTGTGAAGCCTTAACGGTGGTCAAATGTCTGAGGTTTGAATACAGGGGAAGAAAATGTGTTGTGAGATTGTGATTTAATGTGTTCCAAAACGCCCTAAAGTACTCTTGAATAAAATAATATCCATAGCCTCACTCAAAATAAAAACATTATTCAATTTTTTTTGACCGAGATTTTGAAAGGCTAATCATTATTTTGGAGAAAAAAAATCACATGAATGTAATCCATTTTTTCCACCCAACTGTCCAATCAATGTTCCAATGATAACATGAAAGAAAGCAGCTTTACTCTCCTTTGAGACTGAAAAGTGAAGGCGCCCCAGTGTTCCAGACAAAAAGCTTGTTGTATTACATTGTTTAAAGTTAGATTGCGTTACAATAAATTGTCAGCATTATAAAGGTAAAACATCTGTACATCCCGAAAATGGAGGTACCGGGGAGGTGAATAACATAAATACTGGCCATCCATAATGACAATAAACATGCCAAGTGACAGGGAAGCTACTGTTGAGATACTTCCTCTGTAGCACTTTGACTCAAGGAGGGTCACCCCAGATGCTCCAAAGCAGTTGGTTGAGTCTGGAACAAGTCTTTCAATTGTCAGATGTCTCTACATTCTGCCCAACACGCATGCTGTTCATTTTCATGTCTCAATAGAGACTTGTCTCTGTTGGCCAAATTAAAGTAAAAAAAGAGCTGATAGCTTGGTTAATCTCTCAGAACACTTGCTCTTCAAAACTGTTCATTATTTATCACAGTCAAGTTTGAAGGTCATCTTTACATTCCCTTCATTGGCTGAATCCCATTATATCCACACACTGTCTTCAAAAAGTCCCATCTTCCATCCCGTTCAGCATGATAATGACTCTGAGTTGTTCTTGGAAACAAATCCAGATAATCGCTTCCAATAACTTGCTTGTGTGAAACAACTTTCAGCCCCCCCCCCCCCCCCCGCCCTCCAGCTCACACAGTGTATCAAAACAGTGAGTGAAGTAGTCTAGTAGGAGGAAGACAAGAAAGTCGGAGGAGAAAAGCGTCTGTCCTTGGTTCTCTGTCCTCTTCATTATACCCAGATTGGCCTGGCAGTAGCTTTACACTCTTCTTACATGGTTGAGTGGAATGTGTATTTTTTTTTTACATTTTGTACTAGAGTATGCTGATGATAAAACGTTATTGTGGTAAATAGGTTATTCAAAGTAAAGTAAAAGTAAAATGTGTATGATTTTTTTTTCCTTTAAACCCACAATAAATTGTTCTTCCACAAGGGCTTCTTTCACTGCACTTAGAAAGACAAAAAATAAAGGTGCAAATCTGTTTTTGCAGCCAAGAAGGAATCGAGGTCTGTGATCTATGTCAGGGCCAGGATAAAAACTTCATTGCCAGAGTAATATATTTATAATTCCCTGCCTGGGTAAATCATGGGAAGAGAATTGGATATTAATAATAATCGCACTCCGAAGGAGCCCGTGAGTGAATTATGCTTTTTAAGATGGATTACTGAATGGCATGACTGTGCCGGGTTTATTACTGTAAGGGAGCTGGGTTTTTGTAATTGATTAATCCAATGTGCAAGCAACTGTGTCCACGGCAACATGATGTCTTCATAGACAGATAACCAATAGGTACATTTCTCAGTAGGCCCTTGTTCAATGATCTATTTGCTGGTGGATAGTCAAAAAACATATAATTGGTGAAGATATAGATGATGATTGATCTATATCTGGGAGAGGATACACATGGACACATATAAATACACATGGATATATTCACCTTATCCCTGTCCTAGGTTGTGATCTCGAACTGTTTTAAGGTGACCCCCATCACTCCTGTGTACAACAACAAAGGTAACCTGTCTAAATGGCCCATAGCAGCATCATCAAGTGTTCTCAGAGGCTGGTCAGGGACCACATCAACACCACACTATCCGACACATTGAACCCACCGCAATGTGACTACCACACAATACCACTCACTGCTTCATCCCACCTGAACATGAGGAACATGTGAGTTTTCTATTTGAAAATGCGGTTTGTTGACAACAGTTCTGCATCCAATTAAAAAATGTCCCTCCAAGCTTGTCACAAGGCTAAGGGACCTGGGTCCGAACTCCCTTTGCAACTCCCTGGATTCTGAACTTCCTGACGGGCAGACTCCAGGTGCTGAGAACAGGTTTCAACACCTCTGCCACACTGACGGGGGACCCACATTGCTGTGTGCTCAGTCCCCTCATGTAACCCCTGTTTCCCCTGGTGTGAAGCACAACTCAAACTAAATCATTAGGTTTACTCCAGACCCCACTATGGTAGGCTACTGACCCAAAGTAGCCTCATTTACTAACATTGTGACCGCAGCTTAATCTGCACCTTTGCCTAACCGCAAAATAGCGCACGGCGTATTTCCGCATTTTGGGTGGTTTTATCAAACCAGATCCTCGTCGGGCAATCAGCACCTTACTCCGCCCTTTAGTGTTAATTAGTGCGCCGTTAAAAGACGGGAGGAATCGCCTGCATGTTACTGCCACCATGGGTGATTCGAGGAAAAGAAAAAGAAGGTTCAGCGAACAGGAGATAGAGATATTGGTTAATGAAGTTACAACTAACATTAACATGTTACAAGGAAGAAATACACCTCTCCTCCCATCTCTTTGCGACACACACCCACTTTCCCTTATACCTTCCCAGCAGCGGTAATCTGCGTTTTTACTCAAGTGCGCTGCCTTTGTAAATATGGTTTTATGTCTTTACCCGTTATTTTACACCTGAAATGGACGCAATCCTGATAGTAAATGAGGCCCATAGTGTGGTGATGAGATAGCCTACAGGGTGAAGCAAAGAGCCCCGGCAGAACCTCGCCCCACCAACATCAACAAAACAAAGGAAATTATTGTGGACCACAGGAAGCAGCCGGGAGTGGCCCACACCCCTGTCTACTTAGGCAGGACTCAGGTGGATAGAGTCAACGGCTTTCAGTTCCTTGGTGTCTACATCGCTAAAGAATTATCATGGTCCCATCACACTGACACGGAGGTGAAGATGGAACGTCAGTGCCTGTTCTTTCTCAGGCAGCTCAGGAAGGTTGTATGACCCCCCAGATCACCTTCTACGGGTGCACCATGGAGAGTGGCCTGTCTGGCTGCATCACTGCCTGGTGTGGCAGCTGCACAGCCGTTGACCACAATACACAACAGAGGGTCGTAACAAAAGCACAGTAGGGAGCTACCAGCTATACAGGACATCTACTCCAGGACAGAACGTCTAAAAAGTCATGAAAGACCCCAGCCATCCTAGACAAAACTCTGTTTCCATCTGGCAAATGGTTCTAGAGCCTTCAGTCTAGAACCAACCGATTCAGAGACAGTTTCTACCTCTACAACATCAGACGATTTATCTGTTTGCCTCAATTGCCTGACAGCACTATCTGCTGCTTTGTTCAAAAATACAAAATTGCACTACATGTTGCTATCTGACCCAAACATAATTTGCACTTATTTTAGGAACGTGACTTGCGCACAAACACCTCTTTTACTTATTTAACACATTTTACACATGTTTATTGTATTCTGCTTTGAATGCCTTCATTGCAGTGTCGAAGGAGCTGCAGATAAAGCTTTGCCATGAAAAGTATTCATCCTGTATACTATTATACATCGCATTGATTTGATTCCCTGTGAAGCAAGAAAAACAAACACAAAGTTGACAGTTTGTCGTCGAGCATCATACCATTCATAATAGGCTGCTAACCCATTCTCCTCTGCCCTTTCATCAGTACCTACAGTATACAGTGGATCCCCACAACTACCCTGTTAGACTGTGCTGTTTGGAGGAAAGCCCATTTATCCCGGCAGGTTAGCGAGGCATCCTGGAGGCTGGGCAGCAGTGGCTGTGGAGGCCGAGCCAAGGGTCAGATATGTGTTCAGACCAGGGATTTGGAGGATGAGGGAGGTCAGCCAGTGCAGCCTGGCAGGGTGTCAACACTAATAGCCTTGCTTCTTTTCAACCATCATGGTGACCAGATGCAGCTGGGGGTTAAACACAGACTAACACTCATATCGATACATAGATAAACACAGCTGCTGTAGGCATGTGCTGATGCTAATGCTTACCCATCATGGTCATATAATGCATACAAACTTGATCTTTTTTATATAATAGAATGATAATTCAGTATCCCAACTCCTGTTTTAAACCACAGTATATCTCTCAGAAAGTCAACTGTTTGCATGCCTAAAATGTGCTGTAAGCATATTTCACCTCCAATGGAGTACGCTACCCATGGAACCTTTGATGGATTCTCATCACTTCTCTCTATTCTTACTTTAGTTGGGGGTCTTGACTTTCAAGAAGAGTTATATTTATTATATAACTTTTCAAGGACCATAGATATTCACTGTATAATTAATCTATCAAAATTAATGTTTTATACAAGTCTTGAGAGAGGTCACTATTCCACAGCTTAGATAGCTTCATTCATATGATATTAAACTGTATTTCTAAGAGTGAACTGCATTAAGAAGTTCATTACCAATCCCTTTCAGAAGGAACCTATGGGTAACAAAAGAGAAAATACATTGTAAAACTGCCATAGTTTGATCTCCTTTCTCTATGTTGGCCATTGGTCACATAAGTATAAATAAATCTAAACACTTCAAATGTTCACCTCTGCATCTCTATGGTTACCAAATACCCTTTCACTCAATTTAGTGGACATGTTTTACAGTCAGTACCACAGGAGAGGTCCTTCAAATTATATGGATTTCAACAAAAGAACAATTGCCTTGACCTGTCCTTGCGCATCTCTCTACCGGCCACCTGAACATAACTGATGGGTTTCAGAAATGAATCAACAATGTATGTATTGTTTTGCCTGTATAAAGTAAAGCTACACTAATGTCATATCATCCTACTTTGTTGATTTAGTTTTGCTGTACTGACCTCAGATGCTATAATCTAGAAGTTATTTTACATTTACATTTTAGTCATTTTGACATTCTACTCTTTGTACACCTACAAGAACATTAAATATTTACATCAAATATCTGTGAATGATGTGCCTGTTCAACCCCCTTAAACTTCATATGTGATTTATATGTCCTTTACACTGTGGAACTGACTTATATCAAATAACTTGATGTTGGGTTAGGTTAGTCTGCCTACAGCTTTCATTGTGATGGGATTAGACAGGAGCGACCTCTCACCTCCTCTCTACCCCAACCTCCATCCCAGCTCCACCCCTCCTCAAGCCTGATGCCTTCAGTGAACCAGGGCTGTAACCCTCTGGAGCTATACAGCATGCTATGTACCATCCTCTTCATGGTACAGTATGCTTAACCCCAGCCAATAAGGTACCCACCACAGAGCAAATGATCTGTGTTTTCTACTCTGTGGTACACATACTGTACAGATGCATCCAGAGATTGTGTACGGTGTGATTTATGTAAGGCTAGTTTGTGAGTCAAATGTGGTCTGAAGATATTTTACTGTTGTTATCTATTCGTACCCAACTCCCTTCTTGCCTTTCTACATCTTAGTGTACCCACAAACTCCCTTTTTGCCAGGCATGAGATGTCCAATATTCAGTTACCACAGAGGATCAGGGGTCAAGGGGAGTAATTACCAGACAAAAACACCATAAATTGAGGGCTATGCGACACTCTGTTTTAATTATACAAGTAAGTGATTCTGAAAAACAAAATCACTTTTCTCTGTGACAGTTAATAACTAAGACTGTCTGTACTGGGGTCATGAGAACTAATGTCCATCTTTTACAAGAGGTCCCACTTGAACGCTATGTCTTTAACTGTGACTAATTCTAATAATACCCCTGCTTGATGCCAGCAACTTCTGTGAAACTTTAATGGAAAAAGAGAAGACAGTAAAATGCTGCCAACAAGGAAGTAATGTTCTATCCAGACACACAACCCAGCTTTAAATGCCCAGGTTTTGTGGCTCAGAGAAGTTGTGTGGAAGTTGTGTCATGCCAGGGTGGTTGAGAGACACTGGGTATAGTACTGTATCATGGCTTATCTATCCTGCTGTGAATTGATGTTCCATCTAAGTGTTTTGAAATAATATTTTGAGGATGTCTCTGAACATAGCAAATGCATTTTTGTCTAAATATGTATTGTATGTCAACAGGGGACAGTGTGTGATGAATTCATGTATGTCCTGAACCCTGGGAGAGACCCCAGAATCCAAAATGTTACCTTCCTTGTTTAGCATTCCATGATTGATCAGGAATTTCAACGAATTTCAACACTCAGAAGTCTGCATGACTGAAGTCTCTCTCCCTCTGCAACGCTTCTATTCTGTCATTATTTCTTTATTTTCTCAAAACCTACATACAGAATATTGTGCCTACTCATGCACAGACACACACACACATATTTTTTTGATGATGAAAATACCTGCAATCATGCTCTCCAAATCAAATTGTACCCAGTTTAAATTACGCAAATACACACTTACACACGCAAACACAATCAACAATGAAATCTGATATTCACATATGCAGCAAAGAATGCAGTCAAGACAACCATCTTAAATTCCAGTGGCGCTCTGTAATTGAGCTTGTCAGTCATTTGAAACCTTCCTTCATTGTGTTGTTTGCATGTCCTTAATGTCATTGTGAGTCTTTGGTGTAATGCGGCCGGTGTTCTGATGTGATTATAGAGAGCAGTCATCTTCTGGATGCCCGGAAAATGAGATTGGGGATGAAAGGAGTCCATCAGCAAAGTAGTTGGAAGGAATTGAGACAGGAGAGGGAACTCAGCCAGGAGAAAGTGGACTGTTGGGAAGAAGATCAGGTAGATCGCAAACTGTGGCTGGGGATGGCTGTGCTTTCATCTTGTAGTCTGGAGCAAGCTCAGCCTACTCTGGGACATCCCGTGCTGTCACTCTCTTGTCTCCTCCATGGCCCTCAGCTTAGCCTACATGAATTCCTCATGATATGTTTCTGGGCTTCAGCCTCAGCTGTCCTACTGCGGCAACCCCAGACCGGCTTGTAGCACAGCAGGCTGGGTTGCGTGAGGACGTGTCAGGCGTACACCGAGACAGACAGGCAGACAGCCGTCCAATCGCATCAATTACATCCGTGAAATGTACTGCGGAATATGCAAGTCAGGGAAATGGTGACTGGTGGTTGGCTTGCCTCATTCGTCCTAAGCTTGTGTGTGTGTGTATGTGTGTGTGTGTGTGTGTGTGTGTGTGTGTGTGGATGTGTGTGTGTGTGTGGGTGTATTTGTATACATGTGTATGTAATTCATGTCATGGGGGCTCACAGCAGAGGTTCATGGGTCCCATGCTCTCATCATCAAACCAAACCATGTGGTTGTTAGCGACGCAACACTGTAAAATCGCTGGCCAATGTTCATCACATTACACATCAATGGCACTATTTATAGCAAGCCACTGATTTACTGTGCGTGGGTCTTAGTCTCTCAGTGACAAATGCTGGGGGTTTTATAATGCTTCTTCTGTCCTGTGAGTTTATTTGAATGGCTAGGAGATGGATGCTCCATCTGTTCAGGGTTGCATTTGAGACTTTCAATGTCAGATGTAAACTAACAGTCAAATAATGCGAGTGAAGCAGTCTTCAGAGGGTGAACTAAACTTCACTTTTCACTTAAAGCGTCAATGTACTGTTGAGTGGAGATAGGACTTTTACTTTCAGTCTGAGTTTATCCGTGCCACTGGGCCAGGTGAGGTGGCATCACAGTTCTCCAAGTCTTTTAATTCCTTGTTTGATGATAGTAAGGACAGTGATGCCTTCTGGTCGGTGTGGATGCATTCCGCTTCAAGTTTTTTGTCATCATTTTAGCCCTCTGAAAGCAGCACCTGGAACTGATCCCCATTTCACTGCCTGGTTTTAAAAACAAGTTTAACAAGTCCCTATTCCCAAACACACTAGCACACTCACACACAAACACACACACACAGCTTACCAGCTCAAATATTATCTTACTCACATAACAAGCAACGTACCTGGGAGTCATGCATACAGTCATCTGTCAAATTCTGTGGATTAAAAAGGGTGTAAGTGTGCAAATAGCAAGGCAATAAGAAGAATACGCTTTTTTTAATTTTATTATTTGCACGAATCATAGAGTAGTATTGAGACTAGCAGTGTTGCAGTGTCAGTAAATTCATTTGATCTGCAGACGGTTTGCCCTTGGCCATTTCTTATTTGTGAATATTCTAATACTATAATTAGCCAGATGAGAGCTTTCCAAAGCTGAGACTCTACTTCATATTGAGCTCATCACTTTCCATTTACCATCTAAGGGAGGATATCATAAGACCATTGTGCACAGTAAGTTGAATAACTGCACAGTAAACACTTGCTATTTACAAGAATCCAGGTGACAGAGAACTGTTTAAATTCCACTGAAAAGTATGGGACAAGTCACTGAATTCCAATGAATTTATTGTTTACTGAATATACAGTGAAGGATTGTGTTCAACTGTGTTCCAGTAAAACAGGGTTGATGCACTCAGTAGCAGGGCATTAATGTAGAGATAATGGCAAAGATAATGACTTGGTTTCTGCATTACCAAGGGTGGACTGGTGCCGGGACGGAGCAGGATCTATAGCCAAGGCTCATTACATGATCCATAATGGGAACAAACAAAGGGGCAATGACTTTGGCCACGGAAAAGGAGGAGTCTGCATGCTGCTAAGGTCAGCAATGGTAACTGTAATCACAGACAGGCAGAAACACATGGTACACTTCAATGACAGACAGACTGTTTGAAAGGAAGCAGTGCCAGTTCTGGGTGTGAAGTCATGTGAACAAAAAAAACGTGTAAGTATGCCATCACAGCAGTCAAAAGGCAGGAGTAAGATGTATACAAATGTATATGTATAGAGAGAAACAGGATTTATTAAAGTGCAGTCTGGCTCCTGGAAGGTTATCAGAGAATAATCTCATTCTCTCTCTTGAACAGGGAAAGTGAAAAAAGAAATCTCAATTTCCCGTGTACAGCTGACTGAACTGCAATTTTAGAGATTGCATATCTTGTCAGACAAAATGTCATCATTCCCCCAAACCCTTTCACGTTTTGTAGAGGCAAGAGTCCACAGCTCCCTTGAAGCTGCCAGCTCATAATACAATGCAATGTTTTCACAGAAATCTTGCCCTCACAGATCTTTAAATAGTAATTATCCCATTTGAGACATTTAATATTTATATATGAAGGTCAGTTATTCTTTTTCATTCAGACTTTCAGTCCTCTCTTGTGGATCTGAACAGGTTCCTCATTTCCCTGGAGCTATTAATACTCTGCTAATCTGAGCCCTTCCTTCTGAGTCTATATACAGTACTGCGACCCAATGAACGAGCTCCCATGGATTAACCACATTCAAATCTAGATTGAGATTCCGATTGGAACTAAAATGTACTTCTAGTGTCAACTCCATTAAGATGGTTGTATTCTGTTTAGTCTTGGTACTGGATGTCTCGGAAAACTGGCTCCATTTGCTAAATGAGTTCACCCCAGTAATTTTACACAGATATCTTAGACAGGCTGCAGTGATTCAGACCTCATGAAACCCAACCTTTGGGGCTTGTTTCCTGTTTTTCAAGCACTGATATAGTTTGGATTCCAAGATTAGTAAAGCACACTGCTGCTGGGCATGTGACATGTACAGTGTTGGTAGGACAGGGTCAAGAAACTAATAGTTTACCAGCATATACTGCATCCATTCATCTCTCTATTGAGTTACTTGCAGAGGAAACAGCCCAGTCTGAACCCCAGGTGCTCTCCTGTCTTCTGGTGATAAACACAGCACAGTACTGGCTTGTTCCCTTGATTTAAGAGAATGATTCAAAACAAAAGAGTGGCAATAATGTTCATTGATTGTATGTCATTGGTTGACTTACAGTGGCTACCTGTATTTTCATGACAGAAATAGAGGGAAAGAGAGATAGAGAGATTAAAGACAGAGAGAGAGAGAGAAAGAGAGAGAGAGAGAGAGAGAGAGAGAGAGAGAGAGAGAGAGAGAGAGAGAGAGAGAAATGTTCAAGGAAATGTAACATGTTTAGCCAATTATCAACCATAGACACATGAGAGACAGACAAGCCTCCAGTCATGTACATGGGACCAAAACAAGTCTCTGATTTGTGTGTATGTGTGTGTACGTGCATGTCATTCCAGGGAGAAGCATGTACATAGTTTTACGGCTCCTTTACAGAACCACAGGGACGTAAATGGCCTCTTCCACATAATTACTACGAATGTGGAATTGTAGTTAGACTTGATTGCATGTTTAGTGTGCCGTCCGTTGAGACCCTCTGTGTAATTTAGGAACTGATGGTGGTATTACATATTCTCTAAGACTGAAAGTGTGTCTTTTTGTGGGTAACAGATGACGATGGAGCTGCCTGAGAGGAAATCAGGGATACATGGACTGTGTGAAGGCAAATGATACGGAAAAGGGGGGGTGGCAATCAGATGACACATCCCGGCTTTTATCAGTAATTACATGGTGAGAAGGAGACTCTTCACCGTGGTGGAAGACGTGAGGGGGCTCCGCCAAGGAATGCCTGTGAAGTGCCTTGCCGGCTCGGTGGCTGGCTGTTTACGTTGGAGCGACTTCAGCTGTGGTGTTCATCCATGCTTCTCCATCAAAGGCTGGCTAACCCTGAGTCTTCTCAGTAGGCGCAGGGGAGGGGGGGGGGGGGGGGGGGGGGTCATAAAGTGAATAAGAACACTGTAATCGCCATTGGAGTAAATGTAAATAACACAATGACAATAGAACGTGTTGACTTGTGCCTTTGGTCTCTGTCTGTGCCCGACCCTAGACTTTAATAACACACCCTGCCTATCAGTATGGCTACAAAGAGGCCGTATGGAGCCCATGGCCAACTGGTTGGCAGGGGGCAGTGAGTCTGCCAGCTCCCGCTGAGAGGACCTGTGGGGAATGTGAAGGGAGGAGGTGTGGAGGGAGGGGAGGCGTTTTCAAAGCTCAGCCAAGCGTTGATGCATCTCACCCCCCAGCTGGGCGAGTAGAGATAGACCCCTATAAACAACCACAGGGGGCCCAGGCTGCTATACCTGGCTTTAGAAGATAGGCTGCTGTGATAATGACCTGATAGTGATGATGGCTGGAGTATTACCTTATACTGAAACTGACACCATTTCTACTTGTAATACCTAGCTGGCCGTACAACACCACTTGTTCCAGTGTGTGTTGACAGTGTTTAAAATAATTCACGTGTGCTTGCTTTAGCTTGTCAAACACAATGGAATCACTGGAACAGTCCCAAACTGGCACTTTGCTCGGACCACAAGAATATGCTAATGGTCCGCTGGTAGATATTTAGGCTTGAGAAACAGCCGCTTGTATGCTTGTACATTTGGATGAAGGAGCAAAGGTGGTTGGTCAGCAAAATTACTGGTGTTTCAGACACTGTGGAAGTTTAACACCAGAGTCCAGGTCTGTCTTTGAGGAATCCAAGTCAAGCTGTATAGTCAGGGAAGACAAAACGCCTGATTAAAATCTAAGGAGTTGAGAGATTTGAGTGTTTCCACCTGCAGGGGATAGTAACCACTAGGATAGGTCCAGGATAATGCATTGCCCTCTTTCATCCCAAACTTTTATTTCCTGATTTATTGATACCTCTAATGTGCTTCAGTGGGGCTTCGTCTTTATTTCAGGAGGCGCTCCTCTCCAGGCTTTCTCCTCACCGTATGAATTTTTCATCTCAAGCTGAGAGGAAGCTCTTGCCCATAATGTACATGTCTTATTAATGGGAGGTTTTCACAACATAGTTTTAATCGCCACATACACGAACGCTTGCCCATGCCTCCTGTGCCCTGACCCCTCTCTTGAGAGTTATGGAGTGTAGGAAAGCCATGGGGAATGGTGTTCTGTGCAATATACTCCAGCCTGCCTACCAAGCAGTGGGGGGGGAAGGAAGTGAGAAAGGTTCTGAAAACATTCAATGCTGAACGTTATAACCAAATGACTTATAAAAACAATCAATGTTAACCATTTACATATGAGCTCAAATAAACATGTGTAGGGCCTTACGCATTTTGATAGCCAGCAGTGAACAAGCGTGCAGTCTCCAGTTTCAGAGTCTGGTTTTCAAAAACTATTAGATTGGTTACAAAGCCCTGAATGTAACCTGAATAGCGTTCAATTTCAGACGTTCAACTAAAATAGAGCATGGTGACCTTGTATTTCACCACATGCATTCAATCCAATCCATTTTGGACATGTAAATATATAAAGAAATACAGCTGACTTTTACCCTGAGTGATGAATTGCAGTATCTCTTTTTCAAAAAGATTGTTTAACAAAAAGATATGCAGGGCAGAGTAGGCATGCTGGTATGAGAAATCTAGACCTCAAACTCTCTTGATCAAGCTTGTCAGATGTCACACTGATCAGAGTGATAAATGAACCCATGCCACCTACTCCAAAAGTTGACACACAAGTAGAGTCATTTCTCTTGAAGAAAAAAAGGAGTGTGACATGCAGGGATTTTTTTCTTCCGTCTCAACTCAGAGGGCTTTAGAGGTGGACAACAACATGTACCAGGTTGTATTACAGTAATGGCTCAGACATGGCTCTCCATTCCCAGTGAGGTTTAGTGGCTTACACATGGGTCTTGGGATCATTTAAAGAACTGCATCAGATACTGGGTCATGGGACGTGGAACTATCTGTCCATGTCAGTGAACCCAGATTGGAGATTCTAGATAGGAGTGTGAGAAACTTAACAGAGAGAAATCAACTGTTCGTTTTTACCATGCGGCATGCACTCTGACTCTCCCGGTGTTTCTGTTTCAGCAAAATACTGTTCCGCATTTTCCAGTGTGGTATGCTTTTTTTCATTTTTCACCGTCTTACATATGTACATACAACCCCACTGAAAATGAGTTGTCGGGTTAAACAAGCAGACATGCACATTTAGGATCAATGTTCATGAAGAAATAAAAGACATTTTAAAGCAAGCATGCATAAAAAGAAATATGCCAGAAACCGAGTCAGATGATTAGATAACATGACCAACTGTATTGTATCAAACTGTATTCCCCAGAGAAAACCAATAATATGGCATGTGATTGGATTAGAGTGCAAGATGATGACTCACTGGGCTGAACCAAACATATTTTTAGATAATGCTGTATTGCACTATTATAGTGCACTGCCCAAGCTGACAGCATTTAGATTTTGGTTATGATTACTGTTTCAGATTTTTCTCACACTATACTTCTAGAGAGAATTCTCATAAAAAGGTTGCTTCTATTGTTTCTGTCCACAACAATTGAAGAACATATCAATAAAAAGGATATTGCTTTTCATTTGAAATAATATGATTGTAAATTAATTTGATGTCTTGTCTGAAAAATGGCACAGACAAATGGAGTTTCTTACAGATATACAATTGCGAGCTGAATGGAGTCACAAAATCATAATTTCATCTTGGTGAAATTCAATTAAGAGACATGATTTATGTATTTTTACCTAAATCTAAAACTGCATTCCGCAAATGCAATTTCTACTGTTTGCTTTGTAAAGTGTGTTAGATGGGCAAGTGGGCTGTTGTTAAATCCTCATCATTTTCATTTTTATAAGTTTTGGAAACTTTGATTAGAGACAGTAAACTTATCCAAGATTTGTATTTTGAAAAATGGATCTTGTCCAGAAGCTAAACTAACTAGCTCTTTGTCAGGTCTGTCTTAAAGTAAAATCCTTGAAATTAAATATTGATATCATCTTGAGAGGAAGTCCATTTTGAAATCTGTCATCTGTATTACAGAGGAGGAAGCAAAAGCCATAGCTGTTTACTTATATAGAATACACAAAATATACTATCCTGGAGAACATTTCATAAGCAAGAATTCTACAAATATAAGAACAAAGAATAAGTAAAAACATTAATAATGGCCAACAGCATGCATTAAATGCAGTGCAGGATATCCTGGGTCACTGGCTGTTCACAGTGGTCTAAAACTGAAAACAAATAATACATTCAAAGCCATATACTGTATATGTATTAGTTATGCTTTGTATCAGTTTACACCATGCATTTTTTACCAGACTACCATTGTGGTGTGTTTACTCTTCCTAGCTGGACACTTGGGAGTCTTTGGTCCATTAAACCAGAGTCTTGAAAAGTGATATTTGCTTTCAGACTGGAGGGCCGACCAGAGAGTATGGGCAGAACGCAGAATAAGTCCATCTCTCTCTATCTCTGTTTTTTCCAAGTGAACACTGTGATTCCTGGACATGTCGAGTGAATGGATAAGCACTTAGCCCATGAAACATTCCTCCGGTAGAAATCGTCCGATTATACGCTTGTTTTGATTTAATTTCCCCTGAGGTTGTTGTTTCTTTATCTGCTCCAGAGACTGTAGCATCTACTCTGCAAAATAAACTCTAGTCAAATCGTATCATGGTGAACGTGGAAACTCCTGTCCAGAAACATGACAACCATGTTGACAACCAGAGACAAACGACATTTTGACAATATTGTAAGACAATATTTTTGAAAAAGTCTAAAGAAATCCATTTTGTGCTATTATTGTTATTGATTATTGTTTAATGCCTGTGTATCAAAGCTTTTAACAACAAATGTGGATGTTGAACAGTGTTGACGCCCCCATAATAATGTTTGATCTCTAGTACTCAAATCAAATGTATTTAATGGTATATGAGAGATGTCTGATATATACTGTAGACTGTATGTAGACATATTTTGTATTGATTGATATCAAAACTGTAGGTTATTCTACTGATAAAGGGGTTCTTTCAGGATTGCTGAATAAATATTGTTGCATTAATGTTCTCCACCACAACTGGTCCACAAATCATTCTGCCAGACGAAAGTCAAGTAACGTCCGCGTAGGCAGCCAAACCCTCAGGTAAGGGAATTTGGCTCTAAATCACGGTCTTCAAACTGCTTAACAAGAGGTCCCTTGTGGATGGCACCTCAGCCCTGCCTCTCTCTCCCATGTCTCCTTTTGCCCAAGGCCTACACTTTATGTATATTTCATTTGAGCTAAGATTAAAAGGATATCATAATAATGGTAAAGCCTACAGCCATGATCCCACAAAGGGACTTCCCGATGTTATGAACAGAATATAGCTAACAAATACGCAAGCTCTTTGGCAAGTTACATCATCTGTCTTTGACAAAAACAAACATTACTGCATGTTTAACCAACTGTATTTGCGAATGAAATTATTTCTTGCTATTTACATTGAATATATTGCGCTTTAATTGGTTTTACATTAATGAATACAACATAAATGCCTCTGTGGTGGAAATTACCTTGACATGTATGCAAGTGTACAATTTTAAGCAAATAGATGATTTTAACCCCTATGTTTTACATTCTGCAAAGTATAGTCATCTGATAGTCAGACATAAACAAGCAAAGCCTGAGTGATAGATTAAAGCAGATGGATGTTATAGGTTCTCCAAGATGTCATCTTTGTCTCAGACATTTAGTATTCATGTCAGGATGCTATGGTGTTCCTGGATGCAGGCTTTGGAGCGCCCTCATTGATCTCCCTGTGCCTGTTTCGCATGGGTGCCCATCCATTAGTCTCCTGTCCCACCCTGTCAATGCCCTGAGCCCTGGGGGCATGGGATCTGGGCCCCCCTCTGCTCCACACCTCTAGTCCCTCTGCTGATGTCCTGAACTGGGCAGGGTCATCTGCTGCTCAGCCTCCTGGCCTGGGGGATTACCACCCCCAACACACACACACACACACACACACACACAGAAACACACTCTAACACCATGAAACCATCGAGGTCTTACATGTCAGCACCGAACACACACACACCACTGTCTCTACCACCCTGGCATGACCCCCCCACCCCCCTAACTCCCCCACCTGCAGACATCACGCATTTCCCCACCCAAAACCTACCTCCCCTCACATCAGCCTATTTTCCTACCTACTCTCCCTTTCCACAGCTCTGCACCTCCAGCAGAGCCAGAGCTAAGATCCCCACACTTGTAACTCTGCCAATCGTTTTCCACAGCTGGGATGGAATGGGATCAGGTCCAGGCAGTTTTTTATCTATTGCAAAAAGAGGCTTCACAAACGATTCCCTAGACATACAGTAATTCATACAGCAGTAGACCAAAGTCTATGGTTCAATACCATCCATAGTGAATGAAACTGTGGCCCAAGGTCATTCCACCGGCTGGAGTAAAAATAGTGGTTTACTTTACATTAGAGGTGAGATCAATAGATGAGCCCTCGATTACTCAGCCACCTGGGGCCCAAGGGGGAGGTAAGAAGAAAATCAGGAAATGGACATTTAAATAGGACAATTGGATGTCCCAATCAATACTAGATTGTGGTATTGGGGGAATTGTGGAGACGTTTGAATTTCTTCCTTTGGAAACTGTATCTGAACCATTTGGTAAATATACTGAATATATCAGGTCTCTTCTTTTTTCCATTAAATCCTGAGTTCCATGTAAGCTTCCGTAATGTATTTCAATCCAGACATCATCTTTGTAGCTGGTAACGTTCAAAAGTCTTTAGATCTATTTGGTATCTGAATATTTGTCTTGCTTTTATCTTTGTTCCTACAGTATGCTGCTGAAATCCAGCCCATGTTTTAACTGTTGGGCATAGATAGATACCAAGATGTGTCAGACAGAATTATTTTTGCGGTCCACTGGGAATTCAGAGTTGCTTGTCTGTTATGCCCTAAACTCTTCAGAGAAGTGAGTAATTCATCACCGTCTTCTGCTGCTTGGGAAGAGATTATCTGAGTTACCCCACTCTCAGAGGCTAAGTGCTCCATCTTGAAAGAATCAAGTTTGACTTTTCTTCTTGACTTTCTGGGTACAGAGCATACAGTAGCTACCTGGCCGCCTGTCACAGTTTATTCGACTCAAACTGATGATGAGGCTTGGCAGCAGGAGCAGAAGTATCCTCTCTTTGAGACGCACAACAAATAGTCCCTGGTGAGTGACGAATACCTTGTTGTAGGATTGCCAGTTTTCTGTTGGGAGTCATGCCTGCGTCTCTCTCTGTTTCCGCACGGTAACCCGCTTTATCAAGCTGGCAGGCCGTACAAGACGATACCTCAGTCGAAAGGGAACACAACTCGAGCTGACAGATATTAGTGTGGGAATACACAAGCGCCTCTTTTATTCATTCAATCTCATGCTTGTTGATGTAATCTTGTGTATTTTGAGTTTGGTAGACACATTGTACTGCTAGATTCAGAGCTAGGGGTTAAAGGCAATGGCTCAGATTGGCTGGTGCTACAAACTGTAAATGCCAATAGATTACATCTCCTGTGAAAGTAAGTTGTGCAATGAAGGAGACCAGACAGATGGACATCCAGAGAAATGGAAGACGATAGGAAAAAGAGAGACACGGAAAGAGGGAGAAAGAATGAGAAATATTGAATGAGAAAGAGAGAGGATGTCGAGATAGCAGCCAGAAGCTGAGAACTCCCAGTGGTCCTGACATGTTGGTGCTCAGCAACTAGAAAGCTGTTTCTTTTAACAACAAATGAGGGGGAAAAAAGAAAGGAAAAGCAAAACAGTAAAAAGGGTAACTGTGACATGTCTGTTGACAGGCCGCAAAAAGCTTTCTCTCCGTGAGGAGGTGGGGACTTCTCACCATGCAGGGTGTCCTGTGTCTCACAGGAGGACTCCTCGTCCCGCTCCTTAGCCTGTCCTCTTCCACTCTGCTGGCTGGCAAAACTGTGAAAACGAACCAAGAGTGGGTACAAGACATGACAACCAACATGATGTGCCTATCCTGAAAGAAGGGCAGCATGATGTCTCAAAATGTCCTTTCAAAGCATCGGGAGAGGCATTTAAAAAAGCGTAATGTTAGCCGCTGAAAAACTGTGACTCAGTGTTTTTTTGGTAGAAGTAAGATTTTGAAAAAGTGTTAGTGCTGTCTGTATTTTTTCCTCATCCTGCAAAGTGAGCACATTTTCTCGCCTCGAAAGATACCTGAAACATAAACATAAAACACATTCACATGTACGTATTTACACATAGAATTGTAATCAGTAAATTTTGCAAAAACAACCATTATGCCTGCCAATGTCTCAGAGATGTAATATGAAATGTCAAGATACAATGAAGTAGATTGTTGAATTTGCTGTTGATTTCTTGTTTACACCATCACTGCTGAGAGCCTGTCAGATAAAGGGACTGAAGCCCCATTGTATTACATATCCTACAGAGTCTGTATGATGTTGAGAGAGTTGAGGACCTCATAATGCACAATTGGCCACCACCATCTGTAACACCAGGCCCCCATCCTACTCAATGAATCATGTCTGACTGGGATAGTATTGCTTGCATGCTCCTGTAGCCGGTGTGTGGTGAAACTCACTCCTCAAGTATTTAAAATGCCACCCGCGTCAGAAAATAGCTAGTTTTTCATTGACGTAGTTGGTAGTGGTGGCGCTTGGGAAGTCAGAGGTGGTGAGTTTGACTCCCGGTGGGAGCGGACGGTTGCCTCTATACCTCTGACAGACCTTGCAAAGCCACGTCTGTTACACTCCTATACTGGGGCTCATAGTGTAAATGTTACTTTTTAAATGACAAGGAACAAAAGTGTTGCCCATACGTTATTGAAGTGCTCATGCATAGATAATTGTGTGTGACTTTGTGCACCAATTTCTTCCTAAATACGCCAATGTTTATGGCCTTTGACCATTCTCTCTCCCTATCTCTCCCTGCCTCTCCCCCTGTTTTCCTGACTACAATAAGACCCTAATGTTCATGTAATGTAATGATGAAATGATGTTGCTTCCATGGTGGAAGGTGAATGAGAAGCAGCCCAGAGATTGAGGAGCTGCATCATTGTAACCTCACACATTCTCCGTGGCCCCACATCCTCTGATCTCCCTCTCATTCAAATGGTTTTGATATATGTACAAGTTAACCCATGTGAGCATACAAAGACAAATGGATGAGTCTTTCCAATCAATAATCTTAGACTGATAATGGCTTGAATTATATCTGACAGATGTGGTGGCCGGCTTGTGTGAATGATGCCCATTGGACGGTGTTATTGAACTGGCCAGCCCTACTCTGCCCTTTCTATTTGCAGTGTGAATGACAAATGTCACCATATCTGTGTGAGAGAGACTGCAATATGTAACAGGTTTTGTCATAATCACATGCATGAGGAAATGTTGTCTGATTAGACAACGTGTCAAGTGCTTTCATACCTTCCCCACCCAAAAATGTAGTCTTCAGAACCATTTTGTTTTACACGCAAACATTTTGTGACATTATCTCCGGTGTGTTTTGTGAATTGTGGTACATTATCATTTTAGAACAGTCACACTGTGTGAGTGGTAGGCGGTGGGTTGGAGCATGTGACAAGTCTCCTCTTCGCATGCTCTGTGCCCAGCCAACCTGGCACACACACACAAACACACAAACACACACAGTAGATATTCACAGATATACATAGAGATATGCATATATATCTATATATACATATATATATATCTATATATATATATATATATATCTATATATATATATATATATATATATATATATATATATATATATATATAGAGAGAGAGAGAGAGAGAGATATGGACAGTACATCTCTGTAAATACACGCACACTCTCACACGAGAAGCATTCGTTCTGTTTGCCGTCCTCGGCTTTAGTTGCAATTTAATAATTTAAAGCAATTAACAAGGGCGAAGGCCAGGGCCTGCAGCAGCTATTCCCTTCCACTGAGCGCCTCGCCTACTACTGTGTGTCACACAGACACTCAGTGTTTCCCCTGCTGGATAAGAAACCCACAGGCCTGGACAGACAGATGGACCCACTGACTAATATCCGGGCTGCGTAGCTAATCTCAGAAGATGGGGGTCAGAACATCTCTTTGATTCTTGACATGGGTTGATAACATGAAAAAGCCTTGTGGAACTTACAAGTTCTGCATGAGTTGAATACACTTAGACTGTGTTTAATTAGGTGGATTTGTATTGATCTATTTGGTGTCTAATGGTAGTTCATTAATTTATTTATTTGATATTGTTTATAGGCACATAGTTACATTCCAGAAAGCAATCTGCAGTACGCCTCCCTGTCGAGAATTGCATGTTATCATGCCAACAGCCAAGGTTTGGGATTTGCTGCACCACAAAGCACTTCTAAATCTTCTGGAGAAGCCAGTGCAGCATTAAATGAAGTGAACATATGTCCATCACATGGGCGTAACATAGTTCATGGGAGATGTGCACACAGACACACTATAAGTCATTTAGCCTGCAATGTCCTTGACATGTGTTGCGCAGGAAATACTTGTCAAGCGCCACAACATAACCGTTTGTTACCTGTTTCGTCTATACTCTTGTTGTTCCGTTCCATCCTCAATAGTTATCAACGCACACTTTGACTTGGGCAGGACGTTATGGTGGCCCTGAAAGGTCAAACCTTACCAGAGTGTAGCAGCTCACTAATCATCTGCGCCATCCTATTTCCCCCCACTGACACACTCTCATTTATTATGAGGGATCCATTGGCCTCAGATTGCAGCTGGCCACAAGCCAACGCTGTTGTTGTTATTGTTGTCTCTGTCTCTCCAACTAAATAAGAGTGAGGGAGGGGTTAGTTAAAGGGGCAGGAGGATGGAGAGAAAGAGGGGCACTCCATCAATATCTCTCTCTCTCTCTGTCTATCTCTGTCTTAATGGGAACGAGGAAGGGCAACCTTAACGTAAGATTGATATTCTCTGTCCAGGAAATGTCCTATGGAAATACAGCATGCCCAGGCTACTTTGTCTGATAACCATTGAGACAGAACGGCTGTGTACCACCGTCTGGGTGCCACGTCTACCAGTTCCAGTTGTTTCACGGACAGATTGAACATGTAAACAAAGGATTGTATTTCTGTTGTGGTGGTGCATTTATTACACAATAAGCATGGTTGACCTTTCCTTAATGAACTTTTTGGGGCGGTGAGTGTGTGTGCTAGTCATGGAGAGCAGATGGTAAAGCTTATTCTGAATGCTACAAGAGGGCCTTGTGGAAATAACTCCATGCAGAGGATACTTATCATTATAGGAGTAGTAATTTCCCTAGTAGTCAAACTTTTGACCAGAGAACTATTACCCTCAGTTTCAGCTACCAGTGTTGTGCCATCGCCTTTAGTTCCTCTATTCTATATATAGCGACCAATCTCCTAAATTGTATTTCCTTAAGCAGCCCTCAGACTCTCCCAACCAAATGAGATCCATATGAGGTCTGCCTCCAGGGCTGAGACTGTACAATGGTGAGCTGACAGTCAGGGCTATTAAAGAGAGGTCCATTAACCCACCCATGGAGAAGAAGGAGGACAAACAGACTGAATCATTTGACTTTAATTAAGCCCAGGGAAGGTGCCAGGGATCAATGAATGGAACTTCAGAAATTCATGTATTCGAGCCAGAGTCTCTACCAGATGAGTTGTCCACAATCACACACCCTCCAGTATGATAGGAGCCCCTTGACAAACAGAGCTCTTCAACCTGGTCCAGACTCCACGTCTGAAGCAGCAACATTGCCTATTAAACCCAGATGGTTGCAATCATCATGATGAAAGATGCAGGCACTGTCCCCTGCAACTCAACCTGACAGTGGTGCAGACAGCTTACACAGTTCGTAATGTAAGCTGCCGCTCTGATAGCAATAAAAACGCATGTTGTTGTTTGGGCTTAATTCGTATGAAAGGACATGGGTTGGGAAGGCTTTGCTCTTCTTTCTGGCATGGCTTGCTCTGTGCCAGCCTTTCATGACAGTCAGTCTCTCGTGTGTCACTGTGGTAAACAGCTTGCTGCTGATCCACAGAAGACTTTGATGATCATAAAAGTTGTGGACTAGCTTCACGTCTGCGTTGTTGCCATGTATATTATCTATCTTCACTGTCTCCAAGACACTGAAAGTATTTGTTTTGTTTATCTGGAACAGAAGTTACTGAAGTCTGGACGGTTAATGAACTCATTGAAGTCATCAACAACTTTAAATTTGAATGACTAAGTGGATTTGCTTTGTGCACTAGACCTGTGGCACTCATGCTGAGGGAGGAGACTGAATATGTGTTTGTGCGTTCCAAGCTTAGATCAATTGTTAATTCTACTTGGCTATGCAATGCTTGGGTCACCTGGTTACTGTTCAGACAGAATTAAACACAGAAGCCACAAACAAGGTCTGGAGGTACTGATAGATTGGAGTCGTCTGAGTGTCCCTGAGAGTAATCAAATGATCTAATTGTTTTGTTTTGGAGCAAGCTCTGTGGAGGCATACAAAAAGGCAGCCCTTGGGGTGAAAAAACATTTGCGCCTCATATGCGGTTTATGATCTTCAGAATATAGTGCCTTTCCTATGACATAGGCCCCACACTGGAGTCACACAATAACAAACATCTTTTAAAGTGAATTAGAAGAGATCTCTCTTGCTCTCACTCTTTCCAGAACCATCTTCCCGGAACTTTTCTTTGCCTCTGCATTCTTGACCCTTTTCCCAGGCAACATAGACGATCAGGGAGAGAGAGTGAGACGAAGAGAGAGAAAGAGAGAGAGAGAGAGAGCGAGAGAGAGAGAGAGAGAGAGAGAGAGAGAGAAGAGAGAGAGAGAGAGAGAGAGAGAGGGAGGGAGGGAGGGAGGGAGGGAGGGAGGGAGGGAGGGAGGGAGGGAGGGAGGGAGGGAGGGAGGGAGGGAGGGAGGGAGGGAGGGAGGGAGGGAGGGAGGGAGGGAGGGAGGGAGGGAGAGTGTGCCATTAGGCCTGACTGGCCTCTCAAACAAACAAGAGAGGCAAGGGTGATATCTGTCCTCTTTCTCCTCTCAACTGACCAGGTTCCCCAGAGTCCAGTCTCATCTCTCTACCTTCCATCAAACATGGGGAAAGGCAGGAGGTTGAACATGTTTATTTTGTGAAAAGGCTCTTCAGAGACAGCTGCCTTTGTGTGCACATAAATATGAAGGACCTGAGCTAGCAGTATCTGTCTGTCTCCCCCAGTGTTGACCACAGTGATGGCACGTCTTTGCACCTGATTCAAATCAAAGAGATTCACAGGAATGCAGCCACAGAGTTGATCCCATTACTCAGGAAACGTCACCCCCCCCCCCACACACACACACACACACACACACAGACACACTTCCTCATCACAATTTTCTTTGAGCACATTACCTGCTGTCCCAATACTGACTGACATCCTTTGTAAACAGTACCCATTTATGTTTGTTACGTGCTCCAATGGCATGAACATAATTTGTGTCTTTCACATTGACAACAACACAAAGTACAGGCTTCAAAATAATATGTTGACCAATGTATACTATGCAAGTAGGATATAGGATATAGTCATCTGTATTTTATAAATTCTTCATATTTTTCTTATCATCTGTTGTATTTGTACACAGTATCTAAATCCATGTTGAAGACTCCCTCATGTGCTCTAGGGAGTATTGTCAGGAAGTCATGTTACCATTAAATAGTAATGTTCCATTGGTCTATTCCTCTCTTCATTGTTTCCGTTGACGTATATATATATATATATATATATATATATATATATATATATATATACACACATCTTTCTGTACACATTTTTCTCTCTCTCAGTACTTATTTCTTTCACACACTAAAAGTAAACAGTGCTGCATGTTTTCTTGCAACAAATGTAGCTGATTTCAGTTGCTCATTCTCCGTTATCAAAATCGTAGAATATCAGACGTCTTTGCCATTAGCCCAGTGGAAAAGCAAGTGTACATCAAAGCTCCACTGACATGCATCTGTTGAAGCAATAATTGGCTGAGAGCAATCAGACAAAAACTTCTACTTGTTTGACCCTTAATTACAGTGATGGAGAGATTAGTCAGCCAGCTGACCAGAAGACATCAAGCTGCTCTTTTAAAAGAAAATAAACACGATCAAACAACAAACTTGGCTGCGTGAAATAAGTACAGACGACACACATTTTCCTTACACACACGCACACGCAAACACACACACACATACACACACACACACACACACCAGTTAACAATTCCGTATGGTAGGTAGAGGCTTTGATTTAGCATCAGTTGTTTGTTTAATTTCGCATCACATCAGCACCATATAATTCGGCTGGTGTGTGGCTTTCATGGCACCATCTGTGTCTAGTGCTGACTGATAAACCTGCAGTCTCTCTGTGCCTCACATGTGTATGCACTTTAGTAGTGTGTGGTGCAGATGTCACAGAAGGCTGAGTGGGCACAAAGTGCAACAGAGAAGTCGAGTAAAGGGATGAAAGATATAATGTCCTGAAACTCTCTACACACTGCAACATTGAACATATTGTAGAATTGTGTTCCGTGGACACTTGGAGGATGACAGGTTTTTACCAGAAGGGGAAAGAGGAAACAAGTGTGTTAATAGAATGTGACTGTGCTCAAGTGATGCTGCATCAGCCTGCCGAGAAAATGAGAGAGGAGTGCACACAGATGGGCATGTATACAATACACACACACGTACACGCACACACGTACACAAAAAAAAAAAACGATGGCCGGCACTAATCCAAATCAATGTGTTGGACCCAGCAGTGGACAATTAGCTAGACATTTCTAGTGGGTTAGCGGCCCTCCATTTTCACCCACTTGTTAGCATCGCAACTGAGACACATGGGAGCTGTTTGGTGTGGAAGGACAGTCAGGTCAAATAGGATTGAAAAGGCTGGTACAAGCTCCATCCTTAAAACCATACATAATCAAGGATTGTCCTAGTCAATTCTCAATATGAATTACACATTGACTACTTAGTCCAAGTGAAACCTTGTCTGACTAAGATCTCTTCATCCAGCAGCACCACCATTGTAGTAAATAGATTCCTGACAGCAGTAGAGAGCATCTCCTCTTTCCCCTCTAGACTCTGCACCTCATGTATGGTTAGAATGCTCTCACCATGTCTTGATGCCTTAGCTATCTTGGATTGGTGAATTTGATTTTGGCAGCTCTGAGAGAAGCACTGCACCAGATAGATGGTTACTTCCACCCAAAAATGCAGGACATTTCTTTACTAGGCTTTTTTTCTCCTGAGAGGAAAAAACTAGGGAATCAGCTTTAACGCAGTTTCTGTGAAACCTTCCATGTGTTCATGAAGAAGTCCGTTAGCAAAGGACCCATTTCATGTCTGAGTCATACACTTTGTTCTAATTCTCTGTTCAAGACCCTATGAGACTTTCTGTAACTCTCTGTATCTAGCTCATAGCTCCCAGGCAATGATCAGCTTCTATGAATAATTAACTAATTGTCCTGATTATGTGCGTTGAACTAGTGTGTTTGGCAATTGTCTGCGTATCATAATATGTTGCAACGTTCTGATGACCTCCATTTGTAAAGGGAATGTTCCCAGAACCTATGACACAGTGAGCACCATACCTTTAGCAATTCTAGTGTCACACATAACTCACAGAGACATTTCATGCATAACAATGAGATCCATGTTTCTTTTAAGAACTGTTTCCTAGGATTTATTTCTCAGATTTTTGTCATTGCGAGGATACCAAATTCCGAAAAATCTACATCAAAATATGTGGAACAGAGTAGACTGCAGTCCCTCTACACTAGATACTTAATCTCTCTCGGCTTGACATTTGAAAACTTCCACCTCAATAGCAGCCTTGCCTTGCCAAACTGAACTGATGTGTGCACATCCAGCATGGACGTGTGTCTCAAAGGTAGAGTTACTACAGAGCATTGTCTCCTCATTTTACAGACACCAAGATAAAACCAACAGAACAACAACATAAGCCTTTCACAGTAACCAGTAACCGGCAGGTATCTGAACACTGAAATAGAATGGATGAGAATTTGAATTGGAGTTAGAGGCGGTGCCATGTAAATTACTTCCTTGGGGCACGGAGCACAGGTGTGTGTCTCTCCTGGGTTGGAAATAACGTGTCTAATGACAGGCTTCTTGGTTGGGTCTATTTTGTGTGCTGTTGGGTGGCACTGGGTTGGCCCTGGTGTGCTTGTGCTCCCTGATCTCCTTTTCTTGGCAGCACAAAATGGCTGCCCTCTTCTGCCAGCTGGCGACAGGCAAGGCAAGTCCCACAAGGTTTGAAGGATTTCAGTATGCTTAACTAGCAGACACTGTTATCTTTGTCTGATAGTAATGAGGGGTACACTGATAATAGTGACAGTGAAATTCTAACTTTCCATTGAATCTCTTCAATACATATATGTGGTAGGGCCCAAAAGGATGAGACCATAATGAACATTTAAAGGGGAAATTGAACACTGAGAAAGTGAATCATTCTGTGAAATCACAAGAAGCTGTTTAGAACATTAACAAAAAATGCTGGGAAGACACAGGTGATCGGGTTTTGCACAAATGAGTCCATGCTAGTTGTCATGAAAAAAAGGGGACATACCGAAGATATTCTGTATACACACATCTAACATATGAAACATACAGTATGAAATATGTTAGTGCTTTTTTTATTGTTGTATTCACACAACCGAGATTGTGTGCAAGGCACAGGTTAAGATTCATGAAAACACCTGCACCTGGCAGTGAATGATTGCTTCTGTCAGTAGGAAAGAGGACGTGCCTCATAATAGAGTGTTTCTTTTATCCCAAAGAAACAAACTAAACAGACAAAACAGTAATTGTCGAAAAACAAGGCAGTTGAAAACATCAGACAGAGACAACAACAATTTAATGGTGCAAAACCTCAGAATGAAATCCAACGTGAGAGAAACAATCTGTCTTTTTTTTTTTTTACTGTAGAAGTGATGGATGACTGAGGGTGAGGGTCACTGGCGGGGCCTAATGTGGTTCAGACCAGGGCTCCCAGCTGGGCAGGAGAGGGCCTAGATCTCCACACAGGCTTGCTGATTGACAGGCTAGCTCTGCTGCTACTATCAGGCCTGATTGACAGACGGCCTCCAGCAGCTAGGGCTGAGAGACAAGGCCCTCCGTTCTCCAAGGCTGACAGACAGGGGAAGACCACAGAATGGCCACCTACGCAGACTCCCTCGTCTCTCTCCACAGTTGGTTCAGCTCACATGGTGATTTGTTCAGAATATACAAAACCTGAGCAAGAATCAACCACTATGAGCTTCACAGATTCTGAACAGTAATTCAGTTCTTAAAAGCTTATTTTCTGTAAGACGTCTATGATTAAGAATAAACAGAATTCATAATTTTGCTTTCATTTAGTTCAAAATACTTTATAAAGGTCCATCTCCTTGTTGTCCAAGTATATTCAAACATGGTTGTAAAGAGATTACATGAATGAATTAACGTGTGAATGGGAAAGAGTGAATGTATATGACTGGATAAATGAGTCATTGACACACAACTGTGTATGATGCACTTCATGTGCTTAGCTAAAAATAAACTCTTCACCTTACTTTTTGTGTCTTTCATCTGAACTCTCAGTCTGTAAAGTCATCATCAACCCTTACGTCACTGATTTTTAAACCATGTTTATCTCTTTTGTATTGAGGCTCTGAAACTTTGTTTACCAAAGAATGCTTCTCTCACAACACTGGGTTCACAGCAAGGGGAAAATGCAAATTGCTTTCAAGTTTGTGTTTGTTTAATTTTCACACAAGTATGATGAAGACTGACAGCAAAGTGACTATCTGGCTGATTCATGCACATCACGCAAAACCTTGTTATCATAATTAATTCTTTACAATGCTGTTTTTAGTTACCAGTAATCGACATATTCTATCCCTTTCTCCACAAAATGACCCAAGTCCATCATCAGAGAAAGGTTATATTGGGGCTATCTCACCACATGCTATCAGATTAGCAGACCACACATGGCAGAAATGGGAGAGAAGAGGGATGAGGGCGGGATGAAGGTGGGAGGGGGGGGGGGTGTTCTCTCTCAAAGGTCCTTCCCACAGCCCTGCCCCTTACCCCCTTGCCCCCTTCCCCTGAATACTGATCCCTGCAGGGCTCTATCCTATTTACTGGATATCACCCACACAGCAGGTCCCCAGGACACACACTCAAAGACACACACACACATCTGTGCCGGTGGAATTCCCATTTCATCCCGGCAGCCTGTTTCCTTTCCATTAACTGGTGCAGTGCAGGCCCACCTTCATTCAGTTACACCCACTGTACCTGTCAATGGCCCACCCGCCTCCCACCCCTGCTCCAAAGCCTTCCCGGACAGATAGACACTCCAACCGGGCCACCCAGGCATGCGGAACGCTGTGGCAGGCAATCTGTCCACACATAGTAATCGGTCTTAGAGTGTGGATGGCAAAAATAAAAAGAGATTCAATTAAATAAAAGTACTCCTACATGTGCATTTATTTCCTAGTTTCTTTTGTTTTCATCAATGTTTTCGTTTTTGTGGAAAGAGCGCGTCGGTACTCTAGTCGTTATAATCCAATAGGATGCTTTGGGAGGGTCCCCTCTAAACATAGTATCATTACTTTGAAACGCAAAGGATTTATACGTCTGAAAACACAACCAGTCCAATTTCCATTGAAATATCATAAGCATTGACGTTGGCATCTTATGGCAGGCAGATGCCTTAAGCACTACTTGTCTTCCAATGACAAGAGTTAAGAAACTCAAAGTGTCTGTCGGGTATCTACTTACTGTAACAACAGCTGCAGTTCAGTAATCAGCCAAAGTTGGATCTGAAAGGCTGAAATTATCCCAGACAGACACCCACACGTATGTCTGATAATAATGCATGTCTTAATCATTTGTATACTGTAGAGTTCCTATAAAACCTGCTTAATGGCTCGTTAAATAAAATGTTGCTTTCAATGAACAAAGTTGTTATGGAAAGGGGTGAGAAGAAAGTTAAGGCTGTTGTGTCAAATATCTCACACTGTTTACTTATGTCAAAGACTCACACTTCATCCCTTTGCATGAGATCCCTTCTGTTTACTTAAGCAATTACACCCTGAAATGGTCTGGGCAGTGAAGCAGTACAGTGGGTGTTTTGACTGTCTTCTAAACCAATCAGATCTATCTCCATCCATCTCCCTCTTTCTTGAAAAAAAAAAAAAAAACAGACCTTCCTGTGATGCTCACCTCCAACTGAAAACATGTCGGTGTCTCCATCTGTCTCCCTCTTGCTGATACCATTGAAGTGCTTGTGTTTTGGTTTTCGATAATGTTTCATTGCAGTTGAAGTGAAAACCCACTGCTCTCACTACATTCAAATACAACAGATGATGCACGTCCATGAGATTGATTGGATGGGTAATGTTGTTTTCTCTACCCAAAGGCTAATTTGAGCCGTTAAAGAACTGATTAAAACCTGGCACAAGGCTGATTGCTGTGCTATCTACTACTGTCACCCAAGAAGAGTTCTCTCTCTCTCTCTCTCTCTCTCTCTCTCTCTCTCTCTCTCTCTCTCTCTCTCTCTCTCTCTCTCTCTCTCTCTCTCTCTCTCTCTCTCTTACTTCCTCTCCCTCTCCCTCCCTCTCGCTCTTTCTCTAGCTGTCTCTCCCTCTCTGTCTTTCTCTCTCTGTCTTCCTCTGTTTCTCTCTCTCTCTCCCTCTCACTAGCTCTCCTCCTTTAAAGAAAGTCAGTGCTAAATGTGTCTGGCTGTGTGAGCAGTGAATCCATTACCCCTGCGACAGCACAATTCAATTATTAGGCGGGCTAATAATCTGACGGAATTGATTGTTCACTATTTTCTGAGCCAAATGGCATAGACTGGGAGGATGGTGTTTGAGATTCTGGGGTGGTGGATAGAGCTTTCACAGCCACAAGTCCAGAGGTCCCTATTGTAATATAATAACTGACAGACAAATGTGTTATGACTGTTGTATTATTGTGAAGTCATAAAAGCTATACACACTAAAAGTTACATTTATACTTCGTTCCATCCTGTTCAACAATGCAATACATTGACCAGAGCTTGAGCTGTAACCATTCACTTGGTGTAACTTACACACTCAAATAAATTGTAATAAATATATTAGAATATGGCATAATTATTTAGCACTTGAGTGACACAGATGTCAAGCAATGATACCAATGTTTCTGTTTATTTTTGCTTCCAAGACAACCTCAACCAAAACAGGTGGTGGGTTAAAGGACAGTGTTTCACTGAGCACTGTGTCAGTTCACTCAATGCATTTCCTGTTACTGTGTTTTGTGTCTATTCTGAAGCACCATGTAACTACATGTTTTACTTATGGAACTTGCTGCATTTCGGGTTGCTGAATATATTCCTTAGAATAGCCTACATATGAGCGAGGCCCATTGGTTACCAGGGCTGGATTCTTAACGACTATATAACAGGTTGAATAACCACTGAATTGACCAATTGAAAAAGGTTACCGGATATTGAAGGCTAAAATTGGGGCTATAAATGTTGCTGTTTTCACTTTACAAGAAATGAAAAGTATTTCTTTATCATATATGTTGGCTGGACGTTATTTTGGAAGATGAGTTTTTCTCCAATCTCCCCAGGGTATTTGGTCCCTAGGGAGGGCTTTGCTTCCATCCGACAATTTTGATTGGCCAGAGATTTCTGAACCTAGAGTAACCATTTGAGCCGCTCTCCTGCGCTGGCTGGGAACGTGCGACAGATGAGAAACTGCCTCCATCTGGTATCGCATGGAGAGGGGTGATTCTAGTTAGCCGCCCTCGGCAAGACATCACGCTTGCGTTTCTTTGCTGCTGAGATCTGCGTGGCTCATTCCGTTTCACTGGGAAGCTAGAGAGGACGCGCGCGCTCCTCAGCAGCAGGCAGCACAGGACTGATCGTGGAGGGGATGCTACGATTCCATTCCTTAACTCTTTATCCTTTGCTCTCGATAGTCTACTCCTCCTAGGTGCCGACTTGCTCTGTTTTACAGTTCCTTTAACAGCTCCTTGGTATTTCTGTCACCCAACCGTGCGGACTGGAGAAGCGTCTAGACCTGGAGTGGTAATAAGAGAGAACTGGTCTTGTTGGATGTTCATAGCCTGTCGCGAAGAAGTGGCCGTTTGTCTGTCACCGCTAATGGCACAATCAGTGGAGCAACTGCAATAATCTGGTTTTGTCCGAAGGTAAGATATTACTACCTGGTCTTCTTTTTTTTCACTTGCCCTGTACTTTTTGTAGCCGTTGGCGCGTCCCAATGTAACTTATCCCTGCATGTGATGCTTTGGAATTTTAAATATCGATGGAACTATCACTGTAGAACTCCCCTATATCTAAATCTATGTTGATTTGATTCATCAACCTGAAGGAAAATAGGGTGACATGTTAAATGTCTCCTACATCTCGCTCCTAGGTCTAGATGTGGCCATTACAGATTCCGACGAATTGTAGGCTATGCCCCATCCATTTAAAACTGGAAAATATGTGAGCTGACTTTATTATTACATTAATTTGTATAGACTTCGCAGTATATAGACTAATAGTCCACCCTTTCAGCATCATAGTCTTGTTGCACAAACAGCTGACTGCGTAGCCTATATGACCCCCTCTTCAGATCTTTTGCCCTAGAATCAGATTCCAGGATTCGAATTTACGATAGACTAACTTTCTGTGTGCGTCTGAAATGCGTGGATGTGATTATGATGATCAATGGCCGAATAGGCTGGCTGGAACTGAATAGGAATCCAAATCATATTAGAATGTGAGCGCTACTGTTTTGCTACTTGTTTTCTGTTTCCCTGTGCATCGTTTGATTTATTTGGCAATACATTTCCTGTAAATATTTGTACACATTTACAAACCACAAAATAGCCTCTGTGGTGCTGTGAAACAGTTATTCACAATGTAGCCATCATACATTGAGATGCCCGGTTGGTTGGTTGCCTGCTGTAGCAATTGTAAACTGTATTCATATGAAATCTAAATTTGAGTTAATTTCCTTCCGTGTTTATCGCAATAAAGATTGAAAATGCAAAGCAATAAGCAATAGCTCGTTCGAAAAAAAAGAAAAAAAGAAACAAATGAGCCCTACTAGAAAATCCTACTGATTTCAGTTTAACTAATCTGATGGAGTGATGGTAAGAAGACAATGTCATGTCATTTGCTGTACCAGTGCATTGACTGTTCACGAAATCCTCAGCAATCATGTCCACAGTTAGAAAGCTTTGTAAACTAGAAATAATCTCTGTTAGCTTGCTTTCCTCTCCGCACTGTTGCTCAGTGGAAAAACCCTCCTGCTCTTGTGTGTTTTGTCTGGACCATTTAAGGAACAGTTTAATATTATATTTACTTATATGAAAATTCCTGAACTTTTTTTTTTACTGAACATCAGGGATTGCTCTTGTCCAACATTAGGGTACTTAACATGGGTAATATCTTTTACCCACTGGAATAGGTTTTATTTATATTTACTTATATGAAAACTACTTATCTTTTTTTTTACTGAACATCAGGGATTGCTCTTGTCCAACATTAGGGTACTTAACATGGGTAATATCTATTACCCACTGGAATAGGTTTTATGAAAATGTTCTACTGTTCTTTTTGCGCAACTCCAAACACATGAGTCAGGGAAGACTCATTTAGCTGCCATCCTTCAAAGAAACACTGGCTACTGTGTAAGTGCAGTAGTGTTGCTTGGCTCACTGTAGGAGTAGATATATCAGTAGAGACATAAAGACTTCAAAGAAACTTCCTGATACAAGTTTTTCTCTCAGCAAAGGATGCCTCTGATCTATGATTATATTTTATACTTTTATTTTAAGTATTTCGATGACCATTTAGGATTTGGACACAACAGGTATACTGTTGTACTTAATACTAGACCCAATGTGCTGAACGGTTCATTTTAGTCAAATATAGGAACTTTATATATCCTATTTAAATATGTAATATTTAGTTATATTTTCCAACAATAATTTGAGGTAATAATCAGTCAGGAAGGTGTAACAGTAATTGAAGGTAGGTAACCCAACTCTACAAAAATATCCTTCATATTCTCAACAAAAAAAGAAAGATTCCAGCAGGGCAACCGTCCAGAACACCCTCCAGACAGAAATGGCAGAGAATAAATGTATTCAAGAAATCAATAGAGGGTGCTGTTGTTCTTTGGAGAGCTGTCCCATTTTGCTTACCTCCATGTGCCTGTACTCTCCAAGGGCCACTCAGGAAGACGGAGAGCCACCGCCAGTGTAGCCCACGGTCCCACGGGACACCGAATTCAATCTAACAGAGGCCCCGGCTAATGCTGTGGCACTTTGTCAGGATTAACATCTTTCTAGTCAGTGGCTTCTGTTACCTTCGGTGTCACATTACCACCTTGGTGCTCCATGGAGGGGGGGAGAGAAGGAGCGTGGGGGGGGGGGGAGAAAACGAATGAGGCGGTCGGCGGTTGGTTGGTTCCCAGCCCCTGTGCTCTGCTGCTGTGACGCTGAGCTATTCCAATTCCACATTACTGGGGGTCGATATAGGAAGAGCCTCAATCATTCTCAACAAATAAAGGCATTTGTTATTTTGACTGCTAGTAGCTTTTCAAGGAGTTCTTTTTTTATCCTTCAGGGAGAATAAAGAGAAAATAGGTAGAGAACTGTGGAAAAGTTTGTCCTTTGTGAGGTGTGAACTCAGGTGCACAGCTTGCCTCCAACTTTCCATTTAAAAAAGAAAACTGCTGCCAGGCTCACGTTTACATCTGTCACTGGCATCTGCAGTTACACTAGAATACTTTGTTTGCTACTGTATGCCCTTGAGCATGAATTTAATGTTCAGACTGACCTGGTATTAATCCCCGGTGATTAAACCTGTGATAGATTTCACACAGGGTGTGTGTGTGTGTGTGTGTGTGGGGGGGGGGGGGTTCCCTGACCTTGCTCTTAAAAAGCAGTCGTGGCTTCAGGCTGTTGGAATATAATCAGACAAACACACACATTTCTCAGCTCCATGTTCCTTGGATGTCCTCTACTCCCGTGGTTATACAAAACATGTCCCTGAGTGGGTAAACCTGTGGGTATGATGATTTAGCCACGGAAATCAATTTAGTACAATACAACACATCAGCTCTCTCTCTCTCTCTCTCTCTCTCTCTCTCTCTCTCTCTCTCTCTCTCTCTCTCTCTCTCTCTCTCTCTTTCTCTCTCTCTGTATAGCCAGTCTTTATATGTAGATTCATGTGCTTGATTGAGAGCCTGCCAGTGTGCTTATTACTCATGAAAATACTGATCAATCAAGCACACCACCAAAATCTTATCTTCTGTACTACAGAATGTGACTCATTTCATGATGCTCACCCCAAAATGTTGTGTATGAGTTTCCCTAGCATTGCTGAGTGTGTTTTCTGTTGTTTAATTGATTTGAAATGGCCGACAGTGAGGTCTGGCATGGCATGTTGAAAGTCCCATGACACATACCATACTGCCAGTAGCTAGGGTACTAAAAAGGGACATTTTTTGTTTAGTTTGAGTGGTAAGTGTATTCTAATACCTAGGAGCGGTTATATTGTTACCTCCAGTAAAGGTTATAAATGATATGTTTTACACAGACATTTAGTACATACAAACATACAAAATAAAGTTTATATTAATGTGTCCTTTTGGCTCCCACGTACAAATTATTACAAGTTACAGTATTTGGGTGAACTTACATTTAGTCAGATGGGCAGGAGTCAATTGATCAAAGTCATTTTTTGGTCACTAAAATGAACATAAATTAACACTTATTTAATTTTTTAATCCAATCCCTTTAAATCCAATCCCTTTAATTACATTAATGTTAAGAACATTAGCACAATTATATGATAATACTATCCAGTATTACTGATGAAACAAAACTAAGCACATGCTGTGGATGTACTCAGTAAATATATAAGTTCTATTTGTGTGACTGTTAATGAGTGCGCACATGCTCTGAACCCGTGTGCCCATATGCGTGTCAAAATCAGCAGCTTAGTACACAATGACTCTGCTTGAAAAGGCCACATGCTGCAACAAGGCTTAACTGATTACAAGTTCAGATTTATTTAGCCCTGATTCACAATATACTGTCTGCTTGCTCTAGTGAAATTATTCACTCATTAAAACACGCCCCTTAAGGACGGGCAAATGTACAGTATTTCTTAACCTTTACCTACGATGGAAGGAGCATGTTTGATGCAGTGTCAGCAACATGCGTTTTCCCTTCTCAGATGTCAAAGCCACACTTTGATCAAGTGCTGCATTATCATATTGCTGTTTGTTAGAGCCTTGCAGCGTGCAGCTTGTCTTGATCTCTCTTGCCCAGTTCTTTAGTCTCACAGTAGATTTAGCTGATTATACTCAAGAGTCATATACTTCTTTCTTTTTTTTAATGATGGTTTTTACATGACCTCAGTTGGTATTTTGTTAATACCAAGCATTTTTGTAAATTGTTGGTTTTAGTTTAGTTTCACCCTAACCCTGAAAGAAACATCCACACTCAAAGGAGATGGAGTGTTATGGAGAGAGAGAGAGAGAGAGAGAGAGAGAGAGAGAGAGAGAGAGAGAGAGAGAGAGAGAGAGAGAGAGAGAGAGAGAGAGAGAGAGAGAGAGAGAGAGAGAGAGAGAGGCTACTGTAGACAGACTGATGTGTAACTTCATTACCATTCAGCCTCTGCTCCGTAATACATCAGCATCTCTTTCATCACAGTTTGAATCTCATTGTCTTCTGGCTCTTTCATCCAAGGACAGTTTGGAAAGTGGTGTGTATTTAGGGCAGACTTGCAGTTGCATAAGAATTGGTCTGATCATGGAAGCTAATATCCCCTCTGTAAAGGAGCTGATATCTATGTGACAGCCCGTGTCTCATTCACTTGTTGTTAAGCCCCTCCAAGATAAAGACTGGCATACTTGGCATCGTTCCATGGTCTAGATCTACCTCCTTTTAGAGACTTCATCTCTGCTTCAAGGTCTGCCTCTTGGAGTACTTATCATTGTGCACCCTTATTGCCCTGCACTTCAACAATGCAGCTAGATGTGGAACACTATCCATCTCTGGTTCACCACAATCATGCAACGCTGAATCTCAACTGTAACTGTCTAAGATATCTGTTAAAACAGTTTTTATTTTTCAGTTGCATTTTCTTCCCTTTCCCAGTCTGCTTCTCATACTGTAGACTTGCGTAATATGGCAGCCCTATATAGAGTTGTTGCGATAGTATGCCCTTTTCCCAGAAGAGTGCCTGTGCTAGAGCTGTGGCTGGACTGACCTTTAAAAAGACAACATGCTCCATAAGGGATTTGGCTTCCATGTCTGTATGGTAATGGAAGGCCGGGCTATGGCGGGCGATTGAGACCTTCTTAACCCTGTTTTACACAGAGCAGAGGTGACTCTGATGGCAGGGCCTCTCTCATCTCAATGACAAGCCGTGGATCCTCGCTGTTTGTTCAGTTGTATTTGATCTTTGTATTATTCTGATGGAAGTTGTTGATATAAATCCAGTTGTAGACTATGTTAGATACACAAGGTCAGAGAGACAGTTAACAGATGACCCAGCTACACAATTGCGCTTTGGACCACGCTGCTTTTCATTTAGATAGTGCTACACAGAGGCCATATGTCGTCATGGTTTCCATTTTCAGCAGGAACGGGACAGTGGAGAAGACAAGGCAGCTCTTTGTATCCACCTAAGCCTCAAGAACACAGGCTACTTGTTAGGAAACCGTAATCATCTGCTCCACCTTGTAATCAAGCCGCCTGGCTTCCACTTTTTGGGATGGTAAGGGGGCGGGGTGGGGATTGATTAGCAATGTCGTGCACTATTGCTCCCTCTCTACATCTGCAATAACCCTAATTGGTCCCCCCTCCCCCCGTCTTCCCACTGCACCCCTCTCTACCTCCTCCTTGTCACACAAGAGAATCCTTAACTCGTAAAGCAAACAGAACACAAGTAGTCATGCCTTTGCTCAAAGGGACCAATAAGATGGAGCACACGGTGGCTAAGTGTGCAGCCGGTCCGCCCCCGTACTCTATCTCCAAGCTAACATCTTTTTGATTTATAAATCACCCGTAGTCTGCAATCAGAGTGCTAAGTGCACATGGTTCAGTCATTATCGGTTGGCATATGGTGAAACATTTGCATAATCAGCTAATGCTTACTCTAACCCCTCTCCCTTTTATCCTTTGCTGCGCTATTGGCAGTGTAAGATTCAGTGCAATTAAACTATTCAGAGATGTGCACTCAGCGTTCTGTAGTCTAATTAAGTCTTGGAGGATAATAAAAGAACTGAGATACCAAACCCAGAATCACAACCTGTTTGTTGTTCTAATTCTTGTTGATGTCGAGCTATTTAAAAGTTGTCTCTAGATATGAAAAGGCCCGTGTTAGCTCTCATGCTTATTCAAGTTTGCTTCAACAGACTGTGAAATTAGCAGGGTTTTGGCAAAAGCAACAGAGAACAAGAGGCTGGCTTTTTTCACTTTGTCAGGATTTTTGATATTTGAATGAGCTGGCAAGAGAGACCGATACCACTCACTGGCTCTCCTTTTTCAGAAGCGTCCCACGGTGCGTAAGAAACAGTTTAAGCACTCTTATCCCTGCCCACTGCTGCAGACTCGCCATGGGAGGTGGGACTGGGGATGGGTTTTTTCCTCTATCTTGACAGAAAGTAAGAGCTTGATAGAGACGGTGGAAACACAATACAGCCCACATAAAGGGCAGAATTGGTTGCTTGATGGATTGGCACTGTGAGAGAGAGCCTTTCTTGCCCGCTGTCCTTCATCTCTCTGTTGCACCCTCAAAGACCTGTACTTCTCTTCAGATGTGTTTTTGTCTTGCTTCGAGGGTTCTGTTTTGATCCGAGAGAAAGTCATGAGTTTAGTCCAGTCTTAAACATGCAAAAACAATCCCACACACACAAGCACTCTAAAATCACTCTGTAAATAGCACCATGTGTAAAGTTCATTTCGGAGCATCTATCCACGTCTTGGCTGGCTGTCATTGTATTTCGCTCTCTCCAAATGTTCCGTTGGAATGAATTTCAGGCCTCTTTCTTTCCCATAACCTTCCCCTTGCATCAACAGTCAACCTAAAACTCTTTTCTTGGTATTACTGTACCTTTTCATGGGCTTCTTAGCTGCCTGCCAGTCTTCCTGCCTCTCCAGCTCAACGGACAAGACACAACACATGGTTTAATGATGTCTGTCATGTGCGCTTGTCTTGGACCACGTGTAAAGGGTCCAAATAGGAACTTGACAGATGTTCCACTTGGTTAGATGTTGTTTGTAACATTGTGTGGCGTGTGGGACCTAAATACTGACTGACAGGGCCTTCATGGTGCAATCGGGATGTATGTGGGGGTCTTAAAGGCTTTGGTAATGTATACTAATACTCTTCGAAGTCTGTTCAGTGGAGCGTGGATAATCAGCTGCTGGTCCCTGTCCCCTGACTCTTTCCCCCACTTAGGGGTCACAGTGTGACAAAGGTTAGACAAGGTGACAACTCTACTAGTCACAGTAAAATACCCTCACCACAGGACAATTAGCAGTTGTCCATCATGAAACGATTTTGAGTCGTAGAAAAGCTCAAATCAATAAAATTCATCAAAAAATGTTTGTTTTCTTAATTGTTTCTAGTACATTTGCTGTTTGGTTGTAGAAGGTTATTGACTTTCTGGAACGAAAAATGGTGAAAGAAGTAGATTTATTTCACTTATTTTGAGACACAAGTGTGTGTTGGTTAAGGGAAGTGTTTGAAGCTAGCCAAGTGTTCTGTTGTTAGGGTATCAGCAGACTGAACATGAAGGAATATAGCAGGAAGACATTGGAAGCAGTGAGTGGATGCATTGAAAATCACTGAATGCCTTTATGTGGTCGTCAGTATTCACACCCTTGTCCCTAGAAGTCTTCAGACTCTCGATTACCCATGGCAGGAAATCTGTCTCAAATGAATTATGAAACAAAACTTGCTGCTACTTGTGATCATCATTGGTTTGTTTACTCCTCAGGAAAGAGGGATGGAGGCTGTGTACTGTGGTATGATGTGGTCTCTCTATCCCCCTCTCTCTCCCTTTCTTGCTCTGCCTCCATCCTGGATGCATTAAAATTAAATAGGAATGCAAATCTCTCTCTTTCCTTTCGTCCTTTTTGATTTTTTTCTCTCCCCCATGTGTGTTTGTCATTATAATAAGAAATGGAGTGTCATTGATTACATTTGTTTATTTGATTCTGCACATCTAAAGTTCTCATTTCCTCTTAGGGAAATGGTGAGGAAATAAATAGAAGAGGGGGATAATAGAAAGGGAAGAGAGAAGAGAAGGCTGCATGCATGTATGTGAACCCGATTTCACAGGAACATCTGGTGGCCCTCTCAAATAGTTCCCCTGCTTTTGACGTGCAGATTTTAACCACACAAACCAGTCAAAGACTGCAAGGCACAAAGACAAGAGAGAACACACACACTACCACCACATGTTTCCCTGCTGATGGCTGAGCTTCCTTTGGAGAGATTTCCTTCTTCAAGGGCACTCAGTCATGTGATCGCTATGAACGTTTTATTCCTTTTTTTAACTATTAGAGGCCAGAGAATATGTGAATAATTTATTTAGTTCTGCCTCTACTAGCTCTGCTAATGGAGAATTACGTGGTCACAAAGGCATACATTTGTAAATGAGGCTCATCAACCTTTTTGGTGGGGCAGACAAGGAACGTTTTGTCTGACACAGGAATTCTGTTGTCCAGTGTTTTGGTTGTCAAGTGCTCAGGGAAGCTAGGATGTGTAGCAGTGTTACAATGGGCCTTTCATCCCAGCATCTGAGATGCCGGGAGATTCTGCCCTGGCTCTTTTCACAGTGCCCTAATCTCTTTATCAGACAACAACAAAGAAGGCCTCAGCCCCCCAGCCCTGCTTCTTCCTTGCCAGACCCTGTTAATTCAGGTCAGTGGGAAGGAGACTGGTCAATGGTGACCCATCCTGACTAGCTAACCCTGCATGGGCTGTTCCCCTCCTCCCCTTTCTTTCTCTCCCTCCTTCTCTTTTTATCCCTCTCTCACACACCCTTTTTCTGCAAGGTGTTTCAAGATTTCCCTCTGTGAATTAATGGTAAAGAATTGTAGGATGGAGTGTTGAAAGGCAATGAGGACAGAAGGAGGACAGGCGAGGGAAGACAGCTAGAGTGAGACAGAAGAAAAGACAGAAAAAAGTATAAAGTGGAAATATTTTTTGGGGGGACTTGCATCTGTTATTGTTTGCTTGGTTGCTTTGGTGCAGACTGTCAGGCTAGCTTTGCATCAGTGAACCCATTCATGGCTGGGGAATTGGCACCTATTAGACCCCACAGGCCAATTCTGCTCTGTCTTTCTGTCTACTGCAAGGACGCCATTTTTTTCTTTCTTTGTCCCAAAGCCTGGTTTTCTGATGTATTTTCCATAGCTGTTGCACTGCGTTGCTCTTTGTGGTTGGAAAACGCTTTAAGGTATTTAGAGATTAGACGCCAAGGTTTTAAGTAAATATGCTACCATGGATTTTTATGTCTTTGTTGTGGTTTTATATACACAAGCTCTCTCTCATCAGGATATATATATATATATATATATATATATATACTTTTTTTGCGCTTCACTTTAGAAACATTTATTGTGACTAGTAGAATGTCCTGAGATGATAATTCAACTGATGCGGAGCAGTTGGCTTCCTAACTCTCCAAGGCCTTTGTTCAGTCTGTAACATCAAGTAATTAGAGATGCGTTCTGTAAATGACTTACATTGTGGGTGGCCCTGGGGTGGGTACTCAATATGACAAGCAGTTGTTTCCCATTCAGAAGGGAAGCTTTGTGGTTTGGATCAGTACAGCCACTGCCGTAGTTGTGGGGTAATTGGGGCCTCCAAAAACAGAGGGCAGGCTGGACAAGGCCTGTCACCCTTTTTACAACAGGATGACTGTCATGTACAGGAGGCCACTCATTATCATCACACTCACATACACTCTAGTAAAACGTGTATGTGTGTGTGTGTGTATGGGTGTGTGTGTGTCCTGTGTTCCTCCTCCCATCAGGCCCCATGGAAGACCACACACTCTTTCCTCTGACACTCCCACCAGTACACACACAGAGCAAACAAGCCAGCTTCCTCATACTGTCATGTAAAACCAGAGTCGTTTCTCGTACACTGCCCCAAAAGGGTAGCACAAAGCACTGTCTTCCTGACAATCACACCATTTGCCTTTTTATTCCTTTACCGTCTGAGAAAACCTTGTTCCCTTTGTACAGACAGATGCATGGTCGTTGCTGGGCCTGACAACTGATGCCTCTTTTGAAAAAGCAGCTCATGGCGCAGAATGTTTTTAGACTACTACGGCCATGGTCAGTGAAATAATATGGGCTGAATTGTCATTTAACAGTGCAAGACTGTGCAGTTTATTCATTCCTGTTCCAGTGTGGCTTCAAGTTATTGGCTAACCATACAAGAGAGTCAAATCAAACTTTACCTTTTCAGCCCTTTTCACAAATGGCTTCACAGGATTGTTGTCAGGAGTGGTAGCATCGGTTCCAGCACTTCAACACAAACGAGTACGGTGCTTTTTGGCGTTGCACGCTAGTTCAAAGCCCATTGATGACATAAATGTGTACATTTACTTCCTGCAAGATCCATGGCTCCATCGCTCAGTCCAATTCAACATGGCAGCAAATGCGTTTTTGGATTTATGTTGATTTGTTGCAACCTGCTTGACCACTTCCTTTGATACTGCAATAAGACCTGGCAAGTTTCAACTTCATACAGCCACAGACACACACATTTCTGTCTTTATGGTTTGATAAAGCATTTCAAAACAGGGGAGGAGGGCGCCCGGGACAGGAGATGAGAGAGAGAAGGAGAATGAGAGGGAGAAGGAGGGGGGTGCAAGGGGGGAGTGAGAGGGAGATGGAGAGGGAGCGAGGTAGAAGGGGTGAGTAGGAGAGAGGGAGGGAGAGAGAGAAGGGATATACTTGTGTGTCTTATCGTTAGATTTGTGCTTGTTGGAAATGCTGATGTGTCTTGTGCCCTTGTCCTTGGGGGCGGTTGTATACCTTTAGCTCCGACTCAGGCATCAGCACGTAACCATTGACAGAGCTAAGGGACGGGCCACGCCTGAACTGTCACAGCCAATACCATGCGGCTGGCGTACTGAAGCATACATACTGAGCTCATTTGTTCCCACAAGACTATGTATGTTTGTATGTGTTTGTACTTGAATTCAGACATTGAGAGAGAGAGAGAGAGAGAGAGAGAGAGAGAGAGAGAGAGAGAGAGAGAGAGAGAGAGAGAGAGAGAGAGAGAGAGAGAGAGAGAGAGAGAGAGAGAGAGAGAGAGAGAGAGAGAGAGAGAGAGAGAGAGAGAGAGAAAGAGAGTGAGAGATAGTGGCTGCATCAGGTAAGGGAGAGATGTTCCTTGTGGCAGTAAAGACAGGCAGATGTGGCCATTCATCTCCAGCTTTCGCTCTGCAAGCAAAGCAGCACCTGGGGGCCCCCACTGGACTGAGATGTATAGACAGAGAGAGAGAGAGAGAGAGAGTGAGAGAGAGAGAGAGAGAGAGAGAGAGAGAGAGAGAGAGAGAGAGAGAGAGAGAGAGAGAGTAGAAAATGAGGGATGCAAGAATAGGGCGGAAGGGACAGAAGTTAAGGAGGGAAAGATGAAGAGAGTGAGGGAGATGGAGGGAGGACATACGGTAACATTAAAATAAAGGGAGAGAGACAGACAGAAATTGAGAGAGAGCAAAAAAGGGAGGTTGGGAGACACAGGAATGCTGGTGTCTGCCTAAGCCATTAGACAGTGAGGCCAGGGATCTGTTGAATGATCTGGTGGGATTAGCCGAGGGAACTGAACGAACACGAATACCTACTGGTCTTCTGCTGCTCTGTGTTCCGTCTGTTCTGGAATGCTCGGCCTTCTCAGGTTCATCCCAAGTTCCCATAATGACCTCTGTCCTAGGGTCAGAGCTAAGGTGATAGCTGTACAGCGTAAGGGTTGGGGCTAGTTGGCCACAGCTTCTCAAGGTCAATTTTCCCACCACTCCTGTCTCAATGCCCCAACAGCCGGTCAGACTGTCCGCCACTCCACTCTGCTCTGGACTGCCTTTTCAATTACATTGGGCTGCAGGGTAAAGACACTTGACTGGGGCTATGACATAAACCATTTATAGTGCCGCTCCATCTTGGCCTCCAAAGTATAAGCAACACGGGCAGTCCATTTTAAAAGAAATATTAATCACACATTGCTTCATGGAAACAATAACAGATTATGAAGGCCAGTGAGCTCAGAAATTTGTGAATGAGATGAAAAGAAGGGTACCGCCTGGCAGAACTGTATGACATACTTGTTATTGTGTGTGTTGGTGTATGCGTGTATGTCTGTGTGTGTACATGTGAGACAGAGACATGTCTATGTACTGTAAGTTACTGTGTAAGTTAAAAGAAAGATGAGTGAACAATTGATTTGTCTGACCCTTATTTTTTTTAAGGCCAATGTCTTCATTGATTCTGTTCCCTTGAGGAATTATGTATTGTGTTTTTTTTCTCCTCTTTGTTTTTTATGAGACGTGGTGTAAAGTTTTTTTTTTTTTTGCTGCACGTCGATGACGTATTTATTGTATGAAACAGTTTCAGGACCATTCACCTTATCGATTCTCCCTTGTCTGAACATGACATTGAACATATAAGTCTTGATGAGGTAAAATGCTTTTTTCTTCTTTCTTTACAAGTCTAGTCATGAAGAGAAGCCTTTTCTTTGCAATGAAACTAATACGATTCCGGACATGTGATGTACCACAAAGGTGGAGTGCCATTCTTTTTGAATGAAAATGATTGAGCAATGCATTATTGAAATAGTGAGGAGTCAAGCTGGCTTTCTCTGACCATTTTCATTACGTTATGAATTATTTCACAATGTACTCTGCACAGTAATCAGGAGCTGTGGCAAAAGAAAAGAGAGAGAGAGAGATAGTTAGAAGAAGTCTGAAAGCAAGTAGCTTATTTCACAGTGAATCTGCCACACCGGAACAAATCAGCTATGATGGAGTTGTAGGAAGGACCCACAGAAATCCTCATAATGTTGAAAATGACAGATTTAGTCATTAGCAGAGTAGAGAGAAGAGGAGAGAAGCTTTGCCGTGTGAAAGTTACATCTCCCCGGTCGTCTTAGCGATGGGGGCGTGTTGGGGGTGGTGGGGTGGGTGATGGGGGGGGCGCCAGCAGTGATGAATGACTCCCGACTGGGCACGATTACACTGCAGCCTATGGTCTGGAGAAGGAATGAGGGAAAGAGAGACGGGGAAAAGCTAATGGAAGGGAGAGAGGGTGAGAGACAAACACGGTGAACGAGAGGAGGATGGTGGCGGGGAGCCCTAAGTTTGCCCCTGGCTCCTAACTTTTGAACATCTTTTAATTCATGTGTGCTAGTTATCTTTGCCTTCACCCACCCCCACATCACCCGTTCAGCCACCACCACCCCTTCACACCACCCCCCCACCGAGCCGTGTAGCAGGGCTGCAAGGTGTGCGGATGAATACTTGGGTGAATGGTGGACGTCTCAACCGGAGGGGATGAATCAGTGGCATAGAGAGAAAGCCAAGTGGACACGTTTAGTATTCACCCTGGTAGGCCGCAGCCTCTTCTAATTTGGCAAGTGCCAGCGGGTATATGTCTGCACCCAACCCTCCCCCCCCCACACTCACCTCCGTCCAGGGGGCAGGGAAGTAATGGCTGTTTAAATGAGGAAGGCCACTCTAATGGAAGAGCAGTCTTTATTTTTCCCCTTCTTTTCCCCCTTTCTATCTGTCTACCTTCCTCCCACCGAGCTCCCCTCGTTTCCATCTCATTCTCTTGCTCTCTGTGCTCCTCTCCGTCCCTTTCATCCTGTCGTTTTCCTCGGCTTCTCTCTGCCTCTCCCTATGCCGCTCCCCCTCTGACTCATGTCACTTGATATTCATTGGAGGCTGTCTCAGTGCATCTAGCTCACAGCCCCTTCTTATCAAGATAGCCATTCAGCGGCACTGCCTCTTTTGACTACTCCTTGAAATGAAATGAGAGAAAGAGAGCGACCGAGAGAAGGAGGGAGGCTGAAAGAGAGAGGGAGGGGAGAGAGAGATAGAGGGGGGAGCGAGAGAAGGAGGGAGGCTGAAAGAGAGAGGGGAGGGGAGAGAGAGAGAGAGGGGGGAGCGAGAGAAGGGCAAGAGAGATACTATAGGTCACTTACCAATGACAACACCTAAAAGGCAAAGAAGAGAAATTGCACTTCCTTATCATTAGAGGAGAGATGGCTTATCCTCCAGGACCGATGGTCCTTGGTTCTTTTAGATTCAGCCTCCATACAAAGAGAGTGTGTTTGTGTGTGTGTGCCTTCATGCAAAAACCATTATGCAAATTAAACATTTACGTTGACTACCCTGACTGAGTATGTAAGTATGTACAGCAGACCAACTATGGGCTTATCTCATTACATGGTGTTGTTTTAATCTGGGCTTTCGAAGGAGTTCTTCAAACGTCCTCCAAGCCTGCAAGACTATCTTTATCTGTCAGCTGATCACTATGTACTCACTACATGGCCATATTGCTTTTCATTTCAGAATCCATACTACCAGGGCACAGCAGCAGCGATACACATACATACGTAAACATTCTTAAATCTTAAGAGGCATTTGATCATTGTCACAACTTTCACTGTAGCCAATTTCTGTTTGAAAAAGGTACTGTGCATAACTAGAAACAATAAAATATCTGACAAAACTAATCTTATTAGGTAGGAGCCTTACGGGTTGAAGTGTTTACAAAAACATCCTCCTGATTTATGAATCCAGAAACAGGGCTTTAAATGAGTTTGTGTTCATGTCTCCCTCCAGCTCCAACACTGTGTTGTTTAGTCAGGTGTAGCTGGCCTATCCAACACGAACCTGACTCCAATGCTGTGGCGGCTAAATGCATGTTGAAAGCAGATAGAATTTCCCTCTATTGCGGCTTTTCACGCAGGTCATCTAATGCAATGCAGTGGTGGCATCTTCTTCAGCACTCAACCTTAGTCAAGGGGGAAAAAGTGGAAGGATTTAATTTAGGTTTGGAGAAGGGTGACAGTCGGCAGCAGAGGTCACTGACCTCTATCAGGAGAAATACAAGTTGTTTGATGGCACAAAGGCTCATGATCTGACAAATACATATTCACGAGTTGATCCATAAACATGATCCCCCACGAGAGCGGGCAGAGCCACAGCGCGGCTCCTGAATACCAACACGCGTGGAGAATCTGTCGTCTGCTTGGAGGACAGGCCTCTCCCCCTTACGTCTGCATCCTCTGCATCTCACCCCTGCATCCTACAGTCACCTCCACACCAGTGACAACCCCATGCTGTAGGTATGAAGGACGCTCTGGGTATTATCATGAAGATGTTCTCCTTTAATGCGTCTGTGCATATTTGGGAGGATCTGCTTAGTTACTGCTCCAAGACTGGTTATTCCCATTTCTTTCACATCTCAGTTTATGTGGTTCTTAGGTTTATCAAAGACAGGGAACGGAAAAGGAGGTGGCTTGTGGAAATACTTAGGAGATTCTGCCATAGATAACATTTAAACAATCTAATGATTAGTGCTTATCACTGGGACATAATCAAATATGAAGTATTCATGAAACGCGTGGTGGAAATAGGCTGAAAGGTTAGTTTAAACCTTGGATGAGTTGAAGTTGAAGGATGACGTGCTTGTGAATGATACTTATCTGAGCAAAAATGTCTCTCTCTCCCGTGACCCTATTTATGATCTCTAACCATCATCCACACTTGCGTTTGAGAACATTATCAAGCCTGGATGCTGGATCTCATCCAAACTTGTTTTGTTCCCTAATACTCGTTCAACCATGTCTCCCAGATTATAAGAAGAGGTGCTTTTATTAATCTATTACACATTAGCATGTGCAGTCCAGTAGCTCAATTAATTGTGGGTGCTTTTACCCTCTAAATCCTCACATTAGGACAATAACATCCGGCTGGGTGGATTCATTCAGATTTCTTTTCTGTTACCATTGCAATTGTTATGTATAATGGCACTCCATTGTTTGCGAGTGCTTACTTATTCAGTTTGTTCTCTGGCTCTCTATTTGAAGTTCAGAAGAATCAGGTCTGTACGTGGCAGCTGTCAGTGACGCAGCGAGCACATATCTCCAGGGAACACCGCGCTCACACTGACGGTTCCTTTAAGGCACCGATTGTTGTGCTGCTTTGATCATGTATTGACTTTGGAACACCATTACCTTTCCGGATACTTCTCACGACGCATGTCTTTTGTACGAACCCTAATGGACAAAATGGCTTGGGTTAGCCATTGAGCGTCTCACACACATGATTTCCTGTGTAGAAAGCAACCATTGTAGCTCTGGCTCTCCTCAAGGGTGATGGGGGGAGGGGTGGGATGTTTGAGATGACGCTGTAAATGACAAACATCAAGATGGCGACAAGAGACAGCGAGTCATCAGGTCCCTGTGATAGAGGGATATTTCTGTTTACTCCTCTGCTTAGGAGACGTAGGAACTGGGAACCATATTGAAGGGGTGTACCTCCGGCGGCTGCTCAGTGGGAGGATGTGTGTCCTCACTGTCGGGCCCGTGTTCATCTGTGACACATTGGCCTTCCTCTTAAACGTCAGGCCTCAGACTGAGCACTTCTGTTTTATCGCTGCGTCACGTTTGGCCGTGGCAGCCTGGTGCTGGTGCCGTGCTGGTCATGTGTGTGTGTGTGTGTGCAGAAGGCATGGAAACGTTGGCTGGCAGACGATGCCGCACAGCTGTGACCTGCATGTTTCTCCTGAAAGCTGCTGCTGATCATCCTGCCTTGTCCTGCTCGCTCCCTGCCTCCATGGCTTCTCTCGTGCACAGCGCTAGTCCACGCTGCTCGTGCACGCTCGCTATATCTAGCATGATTCCTGTGCATAGTGCTTATGAAACCATGCTGTGTACTGAAGTTGTCCTGGAGACTGTTGGGACAGGGTTGTACTCCTATTGGAAACTGTGGGTGTTATATATATGGTAGGATATATAAGACATAATCCACTGAACAAAACATGATTCACCTTGTTCTGGCCCCATCTCGGACGTCAACATCTCTCTCCGCCAGGTAGTGTTGTTGTGAAGCAGGTTGTACGCTATCAAGGCCAGGTATTACTGAAACAAAAGCAAGATTATTGTTATACACTGATGGGTTGTGAGGCAGAAAAAAACATCTTAATTTTATAGTAGTGACATTACTGAATTTGAATCCGTTTAGTACAGGATAAAATGGTGAACACACCCCTGTCCGTTTAGTACAGGATAAAATGGTGAACACACCCCTTTGCATCCAGACTGATATATGTCTTCCATAGCATGCATACTAGCATACTTTATGTGCATACTAACAATATATGGGCTACCATGGTTCATAGTGTCATAACGTGATTGACGGCCATGACATTTTCCTCTCATGTGTGTTACATGTGGAGATTGTATGTGTATGTCCAGAGGTCTGCTCCCATATTCATGATGGAGGGATCAATAGAGGCTGGGGCTGCTGTTAAAGAAAAGTGTTATCATTATATTTGACATGTTTAATGACTTGAAGGTGGAACCAGCACTGCAGAGCATGTCTCTATGTTTTGAGATCTAAAAGCCTGCAAATTGCCTGTGACACCATGTACCCTGATAGCTGTTCAGAAGTAATCAGAGTTAGTTCACACTGCATGTAGAATTGCACAAGGCCTTTGGACATTTTATCTATTTTTGTTTCTATTTTTGTCTACTTATTAAGCAGTGTCCCTGTGTCCCTGTCTGTCTCTCATTTATCCTGCTCTGTCTCGTTCCCTTTTTATTTAGCAGACAGTCTTATCCAGAGCGTCTTCATCCACCTCTCTCTCTCTCTCTCTTTCTCTCTCTCTCTCTCTCTCTCTCTCTCTCTCTCTCTCTCTCTCTCTCTCTCTCTCTCTCTCCCTCCCTCTCTCTCTCTCTCTCTCCTCTCTCTCTCTCTCTCTCTCTCTCTCTCTCTCTCTCTCTCTCTCTCTCTCTCTCTCTCTCTCTTTCTCTCCCTATCTATAATTCAACTTTATAAACCTGGCTTTCCTGAGGACATTGAGCATAATCAGTGTTTAAACTACATATTGTATTCCCTTGAAAAGTTAAGGATTTTACCAGATACAATCTAAATGGGCTTAGTTTATCATTCAATCCCAGGACAGCTCTAATGTCAGATGTCAGACTGCCAACAATAATCCTTGAACTACCTCTATGGAGAAGGAAGGGGAAAAAAAATGTACAAAAAGGCTATGCTAACTAGCCGTGGGGCTAGCATGCTAATGGCAGCACTGTCAGCAGCTGGCCCAGCCTCTCAGCTTCACCCATTGACCCCTGTTCCTAAAGCCAGATCAATCACATCTATGGAGACATTTATTGAGGCCTGGACTCCCTCATATGCAGATGACCTCTTTTGTTACAGGATATCTTGCTGGAGGGTGGAGATTCAACTCTGCTCTGAACTAGAACAAAAGCGCTTAGCATAGCCTAGCTTAGCTTTACGTTGTAGGGTTTTCAGATGGGGATTACAGTTTTTACTCATGGCTGTGCAGCAGAATGACTCTATTATCCTCTTGCCATGGTAGAATACAGATTGTCTTTCGGCTTGTTTTTAGTTCATAACTATAAATAGATAAACAGGCTTTCTTCTGTCTAAAGATCTGTGGTCTGACTGGAGTTGCTAAATCCATCTCCTAGTTGGAAAGGATTTTCTGTGATCTTTACTGTGTCACTGATTTGCTTTATGCCCACCAGTACTATTGATTGTTTGCCGGAGGTTTGATAGAACCAGGGCCCAACAATGACATATCAATAGAAATTGTAGTGGAGGGAAACAGCAAGGTATGCACTCCACTCTGCTAGTTTCCCTCTCCAGATGAATTTTACAGATTAGCCTCACTGGACATGTTATGGTTTATGTTTCAGTAATTACATTCCTCACTACAATTCATTTTAAGTTTCAAGTTGACTCCAGGACTCAGGCACATTTCAGAACCTGTAACAATACAACATGTCTATTCAGACTGGACAGGGAGGTCAAACTCATATATTACGCCTCAGTAGACCTTTGATTGACTCTGCGTCCAGGCCACCTGGAGTCATTACTATTCTGACTGTGTGCCAAAATCAAACCCAAATGTCCCACAAACATGTGTCAGAGTACGGAGGGATACAGCTCAGAGCAATGTCCCCTCTGTTGTCCCAGTGCAGCCTGGAGGGGGTGGAGGGAAGAAGCTAAACTGACTTCCTGTGGGATTACCATGCTTCATAAATCCCAAAGGAATCAAAACTCAGAGATACAGAAAACAAATGTAAGCCTCCGAGGATTAACAATCTAATTTCTCTGCTTGGAAGAATGAAAAAGGGGATTTCCCTTTTCCCTTTGATATCTGTCATATTAATATCTTATTAATTTCTACAATTTATGTTGAATATTAGAGCCATGTGCGCTGAAGCCAAGGCAGATCAGGTCAAATTGAGCCGGGGCTTGAGATACACTTCGTTTTCTGTCTCCTTTTGTGTTGTTCTTGAAATGGCGGATTGTGTGTTGAGGGTGAATGCCCTGTCGGGCAGAAGCACCAACTCGTTCTCTAACCCCCAATCCACCCCACCCTTCCTCCTTTTTCCTTTACTAAGAGAAAAAAAGATCAGTATATAGAAAGGCGAAGGGGATAAAGCCATTGCCAAAATAGGGCTCCAGTAATGCAGCATTAAATGTTGGATTAGACCCAGAGAATATACCTTGCCCTGGGCTGCGGGTCTACTGGAGACAGACCTAATGATAACACTGTATCGCCAGCCTCCGCCTCACAAACCCCTGCCAAAGGTTACTGCTGTCACGGTTTTATTATGTCTCTAATAACCATAGCATACTCTTACAGATACACTGGAGCATAGTGCATGAAGATGTTGACAGATAATTGTAATATTGTGTGTAGTTTATTTATAAGTTTAATGATAGGAATACACTATTGGAAAGAATGTTTTTAAGTAAATGTTCACCACATAGCATCCCTATAAATATTGCTAGAAACCGGAGAGGAGAAAAGTGTCCTCCTTTTGTTATTGGTTTGTTTGATTCTCCTAGAATAATCTCTTTCATCTCTCTCTGGTTTGCGCTGATAAAACAATCTTTTGTGAAACCTGATGGAGATGGAAATCTTTGTCAATATCTCATTTTAAACCAGCAAATTTCCCAGCCGGTGCTCAATCTTCAGAAAATCTTTAGAGAGGCAGGTCGCAACACACCATCGTTCATTTTGTCTCCAATTAGTCCTCACAATCAGGGACGTATGAGAGAGGGGGCTGATGGGTAATTTCCTGACTCCCACAGGCCTGAACTGGATATAATTGACTTTGGAATATGAATCATTAACCTGCGTCTGTGGAATAGTTGATGTATGGGATTATTATTCACAAATAGACATATCAAGCCCAGACGGAGAGGATATTGCTAATTAATGGTGGTTGGCTTGAACTGCGTGGACCTAGTAAGATTGATAACTACTGGCACCACATTTCCCCTCCTCCATCTTCCCTTGTTAAGGGCCCCTAGTGGCTGCACTGTTGAGGGTTAGGGCTGCTTTAACCTTATTTTAAAACAGAAATGGGATGCCTGTTTTCCACAGGGCATTTAAACAGGGCAGATGCTATACAGATGACTAGTTAGGTAGCATTTAAGTAATGAACTTACTTCTACTCGTAAATGAGTAAATGTCAAAAGCAGATGATGAATGTATGCTTACACTGTATACTTTTTATTTATTGTTTCGTTTTGAAATTCTTGGTTCAGAGGATACAATGTTGTGGTCTCTTTCTTGGTGTTAGCAAGAGGAAATGTGAAGCACTGAAGTGATCTCTCACTGTGTGCCTTCTCTTTGATTTCTCTTTGCCCATCCTGTTGACATTACTCAATCTCTTCTCTTTCTTGCTCACTCTCTCTTTCACTCTCTCTTTCACTCTCTCTCTAACTCACTCTCTATCTCTTTCTCTCTCTCATCACCTTGACCTCCTCTGTGTTTGTTTAACAACCATGGAGACTGTTTCAGGTCTGCTGACCTTGCCCATGAAGAAAATCAGTTCACTGGCTATGAAATTGTGAGTTTAGAATATTTGTTTCATCCCACAGCAGAAAAGGCAGGTTACCAGCTTGAATCATACTGAGCATGTGCATGACTGAACCATTATGATAGCCAACCACAGGACCTAAGGCATGCACAGCCAATCCTGGACACTCTGCACTCCATCACTGTTGGCCAATGTAATTAACGGAAATGGCAATGACCAAATAGTCAGGGGATGGTGGTTGGAATATTCATACAGGGGCAGTGCCCACCACCAGTGGTCATTAGATCTAGATCACTGATGTTCAGAGAGAATCGAGCCAAACATTGACCCTCCACTTCCACATTCATTACACTTTTTGGTCTCCTATCTGGTTGTCCCAGCTCCAATCTTGCTTAGCATTCCATACAGATATGCTTGAGGGGGGGGGGGGGGGGGTTGGAAGTGGGGGGGATGTTGGGGGGTGGACAGTACGGAGAGGGTTTGGGCCAGATTGATTAACTGATGCAGTGGCTAAATGTTCTGTTTGCCTAACCAATGGATCACAATAATTGTCCCAGAGTCGACGCGTTATTGAAAAAGCCATTCAAAAGTCAAAAGAAATTCTTATCACTTTGCCATAAATAGGGTATTATGATGCTGTCAATCATAGCTATTCTGCTAGCATCTAACTTTCAGTAGAATACCTAAATTAGTTGGTTGAAATGATGTTTGAATACTCTAACAAATCTTAAAATATACTTTTTGTGTAAACTGTCTAGTCTATCTGGACTCCGCCCTTGCTTCATTTTTGGGCTCCATTTTCCAGCCATGGCTTTTGAACAAAGCATTAAACTAAGCCCCAGAGTCTATAGCAGTGTCTCATTTTCCACTTTCCTTCTCGTGTGTCCTCCCCCAGACCAGTGGTTTGAATCTGTGGCCGTTCGTATCCTGTCCCCTAGCTTAAAGAATCCCAACAATTTTATTTTCCCTTTGCCTCAAATCAATTCCAGACACCGCAGTTTCCTGTCCCCCCACCCCCCCAGTTGGATCCTGGGTTTTTCTGAATCTCTAGCTAGCTAATCCCTCCCTCCCTCCCCACATTTCCAGGAATGGAAATGGTTGGGGAATTTGGGGCTTTGTTTGGAAACCCGGGCCCAGCTCTCTAGCTCACTTCCACACTCGCTCAAGTGTCTGTCTGTGTGTGTAGCTTAAAAAAGAACGCTATTCTGTCACATCCTCTTTTGTGACGAAAATACGTTGAGACTGTGAGTGGCAGACAAAAGGGTTGAGACATGGGTTTTATGAACCTCTCACATTTTAATTATGGTTCAAGGAGCTCTAGTGGCTGATTGAATTGCCAAGAAGATGCAGATGTCTTCAATACATTTTCTCTAGTATCTAGTCATTAACATTCTTGGATATACAGACAGAATATTTGGCTTGGCAATCACATTGACATAATAACTGAAGACATAATTATTACATTTCTAGCGTGACAAAAAAAAAAAAAAAAAAAAAACCTTGACTAATTTAAGACACCATTGGTTATTCACATTTCTGGAAATGACATCCTAGTGTGTGTTCTTATACTGTAGTCAATTGAGTAATGCTCACTTATAGAAGTATATGTGTGGCTTTATGGCTGAATATTTAACTGGCATATTCTAAATTGAAGTTCAAACTGTTAATGAATGTCTTCAATGTATGCTGTTCCAGATTCCAGTTGCCAACAGCATGGACCAATTCACTCCATTCTCTTCTATTACTATCTGTTAATTGCTGTCTGATTGTCTTTATTGTTTCTTTTCACTGCCTTTTCAGCTGGTTAACTGGTGTAAATTGGTTACTTGAACAACCATGCGACAATCTGTTGCAATGAATTGAGTGAATTGTCCTTTTTGTGCCAATGACTGTGCTGGTGAATGATACGATCATACTTATTATTATTTCTTACCATATTTCTATAATTACCATGGCATGCCATCTGTTCAATTGTAGATATTAAAGTAACATATATGGTTCCTGAGGTCAGTGACCTGGACTAAAGCATCTAAGTGTGATGAATGCTCAGGTATGCTCCTCCATGCATACACAGCCATATCATGGCCTGTGTGTGTGGATGAATAATGTTAAGGACCAGCAGTATGTAAACAGGAAGAGCTAGGTCCTTCTGGGTCATAATTAGTACTTGACTCTGTGTAATGGCTTAAGAGGGATCGGCAATCTCCTACCTCTGGCACCCATTTATCCACACACAAAGAGAGACACACCAACAAACACCACCACACACACAGACACCTGCACACATACTTATTGGCCCCATGTCTCCATATTCATAATGAGTGACCGATGCATCCCATTCTATCTGCCTCATCATCCCACCTCCCATGTCCTCTCAGTCTGCTTTGGCCAAGTCCACCTCTCCATACACCTCAGTCCACCTCTCCGCCTCTGGCGTCTCAGAACTCTGACCTTCACATGGTTCAAGGTAACCTAACCGTAATGCTGAGCCATAGGTGCCTCAGTAAAGTGATACTCTGTCATAAACCTTTCAACTCCAAGGGCGTGTAAGGCCTCAGCTGAGCCGAGCTCACTACTCGAGCGACCGACGGAGGGAGAGGAAATGGATGGAGCGAGAGAATGTAACCGTGAAAGAGGGAGCGAGGGAGACACAGGAAGAGAGTGAGACGTGTATAACGACAGAGACAGAGAGATATAGAGAGAATGATTCGGCCCAGGGCCATTTGTAAATATCATCGGTGTCAGATCGGGTCTTCTCTGATCTTGCCGCCTACTTCTCTACATACTCTATCTCTCTTTCCTTCTCCCTCCCTCCATCCTCTCTCTCCTTCCGTCCTGTCCTGACCTCGTGGTGTCATCCGCACCAACTCTCTCTCAAACAATGCAGCACCACTCACAGGAAGTGAGATTCGTACCATTAGCTGCATTTGCTGCTGTGTTCACCCATCCTCCCTGCCATACCTGTGGCTGCAGCATCAAAGGGATGGATGATGTAATTAGCATATTCATTACCGAGGCTGATCAGAGTGCGAGCATCACTCACCTGTAGATGCTTGGCTCTGCGGCGGAGCGGCTTGAGAGCCAGACAGACGCAGTCTGTTGGTGAAACACCTACACCGATTAGTCTTCGTAATTGAATGGCAATTAAGAGTCAGGTTTCGCCCGGTGCGCAAAATCGTTTGCTTTCCTCTTTTTACAGCTCCTCTCCTTTCTTGCGCTTTGTCTTTTTTTTGCTATTAAAAGGCCACAGGAAGCAGTATGCAGTAACAAGAAACCAAAAACCACTCTCTCTCCACACAGCTTCAAAGGCTTTCTCCATGTGGCCATATCAAGTATAAGCATTTCCGCAGGGTTTAGCCTCCCCATATCTGCTCTTACAGATCGGTGGACTCCCTGCCGAGCGCTGCAATGTTGTTCTGAAAGATGTACCACATATTCAACGCCACGCGATTCTTAACAGTAGGCTTACAAATCATCAGCGGTTTGTAGATAATCACCATGTCGACACCCCCAAGGCGGACGCTTGAGCTGTTGTCAGATTTCTTTATTAGCCTCAGGGCAAGTGGTCGAAGATTTCCAGCTGTAGAGTATGAGACCGAGTGAATCTAAACCAGAAGCCACAAGGTGTCCTGTGTTGTCTTGCTGGTTGTTCCCTCACCACAAATGTAGCACAAAGAGAAAAAGGTAGCTTGTTTATTTGAGAGGAGGCAGTGTTCAGCAGGAGAAGGGGAGCAATTACCTGGCAGTGTGAGGAACAGCATGTACTGAGGGCTACGAGTGCTGTGCGAGCTTAAAGTCTTCATCACTTGACCTTGAAATGTTTCTTTTCCCATCCTGGTTGCAGCTGTGGTCTTATTCATCTGTTTTTCAATCCAAACAAAGATCTATGAGTGTGTATTTGTGTGTTAGAAACTCAATAGACACCATCGCCTCTGGTAAAGATCAGAGGTCAGGCGTGGAACAGCAGAGCAGTGCGGTAGAGAAGCAGTTCTCAGAACGCACCTTATTTTTGCATCAAAGCTCCGACTTACAGTAAAGCACGGTGGTCTACCCTGAGCTCAAGTGTACGTTTGAACCCATCTACCAAAGGAACGTTTACCATGTTCAAGTTCAGTGTAACAATGTCAATCGAAATAATTGTGTGTTTCTTCAACCTGGTATTTGTTTTTCCTCAATAATCTTTCAGTACTGTTAAAATATAATTCAAACCATCCTTTGTTTGTTGCACCGTTGAATGCAAATCTAAGACACAAAGCTAAGAACCAGTCACATATCAGGAATCCAACCGCTCTGTCTATGTCTCTGCCATCCCCTCCAGCTGCAGAGTAAACCCAAAGCCTCTTCCACCCTCCTCCAGCACCTCAGTAAGTGCTTCAAAGCCGGTCACGAAGCAGGAAGAGGCTACAGCACACTGAAAATTAATTCCAAAGCTGCGGCTGCTGTTGCTAGTCCATCTGTATCGCTTTACCAAAGCTACTCTCTCTCTCTCTCTCTCTCTCTCTCTCTCTCTCTCTCTCTCTCTCTCTCTCTCTCTCTCTCTCTCTCTCTCTCTCTCTCTCTCTCACACACACACACACACACACTGTGATAACAGTCCCACAATAACTAAACATGCTCACCCACACACACACTCGCAAACACACACACCAAAACACACATACACGCACAAGTACAGACAAACACACATACACACATACACTTGCACAGTGAGAAAAGTCGACAGGGCCTACAGGGTTCTGGGAGACAGGGGCATACATCAAATCTACTCAGACATGAATCACCTTTATTGCTCTAGACCTGCTCCAACCAAACGTATGTGACTGGACTTTGAGAGAGAGAATGAGCGAGACAGCGAGAGAGAGAGAGCGAGAAAGAAAGCAAGAGAAAGAGAGAGCGAGAGAGAGAGAGGAGAAAAGAGTAGGTGTATCCGAAGCGTTGAAGACCCCTTTTTTAGTGACCTTATGTTTTTACTTCTGCGTATTTTAAAGGGAATCGGTAAAGCTGAGACCCGTGAACATGGAAAGATGAAGCCGCAGATTTATAAGCTGCAGTTCTACAAAGTGTAGGCGACCAAAGTGCTCCGATTGAGTCTGTTTTGGTTCAAAGATGATCACTGTTGATAACCACAGGCAACAAATGGTGCTTCCTGCTGATGACCTGCGCTAGAGGAAACACGTCTTCCTCGCACGATAAAACCCAAACCAGCCTCCGTCAGAGAGCAGAGACGAGCTTTCCTGACATCAGCCCAGCTGGCTGCTTCACGCTCCCACTCTCACCCAGCCTCTATCGTTCTCCCTGTGCCCACCCCCCCCCCCCCCCCCGCCCTGCTGAATGAAAATATAATTTAAAAGGATATTTCTCTCTGATTTCTAATGAGCGAAGGCTGAAATGATGCCTTGCTTAATGACCTGTCTTTCGATGATTGTGATTATTTGTGACAGTTATCTCATGCAAGGATTCTCCACTCAATGAAAGCAGACTGGTTTGGGAGTTCCCCTGTAAAAGAGGGAGGATTTTGTGTACAAGACCCCTAATTTGGTGAAGTTAATAATGCGCTTTTTGTCATTGAGAAGCTGGACTGGGAATGGTAGCCTTGAGGCTGCAGAGAACAATACAGAGAGGGGTAGAGATATTTCTATGCTGAATTGATGTCTCTGTATCTTTTCTCCGGATGGTGCCAGCTCATTGGCCGCTATTAAGCTTTACAGGCCAGGAAAAAGAGACCAGGGGCGCTACTTTATTTTCTCTGTCAGATCTGATCATATCTCAGACCTCAACTTCTGCTGGTTTGCATGGAGCCCCCTTATTGCACTGTACAATTTAGACCTGTTGGTTCTGGATAGCACAAGTAATTATACCCACTAATAGTAGGCCACAGTGCCTAAAGCGATGGCTCGTCGACAGATTCTGCTGTGTCGATTTCCATGTAAGTGCTATTAACACAGTGTTCCAGCTTAGTCAGTCTCAGTGTTGCTCCATACAGATGCATCTTGAGTACATAGCCGTCCATCCACCAACATCATGCTTTGTGACTCCCGGCATTACTCCACCACTGTACAAAAGAATACTGGAGAGGTTGGAGGTGAAGTCTGTCTGCTTAAGCGAACACACTTAATATGAATGGAGGCCAGACACAGACACATTTAGATTGATGATGAGTACCTGGGACAGGCTCTAGTCTTTTTTTGACAAGTTTCTAGTTTTTCAAATGTTTTACCAACTGAACTTGGTATGGAGGATGTTGGGCTATTCAGGGGTAAGCTGATGTTGTTCAGAACATTGATCTTGTTTTGGTAACACAATCTTCACAACACCCACTTACCTCTTAAACCCTTCCCCAATACTGTGCCTTTTTCACAGATTTGTTTTCACCCCAAGAGTTTTAGTCAACTTGTAAGTCAAGTTGGTGAATCCTTATAGTGCAATATCAAAGAGAAGTACCCAGAAATCCGTATGTCAGGGAAGGCATTTCATCATCAAACAAATCTAAGCTTTATGTCTATGACGTCTATGAATCAAGGACTGGAGTCCCAGCTGCACCTGGCCTTTGACACACATAAATGCATTTTGGAAATCAAAGTATGGACTCATAAGAAGTACAGGTACCCAAGCCTGGCAAATAGACAGAAAGGTCAAACCGATTTCCTATTTAATCCATCAATAGGCAGAGAATATATGGACCTATGTAATCTGTCCTTTTATGACCTCTGCACTATTTAGCCATATTGGGTTGCTGTCTGAGCATACATGTTAACGGGGGATGCGTGAGACATGGCACTCTAAACTGGACGTGCCTGGAGACGACTGATGCAATGAGATTGGGATGACAGGGATGCAGCGGGACTTTAATTAACACCATTTACACACCTGTTAAACGGCCAAGTAATCACATACCCAAATAATAGTTTACATTTTGCCGTTGGTATTACTATCCAACATTTACATCTTTATTGGCCATTTCCATGCCTGTTTGGAAGAAATGGAATCCCTTCCATGCTGCACATCACAGAAGTGAGTGCTAAGGCTTGCTTGACATTTTGCTGTCCAGTCAATACGTGAGAAAAAGCATGAAATGTCTTCTTTTCCCCGCAAGTGGACTGCCAATTTACAACCTAGACAGTTGGAAGCATGAAGCGCTATCAGCCGTTCATTATGGGCACTGACAGGAGGGAGGCCCGTTCAGAGTTAGAGCACCCATTCCTCTACTTCACTGCTGGATGCACTTTATTTGGCCCTTATTTATGAGCTCTCACACACAAGCTCAGGATTAGTTTTATTTTTTCTCTCTCAATCCCACCCACCAGCTTCTCACCCCCCCCCCCCCCCCTTAGCTGGATGGGTGTTTAGATGCTTTCTAAGGGAGAAAGATCCTAAGACCGACAGAGAGAGTGAAAGAGCAATATATAGAGATAGAAGACAGGCAGACAGAGAGATGGGCCTTACCCAGGATGTGTTAAAGCTTAATCGGGGTGGTGGTTTTGGGGAGCTAGTGAAAGCTGAAGGTTGTTAGCGGCTCAGTGGATGAGAAAATCCCCCCAAGGCCTATTTGTTCCCCTGTCTGTCCATGGCCGACCAAGCAGGAAGTGATGAAAGCCAATCACACAACTGGCAGCAACACCTCATCATCTGGTTAATTGTAGGATTTGTACCGTCACATCATTCCCAGGTGATCAGACCTGCTAACTTATCTCTCCGGATTGGGCCAGCATTGAAAGGAGATAGGCTGAAGAGAACCGTCTGCTATCTGTTTTTGATCTCTTTCCGCATGTTGTTGCCTTTAGTTTGTGGTCAGCAAAGGAGAAATATGCACTTCATCTTGAATTGTATTCCAGTGGTCCTGTTGAGCTGTTTCTAAATAGGAAGCTCTTTAAATGGAGAACAACCATTGGGTTGAAGTCTAATTTAATAAACTCTAATGAGTTTACAGACCCTGCCAATTAATTAGAACACTATGCAGATGGTCGAAACAAATGAATATATTTTCAGTTTGTAGGACCAAGAGTCCAAATTAAACTGAATCAAAACATGTGTCGTGTCATGACATCGCCCTGTTAACTACTCCCCACAATTGTGCTGTTCTTGTTGTCTGGGATTAACAATGTGTCTCTTTTCTGTTGGTTTCAGGAGTTCTTTGGAGTGGAAGGAAGAGAGAACAAGAGAAGGAGGTTGTGATGAGTGACAACAGAAACCAAATCATCTGGTGGTGAGGATTTGGGGTCCAAAAACGGACACGCGAGCGAACGAGCAAGCAAAGTAAAGAACCCAGGATCCTCTCCAGGGGACTCCACTCTGAAGAGGAAGAGTGAAGAGTGCCAGTTGGTCAGTCAGCAGGATGTGGGAGGGACAGGGCCTGCGGGTGTTCCTGTTGTGCCTGGGCGGGGCGCTGCTGTGCAGCTTCGCCACTGAAGCGAGCTCCGCCCCCCGGGAACGCGAGCACAGCCACAGGCGGAGGCTGTCGCTCCACAGACACAGAGAGAGGGGCAAGGAGGGCCAGGTGCTTCACCGCTCCAAGAGAGGATGGGTGTGGAACCAGTTTTTTGTCATTGAAGAGTACACTGGACCTGACCCTGTACTCGTGGGCAGGGTAAGGACATGTTTTGTTTGCCACTGTGTTTGGTTGAGTGAAACTGTTTTCGATATATGCAATGCTATCCCCATTAAGGGATTGGAATTAGAGATCGGTAAATTGATCATTGACTGATTGATGCTGAAACTATCCCTGTAGGGCCTTTCCAAAATGACAACAAAATCTTTCTCCACTGCCCTTCTCTCCCAACTTTTGCTAATTCTAAATCCCCCTCCCTCTCCCACTCTCCCCTCTCCCGCTCTCTTTTCCTCTCCTCCCCTCTCCCCCTCTCTTTTCCTCTCCTCCCCACTCTCCCCTCTGCCTATCGTCTCTGCTCTCAGCCTCTCTTCTTCCAGTTTCTCTCTCTTCCTTCTCTCATCCATTCCTTGATAACCCTATCTTTGTTTTCTTCCAACTCCATTGACCGCTAAGTCCAAAGTCGCAGACTTTTCATTACTACCAGTCCCTCATATATCCTCCATTTGTTACACAAAAGCAATCAGCGAGCCTCTTGATTAAATGTTATAAATTGGATTTCCCTTTTAATAACAAAGATTCCCCCCAAAGACACTGACATCAGGGAACAGGGCATTTCACAGGACCACAGAAATGATGATTATCAATAGGGACCAGACCTTGCCTTGCTAATTCGTCCAGATCGGCTCATGTTCTTATTATCGGCCTGGAAAAAACCCTGGTTCAAGATGGCCATTTTTATCACACTCTAAAGGTCAACATATGAGTGATGATATTAATCAGCAAACAACCTTTTCTAAGCTGCGCATGTTTCCCTTAACAGTATCTCATGAAAAGAGTGCAATATTATAGCACTGCAACCTGCCGGACAGTATATCATATCATCTATCTTCCAATCCAAAATGAGGACAACCAATCATACCAAATCGATCAATGAACACGTGAATCACCTTTGTGTCCTTGTGCTTCCAGCTCCACTCGGACGTGGACTCGGGGAAAGGCAACATCAAATACATCCTCTCAGGCGAAGGAGCAGGGACCATTTTTGTCATTGATGACAAGACAGGCAACATTCACGCCACCAAGACCCTGGATCGGGAAGAGCAAGCCCAGTACACTCTGACGGCCCAGGCTGTGGATCGCGACACCAACAAGCCCCTGGAGCCTCCCTCCGAGTTCATCGTCAAGGTCCAGGACATCAACGACAACCCCCCAGAGTTCCTCCACGGACCCTACTACGCCAGGGTGCCTGAGATGTCGAATGTCGGTGAGTGCAGGGCAGGGAAGGGCTGGGTTTGCTATGCCCTCTGGCGCTTAGCATCAGTTAGCTAAGTGTCCGTATCTTTCCAAGCCCGTCCTCATCTGTGAATTGGTTCCTCGGTGGAACTGATCAATGACCACAGCGACCCTGAATGATGAAAACCCTAATTTCCTCTCGCCAGCAATAGTAAAGTTGAAGCTATTGATTTCCATTCAAATTAGTCATTGCTGTTCTCTTCAGTACTTCAGAAGAGTCATATTTTTGAGTGATCATGGGAACTGCTCATGTCATTGATCGAGGTAAAGTGTGAGCTTGTTCTCCATGAATTATTCAAAATGACAGATATCTGACTCTCAGGAGTCTAGGCGGAAGTGTTGCAGTCTTTCTAATGCTGCTGCTGTTGTTGTTGTTGCTTTGCTTCTTTTTTTTTGCGTTGCCAAATGTGTGTGTGTCTGTGTGTGTGTGTGTGTGTGATGTATGTGTGGTTGTTTGTTTATTTGTGTGTGTGTGTGTGTGTATGTGTGTTTCTTTGTTTGAGTGTTGTGCAACACTGTAATACATCATCCTTAATGCTGCCCAGACAGTGACGATCTGTTATCCTGAGATTTCACCGACTGACAGCCTGAATAGGGATTTTGCCTAGATACTAGTCCAGACTGGACCCTAATGCACTCAGAGACAATGGCCCACGAGGCCTGGTTCCTCTGTGACAGTGTGGTGAACTAGCTAGGCTTTCTGTAATTTGCATACATAGTTAGGTTATCTGCAGGTTGCTTCAGGAAGATGACCTTAACTGAACATGCTACTCATTATGAATTGAAGGTTACACTAGAGAAATACTCAGAGCAGAATATAGCTACTGTAGACACTACTGGACCATATCAAATACGATATTAAAAGATTTTCTTTTAACAACTGGTATTGATAAATCTGAATGTGGAATCTTAAGATATTTTGTCACATCTTGTCTCGGCGTCTGGCTCATGCCTCGCGTCCTCCTCCCCCAGGTACGTCTGTGATGCAGGTGACAGCCACAGACGCCGATGACCCCACCTATGGCAACAGTGCCAGGCTGGTGTACAGCATCCTTCAGGGGCAGCCCTACTTCTCAGTGGAACCTCAGACCGGTAAGTGACACGAGAATAGGACTAACTAATAACCACGTATGTCGGCCTATCTACCCACGGTGGCCTTCCCTGTGTTCTGGGCTGCAGTGCTGCTAGGGAGTTTTAGTGTGGGCCAGCCCTGCAGTGCCATGGCGTATGTCCAAGGCAGAGTCTGTGTGTACCTGGCCTCTGCCAAACAGACGTGACTCACCGCCAGATCAGAGGCAATATCCTGGTTCAACACAGTGCATCATGGGAACCCGAGCATCGACAGCCAAAGAGAGAACAGAGAAAATGGGAGGAGAGAGATTGAGAGTCTGAGTAGAAGAGAGAGAGAAAATCCTACTCATAAACCAAAGCTGTATATTTGACTGGATCCTGTCCAATGCTTACATTTCTAATTTGTTTTGAGCTTATCTGCGTTTCATGCACAAGCGCAGCTAAATATCACAGGAGAACCCCTCTCCTTGTCATATTCTCATGTGATGCTAACACTGCCAGTTAGCTTTCAGAAAAAGAGGGGTGGGAATCAAGGATTCAAAAAAAAAAGGAGAGAGAGAGCAGAGAACAAGCACTTCACATTTTCACAAGCTAGGATGTTTTTTTTTTTCTTTTTCTGATCAGTGCTAGCTTGGTGTTAGCATGCCACCCCCTCCCCCTGACTCCACTCTCTCTAAATGTGGTTAATTAGCTGGTGTGTTGATGGACAGCGACATGGCATCTGTCACTGTGGGTTTCCACATAGGCCTGATGTCCCCTAATGCCTTTCTTCTCCCTCTGGGCGTGTATGTTGCCCTGAAAATTTTAATAACGACAACAATTTATGTAATTTAAAGTTTATCTGTTCATCAATGGATAATGTCGTAACAGTATTTTTTTTTCTTCTCACTAGTAATAGATGGCTCAGGGCATATCCAAAGGAAACCCAGTCTGTTTGTATAAATTAAGGCACACCTTGTGATGTTTCCTGTAATTTATGGCATTTTATATATTTTTTTCTTACAGGTATAATCAGAACTGCTCTGCCTAACATGGACCGCGAGGCACGTCAGGAGTACGATGTGGTCATCCAGGCCAAAGACATGGGGGGTCACATGGGGGGACTGTCAGGGACCACCGAGGTCAAAATCACCCTGACAGACGTGAATGATAACCCACCCAAGTTCCCCCAGAGTGAGTCAGACTTCCTGCCTTCTCCCTCTTTTACTTACTCTCTGTTGTCTCTTCCTTACATGTCAGGTTTAATGGCGTGGCCCCCCTTACTCCCGCTCGCTTCTTTCATCCCTCCCTATCTACTCTCTCTCTCTCTCTCTCTCTCTCTCTCTCTCTCTCTCTCTCTCTCTCTCTCCCTCCCTCCCCCTCTCTCTCTCTCTCTCTCTCTCTCTCTCTTTCTCAATCTCTCTTTGTCTCCCTCTCTCCCTCTCGCTCTCTCGCTTTATCTTTGACTTTCACCCCCTCTGTCTGTCCTTCTCTTTCTTCTCAATCTGTACCTTCAACCGTGAGCCTGGGCTTGCGTCAGCGTGGTGTGTGCCGTGTTCTTCCTGAGGGGACAGCTCTGCTTTTAGCTAGTCTAGCACCCCTCCCCCCATCCTACACCACCCCACCAGCCACCCCGACTCCTCCAGCCCCCAGCGCCGCAACAACATTGACTTGTCAAATAGGCGAGGCAGATTCTCCCTGGAGACCATGTCAAATTATGCTTAAACAGGAGGCAGAAACTAAATTAAAGCAGTAAAATTGTGTAATAATTAAGTTAGAGATATATATATCTGTATATAAATATATATATATATATATATATATATATATATATAATCATATACATTTACGGATATGATATTAAATCTTAATTTTTAAACAATTTTACTGCACTCGTGGGAGATCTAGTGACAGCCAATCTTGTGAGCGATAAAAAGTTGTGAAATATTTACAGTGTTTGTGTCGGTATTTAAGAGTGAGAAAGAGGGAGAGAGGGGGAGAGAAGGAAAGAGACTGAGAGAGAGAGAGATGGTGTAGGAATCAGAGGCAGAGTTGTGCAGCTCTAAACAGCAAGCTAAGCACATAGATTTTATCCTTCTCGTGTAGTGGAAATGGCCCACATCAATTCTCCCCATTTCTCCTAGTGTGTGGAGGCGAGGAAAGGCAAAGGCCTTATCCCTCAGAGCCCCATGCTGTTTTTTTTTTTTTTTTTTTTTTTTTCCTGCTTTCAGCAGAAAGCCTTCTGGCTGCAGTTCAGCAGCCCTGGTGCACTGGTGCACTTGGAGGGAAAATAGGACATTCAAGTATTAGAGGTACTCTATAGTCATTGGTCGAGTAAGGATCGTCTGAGAAACTTTAACTTCAACTTTGTTTCATTCCGATAGCACATTGAAGTACTCAAGTAAGGAGGAGTATGAACAAGTAAGGAGGAGTATGAATAAGGACATTTTTCATTTCATAATGCCATCATCTTTTTGAAGTGACATCCTTCCCACTTGTATAGGACCTTGAACATAAACCTGGTTATAGACTCAGACAAAGATCTGGGAAGATCTGTATTTACACCGAGACGGTGGCGTACACTACATTGTGGAGTCTGATGAAAGTACTAGCTCTTTTACAAGGTTAGCGCTCTGTTAGAGGCCTCATTTCCCTGTCAGATTTTATTTCAGTTGAAGCTTTTGGCCCTTAATACGTAAAAGGCAGAGCAGACTGGTAGGACACCATATGCACTGCTAGTGCTTTGCTTCAATCACAGGCAGGTGTCAGCACCCCTGCAGCCACAATCAGGCAAGCATGGTTGCATGCACACACCCACACAATAATTGACACACCCACACATACGCTCACATACAGTACACATTGACACACACAGGCGCACATTCCGTAAACAGGCTACTACAAACGCATTCAGGTTCACGCTGTAGAAGTAAATTTGTCCTTTTGTAAAGGCCCACAGGTGCTCGCTCCTCACAGGAACTGTTCCAAAGATTTCTCTGCAAGAGAGTATTACTAAGCCATTCTTTATAAATCAAGACTTTCAGGACGTCGGCATACCATCTCTAACACTGAATGAACCAGTTGAGCTTTGTCAAGCTGTAGGATATGTAACATAGGAAGTTGTGTTCTCCACACACGGTATCATAAACCTAAAAACCTGATGTTTTCATGGAGGATGTTGTTGTCCAGAGATGCTGGCCCCTCCTCTCTCAAATCCCCCCCCCCCCCCCCTTAATTCAGCCCCACAGTTTATTACCAGTAATACTTAACCGGATTGGATTATGTCTGACTAACGATGTGTCATTTTTTTTCTTCAGGTGTGTACACCATGTCTGTGTCCGAGGACAAGGTCCCAGGGGAGGAGGTTGGCCGTCTGAAAGCCAAGGACCCCGACCTGGGGGAGAACGGCCTGGTGACGTACCGCCTGGTGGAGGGCGACGGCATGAGCGTGTTTGAGATCTCCACTGATTCACAGAGCCGCGAGGGAGTGATTAAGCTGAAAAAGGTGAGAGAGGGAGGGAGGGAGGGAGGGAGGGAGGGAGGGAGGGTGGGAGGGAGGGAGGGAGGGAGGGAGGGAGGGAGGGAGGGAGGGAGGGAGGGAGGGAGGGAGGGAGGGAGGGAGGGAGGGAAGGAGGGAGGGAAGGAGGGAGGGAGGGAGGGAGGGAGGGAGGGAGGGAGGGAGGGAGGGAGGGAGGGAGGGAGGGAGGGAGGGAGGGAGGGAGGGAGGGAGGGAGGGAGGGAGGCTGTGTGGGAGATGGTGTGAGGACGAGGTCATCTGCCTTCAAGTTCCTTCCTACCGTCACGGTGTAGGCGCTGTCTGAGGCGTGCGACATTACTGGGAGGGGAAGCTCACCCAGTGTTGTTCTTTTGGAGGTGTGATTCACTGGAACACAGGCATGTGTTTGATTGTGGAAGGGATTGCGGGTGTATCACATGTGCAGAAGCGCATGTAATCACTGAAAGACAGCAGAAGAAATAACATAATAACTAGACAGATGTGTATGTGTGTGTGTGTGTGTGTGTGTGTGTGTGTGTGTGTGTGTGTGTGCGACTGCAGCCGAGGAATAGAGTGAGAGAGAGACAGATCAAGTGGAATGGTGGAGAGAAGAGAAAGAAGAGGCTAGGAGAGGAGAAAAGAAGAGGAGAGGATAGAGGAGAGGAGTAAGGAGGAGAGGAGTAAAGGGAAGAGGATAGATGGAGAGTGATTTTTCACTGTTCCGCTCTGTGATTGCGATGACACTGCCTCAGTTTCTTATCATGTCTGGGATGAGCATTGACTTTCATGGCTGGGTCTCTGGGCAAGGGAGCTCATCTCTGCACTGTGACTGTGGGCCAGCTTCTAGTGGCCCTGCTCTGCTGACACACACACACACACACACACACACACTGTCTCTCTGTCTCTCTGTCTCTCTCTCTCTCTCTCTCTCTCTCTCTCTCTCTCTCTCTCTCTCTCTCTCTCTCTCTCACACTCTCTCTCTCTCTCTCTCTCTCTCTCTCTCTCTCTCTTTCTCTCTCTCTCTGCTCACATATTCAAGCTGTTCTGCTCCGGCTGGCTGTGCTCCAGGCCTGAGATTCTGCCTACATTCACTGACCTCGGGAGGTCAACCTTGCACAGCAGTACACTCTGCCACCTCTGGGGGCTCTCTGCCATCATGATGACTAGACCACGAGCTGCTTGACAGTCTGCCTCAGCTGCAATGTATCACTATTCATTTAAGATGGATAATTTGGACGTCACACCTCACTGTGTGTGTCTGTGTGTGTGTGTAATATTTCAGTGTGTGTATTTTCTGTGTCCGTGTGTGGGTGTTATCACGGGTAAGGGTAGTTACTTGGATAATGTGCTGCCCAATGAATCATGACTGAGGATTATGCCAGGTAAGCCAGAACAGCGGCCATTGAAATGCATCAAATGTCCGTGTAAACATCGTCCTCCCTGGTCTCGCGTATCCACGGGGATCAGGCAGGCGGCTGAGCTCATCTCACAACTCATTTCCATAACAGAGCCACAACAATCACAATAAGTGTTACCAAAGCAGGGTAATGGAAACCGTGGCTTGGGAAAGGTGAAGAATTGAATCAGAGGGAAATTATAGTTTGACGCAAGGGTGAGAGCGCGGGGGTGATTAAAGTGTGTCTGTGTGTGTATACGGGGGGTGGGGGGGGGGGGGTAATTGTTCTCAGTGCTCGGTGCTGTCAAACACCAGCCCCCCACAAGAGACATTCCCATCTGATGGGAAGCCTGTGTGAGAAGGCTGAATGGGTAGGGGGTGGGGGGCAGGTGGTGGAGGGAGGGAGGGAGAAAGACAGACAATAGAACTTGCCGGCAACAATCAGTTTGATGCAACACTGCTCCACTCAATAACATAATGCCTGCCTGATACACCTCTTGGGAAATCATCACCTTTGGCTCTTCAAAGCATGTTCAAAATTAAAGTCGAAATTACTGACGGAATAGCCGGGGTTTTAATCAACTATTCTGTTTCAACTGCAGGCTAACGGTGCATGCTGAATATTAAGGAGAGGCCCAGCATTATTGTGAATATTATCTACCACTGATTAGTTTCAGCTAGCAAATGATTAAGTGCCAAAAAAGAAAGGGGTGTTGAGAGAGAGAGAGACAGAGTTGGGACGAAAAAGGAGAGAAAGGGGGAAACACGTGACAGGGAGAAGGAAGACAAAGCGAGGCATAAGGGGAGAGAGAGAAAGAGAGAGAGAGAGAGAGAGAGAGAGAGAGAGAGAGAGAGAGAGAGAGAGAGAGAGAGAGAGAGAGAGAGAGAGAGAGAGAGAGAGAAGGTGTGCGGGGAAGGAGGGAGGTTGTCAGGAGACAGTAAGATCCAACCTGTGAGAGGAAAGAACTGGGTCATGCTTGTTTCCACTGTTGGCAGCTTAATTAAAGAAATGCAGAACAAAAAACTGAAGGGAGAAAAACAGACGTAGCGAAGCAACTGAAAATCAATTGCAAGACAGACAGCCTGCCTGTGTGTGTGTACATTGTTCTGCATGTGCTAGGACGTCGGTGTATGCTATGGATGTACTGCATGTGTGTTTGTGATATTGCATGTCTGTGTAGTAAGTCCTTCAAGTCACAAAGTGTTCAAACTCTTTTGGTTGCGATGATGAATGGAGTCTGAGGCATTGTCGTCCAGAAGCAAGACAGATGGAGAGGATAGGAGGGGCGGGGCCAGGAGGGGCACGGTCAGAGATGACATTGGTCCCCTCTGGACCCTCTGGCCGGGTCAGGACTCCGTGTGTGTCCACTGCATGTGGCAATATTGTCTATCAGATTAAATGTGTGATTTCGGTACAACTGAATACACTTGTGATGGCTATTAGGATGGATGGAAGGAGTTAATAAAGGATGTTCTGAGAAGAACTCAACTAAACAAGCCTTGGTGGCATGTCCCTCTTCCATTGACCGTGCACAGGGTGTTCTCTATGCTGTCGCAACAGCGCCCTCTAGCATCTCACTGTTATACAGGCGAACAGTCTTTGTAATGCCACAGCACAGAGGGGAGGAAAATGTTTTATGATCCGAAATCCAATTTCCTTGCTATGAGTTAATGTTGTACACCAACTAATTAAACGGGTTCTCAAACCCACTGTCTTGATTTGGCAAATCAGTATTCATTCATGCATTTATGTAGAGGATGGTCATCCATTGAATTGCTCATTTCCCAATCAATACCTCTGGTAGATGTGTAACCCCACCATCCTCCCACACCTTCCTCTTGCTCTCTCTTCCTTGGCAGCCGGTGGATTTTGAATCAAAGAGGGCATACACACTGAGAGTGGAGGCGTCCAACACACACCTTGACCCTCGCTTCATAGCCTGGGGTCCCTACAAGGACAGCGCGACTGTAAAGGTCATGGTGGAAGATGCAGATGAGCCTCCCGTGTTCATGGCGCCCAACTACAGCTTTGAGGTGGAGGAGAATGCGCCGGAAGGCACTGCGGTGGGCCGCGTGCACGCCAAGGACACGGATGTAGCAAACAACCCGGTCAGGTACGCGAGTGAGCAACAGGAATGCTTTTATTGTCAATCAGATGCAGATCAAATCAACCGTATTCCCTGTGTAAATATATTTGGCAGGACAAAAACGAATTAACGATTAACCCTGATTGCTTCAAAATGCTTTGGTGTACAGCTCACGCAATGCTTTGACAAGCTGCTCGATATTTAAATCAATCATTGAATTAATAAGGCCATTTTTTTCACAATTGTTCACAGATACATGATTCCTCGCTACACGGATGTGGAACAGTTCTTTAGTATCAGTCCGGAAGACGGTATGATTCGGACCACAAGACCACTGGACCGGGAGAACCAGGCCTGGCACAACATCTCTGTCAGTGCCACAGAGATTGGTAGGCCTTAACCCACGGACCAAACAAACCGACAACACAAAACTAGAGATGGTACACACTCGACGGTTGACTATCAGCAAACATTAAACGTAAAATATCAGAGTAGAGTAGTGTGAGCTAGGTTCAGTGGATACTTAGTTTGAACACTCTAGGCATGGTGAGTTGAGCATCTACAATGCACACATGGGGGACTAACTAAATCAAGCTTTGGTGAAATGAAAGGCCTGGGTTTTGAATAGCTGAGAGGCCAGGGTTGGGCGTCTAGCCACTGTGTCCCAGCCTGGGGCTCCACCCTAGGGTTCTGTGGGCCGGCAGACGCCAGCCTGCCAGATGTTTCCAGAAGCGATGACCACAGAGAGGCCCTCCGAGGAGAAATTACTAGTTCCAAACAGCTTTGAGATTGCAGCTATGTCTTTCTTTGTCTAAATGACTCCATAGTTTGTGGGTTTTCAGTTTTAGTCTTTAAGTGTATGTGGACACAGTAACATTCCAGGGCTGTTGTGAAAATCAATTCATGCATTGAAAACAAAATGAATGTCAGGAAAAGAGATCAAACCGCTCTGTTGTAATATTCATGATGTTTTCTGTGCAGTCAACAGGTCTGGGTTGTTTGGCATTCCAATCACACACTGCTCAACCACTGTCTCCATTTTGTCTCCTTTTACTTTCCGCCATTTTCAACTGTATACAACGTCATAAACCTCGACGTGTAGGCGCCAATACACTTAAAAGGCTAATGTGTTTGTTTCTTTATGGTCCTTTTTTATGTTTGTTGGCTTGCCCAGGCGGACATCACCAAGATACCAAAGTCCGTGTCAACATCAAAGTCAAAGACGTAAACGACAACGCCCCAGAGTTTGCCACCCAGAACGAGGTCCTGGTGTGTGAGAACGTCACTCCGGGCAAAGTAAGTCTCACCTCGACATACACATTCACTAGCCTCCAGTGAAACATGAACATTTCTCATGAGTTTGAAAACTGGTATACTTTGATTTTCTGTACCATATTAGTGTGCTGCATACGACAGATGGACCGAGATGTGTGAACGTGACCGTTTGCCCGTGTGAGCGAGAGAGTAGGAGTTCACATGGTGGTGAGAGTGGTGTGTAACCAGGTGTGTGTTATCTGCTCTGTAGCTGATTGAGACAGTGAGTGCAGTGGACAAGGACGAGATGGCTCACAGGCAACACTTTCACTTTAGCCTTGCTGCAGAGGCAGTCAATAACCACAACTTCTCCCTCAAAGACAACAGAGGTGGGTGTCCTTCCCCGCACACATAAACACACACTCACAAACACACACAAAGGCAATCGTTCACCACACCATGTACATCCTATTCGTCAACGGGATAAAAGCACACATTTCTTTGGAACTTCTATCCCATCTCTGCAAGGGACAGGCGGATGGTAAAAACACACCTGGTGTCAGTACAGTGACAAGCACTGCTTCAGTCAGGGGATCAAATGCCTGCTAGGTTTCAGTCCTAACAGATGCTGGTTTGATCCCATGAGTCTACAGGAGCCAGGGTATATCACCTGGGTTTCTTCTCCCCACATCAAACCAGTTCTCTTCACTTCAGATCCAGATGGGCTTTTTTTACCCACTTGAGCATGTAATATAATCTAGCAGGTGTCTGTAGACATGATCTGACGTTTCATCTGAGGCTTGCACAAACACACACATACAAACAGACATTCGATACTGTGCACACACACACCCGCACACACACACCCACATCCTCCGGTCGCCTCCTCCCCTATTCATTAGGCTGGTGTGTCTCTTTGGCCTCACAGCCTCTCCGTCTGTGTCGAAGCCCTGCTGGATCAGTTTTCAGGCTGGTGATTTCATTAGCTGCAACTCTTGCTATCCCACTGTGCAATTAGGTAGAGGGTGAGGGGAAGTAGAATGAGATGACACTGCAGCAGAGACCAAAAGAGAGAGAGAGGGGGGGGGGGAGGGAGAGAGAGAGAGAGAGAGAGAGAGAGAGAGATAGAGAGAGAGATAGAGAGAGAGAGAGAGCGAAAAGAAAAGAAAAGAAAGGGGAGAGTTCCTCCACTCTCCTCTGGCAGCCTCTGGGGCCTCCGGGCGGATGAGGAGATGACTCTCCATCTGTCCAGCGACCACTCTCTATCCCAAACACACACTCACACACTGATGCTCACTCTGCCAGGGGGTCTGCTGGCTGGTTGGGAAGCACCTGTATTATATATATATATATATATATATATACTGTAATGGGATGGTGTGATGTCAAGTGAGCGAGCAGGTTCAGTATATACGGTACCTGTTAGCTGTCATGTAGTTGCGTTAGAGGTCTGAACAGAGAGTTGTAGAATGCCGCTCTGGGTTCAGAGTTCACTTGAGGCTCCATAAGGTTGTGGCTGGTGGAGAGGAGGAATTTACCGAGGACTGTGTTTCTGACAGAGCAGAGACACCTTCCAGGGATGATATCCATGTGCTGTCTATCCAGGGAAATGATCATGAGGTATCTCTCTGTCTTGAGCCCCTTCTCCTTCCCTCCATCATCCCACCATCCTTTGTCCTAGCCATGTCCACTGGATGGCCATCATCCATCAGCCTTGTTGACAGACTCCTCTAACTCTCCTAATAGCGCGTCATCATAAACAAGCCTCTCTCTGGGTTGAAACATGCTCTGATTAGAGCCGCATATTTCTGGGACATTTGAGGACTACGTCGTCACGGTGTGAATCACAATTCCAGAGACGTTCAGTGGCTGGCATCAGTTGTTCTGCAGTGTCATAGCACTCAAAGTTGTTACTCTGCTGTAATGATGCATCACACACTCACATCAGCAAGTGCTGCTCTCTGTCTTGGCTGTCATCACTAGGACTGTCAGGCTCATAAGCGTTAGGCATACTGAACAGGGGAATACAAATTAGTTAATTGCTGCTTTATATATATATATATATATATATATATATATATATATATATATTTTATGTTGAGTAGAGAGCGTTTGAGAAATTGGGAGGCGTTGAGAAAGGGCAAGTTGGTCCATTTGATCTACTCTAATGAGGGAAACAAGCTTGTTAGAGTCCTGTTGTTTAGAAGCTCCAGTTAGGACTTTGAATCACGTCTGTCTCCCAGGATACTTTCAGGTGAACATTGTAGCTTAAACAGGAGCACAGGCATCTTCTACTGTTTTGGCAATGCTCCTTTAAGTGACTACAATCACTATTATTTTGTGAGACACACACTTCTGGATATGGCTCTGAAACAGACCGATTTGGCATGTTATACTGAGAGGCAGTTGTAACATTCTGACGGGCATTCTGACTGGATGAATGTGGGTAAAACTCATTAACATATACTTGCTAGACTTGAGAGGATACACATACTACATAGCTTTGTCATGGTAATGCCATGTCAACAAAAAAAACAGCACCTGTAAAGATCTCATAAAGAAACGACACAGTTTAAGACATAACGGCTACAGACAGTGTGTAGCTTCAGCCGGTAGCCACAACAGCGATCCTTTTGCTGGGCGATGATAACCCCCTGGCCGGGAATGATGTAGAAGTGTAATAGATTGGCGGGATTGATAGGAGTATATCCAGGAGTTTCATTTGGCGCATGCAGCATACAGTAGTTGGGCTATTAGGAGACCTCAGGTTTCTGGAGAGTGAAGGAGAGAGAGTGCAAGGCTGGGGTGCCAAAGGTAAAGCAAGGAGGAGGAGGGCTTTTGGGGGGGGGTGGAAATGAGTAAGTCACAGGCACATAAATGAACTCACTCCATCTCCGGCCCTGACTGCGACCTTGTACCTTGTACCAGAGTCAAGGGAGGGAGAAATGGAAGGGGGGAGAGAGAGGGCGAGAAGATAAGCAGAGAGCTAGTCAGAGAGAGAGAGAGAGAGAGAGAGAGAGAGAGAGAGAGAGAGAGAGAGAGAGACAGAGGGGAAAAAAGAGAGGTAAAGCATTGGCATCCCTCCAGTCTCAAATAAAACCAATACAGCTACCTCCACTGGAGCTTTGATTACACTTCCAGAAGCTGATAAATGTTCACAGTATTAAACATGAATTTAATATCGGGAGATTCGCGCCTCATTGCTTTCCTCCAGGGCTATACGTCTGCCTCCTACTGCCTGCTGAACTGCCTGGATAAGTAAAAGTCTTCAGTTAGAAGCAGGGCTGTGTGAAGCACCGTGTACACTACCAGATAAAAACCTCCTTTTAGAACAAGAGTTTAGTGTCACGCTCTTCTCTTTGTGTGTCTCTCCTTCTGCTTGCCCTCATTGGAAGGGCACCACATGGAGTGCTTAGGGAAGGTGTGATCATTGGTCAGGTATTTTAGGATGCAAAAAAGGATTTCATGCTAGGATTTCACGCAAGTCATTCACTTTCAACATCTCGTTTCATAAGTCCCCACTGTCCTCCATCTTCACAGATAGCACAGCCAGCATATACGTGACCCGGAAAGGGTTCAGCAGGATGACCCAGGACGTGTACTTCCTGCCTATTGAGATCAACGACAACGGCATGCCCCCCTTGAGCAGCACCAACACCCTGACCATCCGCGTGTGCAGCTGTGACAGCAAGGACACCATCCTGTCCTGCAATGTGGAGCCTCACATCCTTCCTGCTGGACTCAGTACTGGAGCTCTCATCGCCATTCTGGCCTGTATCGTCATTCTACTGGGTGAGAAGGACTACTCATGGTTCACTACCCCAATATTACAACTTTATACATTTTGCGTAACATTTTATGAATTTCTTACCCACCGATGGAAAAGTCTCTTTTGACATTGTCTGACTGAGAAATTATGTAAGGATATTTTCTAAATTCAAAACTGAGAAGCCTTAAATAGGCTTTTATTGAGCATACCCCCGCAAAAGAAAACAAAAATGTATAGGCCATATGTTCTACACTAATTTATGTTTACCCAATGTTTCCACGTTTCCAAAAGTCACAGAGGAGTTGATTAATTTATGGAATAGAATAATGGTGTTAAGTGTTTGCTTTACAAATTTTCTTCACTTAATTAAATATTAACTATATATTTAGCAACTACCTTACCCCTAAGTGGAGAAAAACATATTTTTCCTCTGAAGCCTAGTGTTTCTATCCATAGACATTTTTATATTTTTCTGAATGGGAGGTTCTTAGTTACAGTAGATTCCCAGTTTTGAGAATATGTTAGTCTGACTGACACACTTCCGTGTCACTGTCTCCCTGCAGCGATTGTGGTCCTGTTTGTAGCGCTGCGACGCCAGAAGAAGGAACCTCTCATTGTGTTTGAGGAAGAGGACATCCGTGAGAATATCATCACCTACGACGACGAGGGAGGTGGCGAAGAGGACACCGAGGCCTTCGACATTGCCACGCTCCAGAACCCTGACGGCGCCAACGGCTTCCTGCCCCGTAAGGACATCAAGCCAGAGTTACAGTTTCCCATGAGGCCCGGCAGCCGTCCCATGGCCAACAGTGTGGATGTGGACGACTTCATCAAGACACGCATCGCGGATGCCGACTGCGACCCGACCGCCCCGCCCTACGACTCTATCCAGATCTATGGCTATGAGGGGCGGGGTTCCATCGCCGGGTCGCTAAGTTCCCTGGAAACAGTGACCACAGATTCAGACCTGGACTATGACTACCTCCAGAGCTGGGGCCCGCGCTTCAAGAAGCTGGCCGACCTCTACGGCACCAAAGACTCTGCCGACGACAATTCTTAACAAAAGACCTCCTCCCCCTCCCGACCCTTGTTTCCAAGCCAACTCTTTCTCTCCTCCTTCTCTTTTGAGCGCCATCTCTCTATTTCACTCTCCACTGACTGATGTGTGGCGCTTTAAGTTTACTATAAGTATACAACAAGTTCTATTTATAGTAAACTTTGTTGTAAGTATGTGTGAAGTATACTTACAGTATACTATATACCTGATTTTAGGTCTGCGAAATGGTCCTGAGAGAAAGTGAGAGGTATATATAAAAAAAATACATAAAAAAATACAAATGGACACTTTTGTGGGTTGTACTGGTCTAAGTATGTATGTGTGCGTGTGTGTGCGTGTGTGGGTGTGTGTGTGTGTGTGGAGAATTAACACATGCATAATGTTTGTGGTGATGGATCAAATAACACTTGGTATTACACTTTAGTTGTCATGTATAGGTTACAATAGGATTGATGGGGTTTGGGAAGTCCTTCACAGAGAGATGGAATTGTTCATACTGTGAATGAGCTCACTCACAAGAGGACTTGTTGGTTGCCTTATATGTAAAAAAAAAAATAAGAAAAAAACTTAAGAGAACAACAACTAACTGAGACTGGTTGGCTCCTGTAGCACCTCCGTCTTAGAAACAGAGTATCTTTGGTAAATAGATATTCTCTTTTTTTACTCCCTGAGGAAGATGGATTGGACAAGAAAAGAGGCAGTATTTAGTTTTTTTTTCACAAATCTGGAGAGAGCGAGGAAATCCCCTCTTCCTGCCCAATTTCACCAATGATCAATCACAATGAGAAACCTGTGAGCTCAAAAAACGCCTTAAATGGACACTCTTGCAACGCAGTGCATTTTTTTAACTTGGAAAATATATCCTAAAGCAAGCTAAAGTCCATATAACGTCTGTACAGTACAATGTGCAAATATGTCTCTTGAGGATCAAACCTGCGCCTATAGGTTCTTGTAAAATCTCCTTTTTTATTAGTATTATTATTGTTATTATTATTATTATTATTGATTTTTTGTTTCTTCTTATTTCTCATTTTATTTTATTTTGGCTTATGTTATTCTCCCTTGTTGAGAAAAATAGCAATCTGTCTTGTCGCAGTGAATGACGCCTAATTTCTATGTGGATTTTATGGTACCTATTTGTACAATTTTAAAAGTTCTTATTTTAGTATACATGCAGATATCAGTATTTCAACCTGTAAGAAAATGTTACAGCATCACACTTATATTTTATGAACATTGTATTGTTGCTTTATTATGTGCTTCAATCTAGGAAGCGACAAACTTTGAAATAAATGCTCTTTTTATAAAATGATTGATGGTGTTAATAAATCTGTAGTGAGAACTTCTCTATAGTGATATCTAGTTGGCCATGCTGTTAAATAGTGTTTTATACATGCTACAAACCAAGAACAGATCTGAGGATCACAGTAGGTTACTTTGGTGTAGAATACTATAATAATCTAAATATAAGATGATCTACACTCAACAAAGACAAGCCATCTCATCAGATTGTCCCAGACAAAACAGATTAGTACAATGTTTTATGATGAAATCACACAAACACACAGAACGTACACACACAGTGGTATTTATGTAAGCCTCTCACTGTGATGAATCCAGCAGTGACTCAATAAGCTATTGAGCATTTCTAGAGAAGTACTCCTTCACCCTCTCCAAGGGACATGACGTTGCTAAAGGTCACTGTGCACTTTGGAAAAACAATGACGAACAGCAGAGAGGAGAGGACAGGCAAGGTATAGTAGAGCTGAACTTCCCTGAACCTGAATGAGGCCAGGCTGGTTTGCAGTTTTCCCCTGGGGAGGGAACTAGAGCTAAACAGAAGGACACTCAACCTCTTCTTAAAATCCTGCCACACCTGCCTTCTTTCCACTTTCTACACAAACACCTTGTCAACAGACACCTTTTAAACCAGGGTCGGCTGCTCTAAGGGATGTCTAACACACTCCATCTTATTTCCTTTTACCTCACTTTTGCCTCTTAGGACAAACACATCCAAGATATCTGACCTTGGTAGAAAACTAGGTACTAAAGCCAAGCACTTCAATATCACAGTTGCTGTTGTCAGTCAAATATACATATTGTCTGGGAGCACTCAGCGATCCTTTGGCACTGTGAAAAAAAACAAAGGCTAACATGTGAGGCTGCATTCAAAATAAAGACAGCTGAGCACATTTAATCAGGGTGGTATTGCTTTTGTCATGTACGCTTTAAGCTCTGAGGACTTGTCGTCATGTCAGACCAGCAGATAACACAAGTATCATTTTGAATATCCAGGCTGGTGCAGGCATGGAGCATCCCTGTTAACTGATCAACATAGACTTCAACAGCAAATTACATCGTTTGTGGTTGTACCAACCTCGAGCCTTCAGAGGAATCTTGTTGCCTCATCTTTCATGTCATCTCTTTCCAGGAAGGCCACTGATAATTTCTAAGTGCATGTGTTCAAAAACGGACAAGATGGCTAACTCCTGCAGAGCTCTCTGGTTTTCTCAAATGTCAACACTGTTTGATTGTGAGGCTTGATGCAACACGTCTCCAAGAAGCAATTTGGCTTTCTCCATGACCGTAAACCAAGCAATAAAAACCTTCTGAACATTGTCTGTATTCGTCATTTCGACACGTTCCAACTTTTTATAGTATTCCCAGTTATTAAAGTGGATCCTCCACAGACAGCAAGTGTTCAGATTGTGAGCTCTTGAAGACTTCAGGGTCATATTGTGTGTCTGCTACTGTTCCGAGTGTGCATATCACTACAGGGCCCTTAAGTGCCTTGTGATATATGACAGTGTGCTGTCTGGCTCAGGTGTGGGGCCTCACAGACCTGACCAGGGCAGCCAGCTGCGTCGTCTCACCCTCCACTACCTGTCACTGTGCAGCGGGTGGGCCAGCCCTCTCTCTGCCCCCTCACCCGCCTCTGTAGGCCTGGGGGAGGATGGGGAGGACAGGGGGAGGGGAGGACGGGGGGGAGGGCAGAGGAGCCGCACGGCTGAACTATCTCTCCATTAACCAGGGCCTCAGTGGTCATTATACCTTCAGCCAGCCACCCGTGCCCCCCCCCCCTCTCTCTCTCTTCCCCGAGAGGGACTCTCTAATTCTCCTCCCAGGGATGGTAGGGCCCTGCTCGACCTCTCTCCCTCCCCTGCGAGGTGCGAAGTGGCGCGGAGGGAGGAGCAGATGATGCTCTCCAGCAGGCTCCGAGGCTGTCTCCTATCTCCGGGATCCATAAAAAAGTGTCAGATTCCTTCGCGGGAGCCATGAATCAATGAGGCTGCTCTCTGACAGTGCTGCTGCTGCACACATTAGCAGAGTACGAGGGAGCAGAGAAGCTGCACCCGAGGCAGGCTGGGGGCAACAGGCTTAGGCAGGGCTAAGGGGGCAGGTGGGTACCGTAACAAGCTGAACACCAGCATCTGTGCTTGGGGAAAGGTGATTGTACAAATGTGTTATTTTGCAGTTACCATAAGATGCACATTGTGGTTGTGCTATGACATATGTGTGCTGCAAGATAGTTCAAAAGGTTCTGGCATCACAGAAGTTGGGAATTCAACTCCCTCAGAAATAATGAAAGGAATAATAAATTATGAAACAGTACATTCACTTTGCTGTAAGTGCTTTTGGACGGATGAGACAGATAAATAGCACCAAACTAGATGTCACTATCGCAGGTGAGAACATAAAAATGTGGGAAGACAATGACAAAGAGGGTTAATGACTCCCTGCGGCCTTATAACAGACTACAAATGCTTCCACTGTTTATCTCATCATCTTCACAGTTGTCACTGGACCCAGATCACAGTAATAAATTATTCACCAGCAACATGGCAGCAACAGGAAATCTGACCACGGCTAACAGCCCAGTGTGTCTATAATTGCTCCCAAATAATTATGTGTCACGTTGCTTCTGAGTAACCCCAGTCGAGTAACATAGCTCTGACTGTCTTTACACAGATAGGCTGTATCTTCACAAACGTTTGTACAGTATATATGTTTTCCTTATTGTAATAGTTTCATTTCTGTCCTAATATGATGTTGTTGGACACAACTGTGTGCAACAGATATTATCAGTGGGCTGTCTGAGATGATAGATAAGTAAGTAATTCTACCGTCATAGTTCACCCACTGTCTTGCTCAGAGGGTGGTGTAGTGAAACAATATCTCTGAACAGCTGACAAGCTCAGTCTTCAAGTAATGAGCCATTGGATGTTGTTGTATGTTGGCCGTGGTTGAAGACAATGAAAAAGCAGACCCTGAGATACTGTACATTTTGATAAACCTGCCATACTTTATAGGAAAAAAGCCCTGCTGTGTATTGAAGGTCAATGTAGGAGCTGATGAACTGCATGTCGATATCAACTCTTTTTGCTTCCTCTTAACATCTGAGTTATTGATCATTACCCAGCATGTGGAACCTTGGTTGAGATATATTGATTTATTAAAATACATCAGACAGAGCTGTGTGATTGTATTTCTGCTGTAGCTTTTTATGTTTGTGTTCAACTTATGTTTGACATGGTCTCCATTTATTTTGTATAAATGATCAACCTCTCTTTATTACGTATGTAAGCGTCCAACAATGACCATTAACACATGTTTATTTATTTAAACATATATTTTAGAGATGAAGAAGAAACAGCTTTATTAATCTATGTCTCATAATCTGACGGATACAAACTACAAACACGAGTAGTAAAAACATAATCTTGTGATTACTATTTCAATGTGTTTGCTTGCCAAAAGCCAGTCCTGGATGAAGACATGAAGCCACAAAGCCATGAGGATTGCCTTCCTGCCGCAGTGAAGACCACAGGTAGACACGTGTGCTTAAAGAAGGTGTCCAGGGAACCGATTTAAGTAGGCCATCCTCATCTTGAGTGGTAGATTATAGAAGGGGGGAAAATAAAGAAGAAACGTTTCATAGAATTATTTCTGGACCCAGACACAGGAGAGATGGGATGAAAACAATTAGGATTCTTTTTCCATTTTGATTAACATTTTACTTAATCGCATTGTCTCCCAGGCCCAAGTCACTGGAGGAATGGCTAATTAAAACATATACCTTACAACTCTTCATAAGTAGGTGTGTTATGAATACTAATGTAGTTGAGCTAGTTTAATGCACAACACCTGATTGGCAAAACTCCATTTAAATGGGTTTCACAAAAAGTACTTCTTACTTTGAGCTGATTTAACATGAGCTATTTTTTCGGAATGATAATGTTGTCATTAAATATTCATTTGTCTGAGAGGCTACTTTGCAAAATAAGGTCATTTAGATTCTTGATTGATTTCATAATGGTGAGAGTTTGATCATCTCAGCGTATTCAGCATGGTGCTAAAGGGCATTAAAGTAATGTCAGAGATCAGAGCACACCATTCATCATATTATGAAACTCTTTGAATCTGGCCATTAATTTCAAATATTGATGAAAGGTTCAGGTGAAATACTGTTGCATATTTATGGAAATATCCAGAACTCTGACACTCCTGACTGAGCGCAGCGAGGCTATTAATAGATTAAACCTACCTTTCTGATGTTCAAACTCTTACAATAACAATAAACACTTTACATATTTGATTTGTAAAGGCAAACAACGACAGTCCTACAAATTATGCGAACCACTGCACCTGCAGTGAAGCCCCAACTGCAACCTCATTTATGAACGGCCATCTTAAAATGAGTACTCATAATGAGGTTAATTAAAACAAGTGTCCTTTCCTTCTCTCTCCTCTAAGCAGCTAGAAGACAAATACCCTGCTTCCAATTAGAAATCCAGATTTAGTGGTTCAAGGACAGTCTAATATACACCTCTATTGTACATGAGAGAACGTTAGACAACCTGAAATTGCTCTTCATGATGTTCGAATGAAAACTGTGTATTGTTTAGGATGTAGTGCAGGACATGTGCTAATGAATGTGAAATGTACTAAATTAACGGTTTAATGAGAACAGCTTTGTACATGGAAAAGGAGTGTGCGTGTGTCTTTGCGTGTGCGTGTGTTTGCATTGGGATGTGTTGACAGAAAATGAGCCAATCAGATGACACTGTTGGAGTGCCACTGTTTCCCCAAGTGTTCCGGCAGCCAGCACAGCCAGGAAGTACACTTATCAACAATAACATCTAATCACCCTGGAGGCAGCGCAGATTGGAGAGCAGGGGCTGAAGGAGCTACTTCAGCAGCTGTGCTAACTACATACAACATTAGACTATAAAGTTAGTCCCTAATAACTGTAATGAGTGTCATCGTCATGGGAATAATTGTGAGAAACAACTTCTAGCTCTAGACACCATGTCATGGAGTAAAAGTGTTCTATTTCCATTTGTTATTGAGCGGATAAGTGAGGTATTAATCAATTGAGTAAATGGTAGCTACATTTTCAAAAGAAATACTATAATAATGTTGGATAAAAGGACAGATGGATAGAGGGGGGAGGAACGCCGGTCTTTCTCTGTCTTTCTCTTTCCCTGTTTTTGAGATAAGGGCTAATGGCACACATGGTCACAAGTAGGCGAGGGGAAGTAGAGGAGAGGATAGAGTAGAGTAGAGCACAAGATAGGATAAAACACAACTGAGGACAGGAGAGGACATTATGGTCATGCAATGTTGAAGCCCCTGTGTAACTGCTGTCACAGTCTCAGTATCAGAGCACACAGCCACTGATTTGTTCCACCCGTAAGGCTCCTCTATAAATGAGAATTAAGAGTTATATCTGGAAAATCCTCTCGGTTTTGAGACACACAGGAGGTTTTGTGTTACAGTAATCATTACATATTGTTTGACAAAACTTGTTTTACATTTTGTTAAAAATGTACACAAATTGCTATTGTATATTTAATAAAATGTTGTATTTCTAAGTTACTGCAGAGCTTTAATTTGTTAATTTTCAGTGAATCGTTAGATCACAGGAGTGAACAAGTAATGAGAAAATGACAGGAATAATTAATATTCTAGCTGAGAAAGAAACAAAGAAACATCAAAGTAATCGGAGATGGCCAGGGTGTATGGGCAATGGATGTGGGGAGCAAGCCCATGACAGAGCTGTCCTGTGGGGGAGAACATGAAGTGAGTTAGGGGTGAGTAGTGGTGGGAGCCAAACGCGGGAACCTTGTCCCTGGAAGCAAGTCCAAACAACTCTGGCTGTGGTACAGCTCATCAGAGGGCTGGCTTACCCCTACTGCTAGGCTGGGCACAAATGAAGGCTCCTTTACAGATGTGAGTCCAATCAATAACTGGATTATCACATCAGCTACCTCACAGTGACCTGAATAGGAATTACTTTTTTTCCATTTTAGGGTCTGAAAATCATCTGTGATATGTTGTGGATCATTGTCTTTTGTTATGTCCTGTGTTCTCTTGTAATACTTTAGTGATACCTTTGAACACGTGCTGTTATAACTGTCCCTTCATCACAGAAACCCCCCACCTCTTTTCTCAAAACAAAGAGAAATGACAGACTTCCACACATGTGCACTAGTCATGATGCAATGCTGTCTGACATGAAACAGATAGTCAGAAACCTATCGAAGTCTCAGTCCAGCCTGACAAATAACATACAGTATGGTTCAATACAGAGGACTAGGAACCATCAATCTTTTTGCCTCCAACTCTGATGGAGATGGAGGGAGTAGTTAGCCTCAGCAGGTCCTTGTTGATCTCTGACTCTCACCTGTCTGCTCATTATCACTCCTGCAGTGAGGAACTGCTGCATTCAAAAAGTCCAATTAACAATCCCACAGCTGGATGACACACGTCAGTATTACCTGAAAAACAATGTTGTTATTTTCTCTCTCACATTTCCCATCATGATTCCTAATCTCATTACTGGAGCTTACCCTGTGTTTATGTTGTTTAGACATTTGCCATTGTGGGTTTATTGCATCTATGTAAAAGTTGTAAAAAAAAATATAGCAAAGCAATGTGATATTTTGTTAGTGTTGTCAATGCAGATCACCTGCCTTGGAAGGCATATGCATTAGCAAAGCACAACACCTTCCAAACACTTTGCATGGTCTGCTCAAAGCAGTAAAGTGTGACTGTGTCCTCACACTACATACACAACTGAAAACATTCCATTTCAGAAATTGAATACACAGCAAATAAATCATCACTGAAATAACTGTACTGACAACATGCAATCTGTAAATCTGGGATTGGTCATGTTCACATCTGTGCTCCATGCATACTGTCTGATGTCCCTGCACAACACCAGATGGACCATACTGATCAAGGAGATCTCCAGGCATAAAATACACCAAACATGTGGTAGTCATCTGAACCAGCCGACTTCCTCCTCTCAATCTCCTCCTCGCAAACAGCCTCTTGTTTAACAGATGTGAATCTCTCCTCTATTTCTCTCTGACTTCTCAGAGATTTTGGTTTTATCAGACCCATTCCTTTCAACATAAGCCCTGATAAGAGACCAATCTTTATCAGGTGGTGTTTTCCCAGTGGCTCTCTTAGTTAATACCAACATGATTCCCCCAAGCATCTGCTGTGTAGAATATTAATGCCTGGAGGGTCAGTGTGTTATCAGGGATTGGTTGATTTAGTTGCAAGCCACATGTTTCCTTTTCAGCACTCCTTTTGTTTAGGTTTGTTTACTCAGCCCAAGCCCACCCTTGGAGATAGGAACAGGGACTGGAGTTGCAGGAGGGTGAACTTTGAACAATTTTGGCATCATGTCATATTTTCTTGTCATGGTAAATATGGCTAAATTCCTGCCACTAGCAAATAAATTCACACACTACACATTTATTTGGTACTTTTTGAGTTACACACCACTTAAACCATAATGCATTCAGGGTTGATCTATTGTTTAGCTGGACTACATTATCTTGTAACATTACAAGATAGTAACATTAGTAACATTATCTTGGACTGCTATGATATCAAGGGTTTAGTTATGGGTAATGCAAGGGACCAGTTCAGCAGCTCGAGAGCTTTGGATTTTATTTCACCTAAGTGACCCTATTTAGACTTAAATTATGTTAAATGTAGTTATCTGCTAAACATGCTCGGATGAAGACTGAGAAAGAAACCTGAACTATACCCATCTACAAACAACATATTTTCCAGTATGCAGCTGTAACTACAGCACTGGGCAGCAGGTCTAAGAGTACTGCATCATACATCAAAAAACATATTTCTGCATCTGTTGTTCTTTAAATGACTGCTCAGTCAATCATTGCATGGAATCTCAAGGAGGACATTGTCCACTTGTCCATGGAGCTGTAAAACCACTTCTTCATGAGCTGTGTTTTTTAGAGAGAGCCATCTTAGATGAGAGAACATGGCTCACCAGAGTATTCACCCTCCATCATCTCTAGAAGCAGTTACTGTGTAATCAAGCCCCTTCAGGTTATCTGTATCAGCATGCAGGTCCCACTCTGTACCTGCATGCCACATCACAGAAAAATTGACTCAAGTCATTTATTACGTAGTCATGCTCCACAAGTTTAATTAGAGAGTTAGCATCCAGTCTCATCAGTCTCATCACAGAATTATCATGTATTATGAAAACTAATGATTCAGTCTCTGACTCCACTGAACTGCAATATACAAATTGCATTTTTGTTGTTTGATCTGTTGAACTGAAACCTTATTTTTCTAAACTTCCCATGTAGCCAGAATCATTGCAGATATTAAGTCATGCAGCATTCCAGTATAGTGTAAAGGGGAGGCATCTGAAAGGAATATCAAGGTAGGTTAACAGAGATCATCAGCAGCTGGAACATCTGTGGCCAATGGGTCATCACATACTTCTCAAACATTACATCATTATAATGGATAAATATGTTTACACTATATGTAGGTACTTATACCAATTATACCATGTTAGAAGCATGAGAAAACTCTCTTTGAAAGAGTACAGAAACCTTGAAGTCTTATGCTAAGCTAAAATGTATGTATGAATGTATGCTATGCATGTAATTGGTAATACCTTTTTTATAGTGTAAACCTAAAAGAAAAAAGAAAGGTTTTGCCCCTGTAAACATGTAATGTTTTCCATGCTAATGTAAAAAGTATATAACAATGATTGACGAGGATAAAAGAAGGCAGCCTAAATAAGCAATGCCAGTCTTCTGTTGAAATCTGATCCATGTACCATATTTTAACACTAATGACTCAAGATATGGGCAAACCCAAACACTTGTGATATGTAAAACCAAATATATTTTTTGACAATACTGACTTGCACTTTTGAATTGAGTTTACAATGCATAATTTAACTGTATCCATATTTTGTTTATCAAGTTATGTGTACAAGTATGTCTAAAGTCTAAAAGCATACTCTTATGCCTATTTTCTGCTACTGTATTTGTGCAATGCCAATTATTGAATCCTAACTAGTTCTGAGCATACTATTTAACACATGGTTTATAAACATTGATTAATGTTCATGGTAGCAAATCAATCATCAGCATATTTCCTAATTTTTAAACAGGGAAATGCTGTATTAAAGGTTAAGTCTGTCTTCCTCTACTTTCAGTCAATACATGAGTGACTAATTTACAGGGAAAATATATAAGATTTAGGAGTGGAAGAAGAAATGACTACTGTGTTAGATTAGTAACAGTCTTGAGTAATTGATTTTAGATTTATATACAAATGTTCTGTGTTTAATACACTCACCCAATTTGCTCAAACTGCACTTAATATGTAATGTTTTATTGTAGACATGTAGAGATCATGAGAAGGGTTAGGGCTCTAGCAATGCCTTAAAACCATACCGTATAAATTAACTAGATGTATTACGTAATGTTGAGTAGACTGTACAAGAACAGTTTTTTAGGAAACGTTCAGAGATACTTAAATGCTTTGTAGAATAGGTGAATCTAAACCTGTCAGTTGATCTGTGCTGACCTGTTTTCCCCGGAAAGAATTGAGATTATTTTTCAATCAATACATATTGCGTAGTGTAACTGTGTGGTTAATCCTGTACAAGCAAAACTCTAGTGATTATATCACATTATTGTTCTTGTACAGTCTTAAACACAGAAATTAATCTGGAGTCTCCACAACGAGCTTAGACGGATTTACATTGGCAAACACAAATGAGAGATTACAAATGATGTACTGAAGATGGCCTTGGAAAACGAAGATAACCTTGGTGTAGAAATACAGCACTTCAATGTCACGGATCTCAATCTCAAATATATTGCTTTCATTATATTACAGTACTTTTGTCAATAATAGATCATTATAATTGTCAATGCAGTTGGTACACCACGTCGGTTCAGATCTAATTTATTGCTGGTAACGTTGAATTGAAGGTATGTCGCAAATTCTGTCTCAGCTTCATGGTGTCCAATGAACCACATACTGTAGTTTGTTGGTGATTAAAGCCGGTAATGCATTTACAGTATAACCATTAGATGGAACTAGTCATCTATCATGGCGAACATATGCTAAATTAAAGTACAGCATGATTGATTCCAGGAAAACGTACATGACCCTGCTGCTAATGGCTAAAACAAAGCTACTGAATGACATGAGGAAACAGGTTCCCTTAGAGAGAAGCAATATTTCAGACAGATTTCACACATTCAGCTGTCACAATTCCTTACACCATCCTCAGTGAGGGAAGAGTTACGTTAGTAACATGTGACATTGACTGTGATGGTCAGAATCATACATAAGTGCAGAAAGTGCAGTCTCAAAAAACAGTCTCAGAAAACAGAACAGCACCATCATAAGCCTTTCCCAAAGTTCAGAACATTACATTCATAACATAAAGAGTGGGAATTATTATAATAGACTCAATCTCTAATCTATTGAATGATAAATTAGCAGTGCGATGTCTGAGGAAATGTCAAGGTGACCCTTAACAATTTACACAGTCATTCATTATCACCATTTGAAGGAACAAGTTTCGTATTTCCCCACCTCTCTGTCCTTGCTCCTGTCAGAGCTCACACCTCATGTCTAGCTCTGGACAGCCCTCCAGATTTCAGGTAGGATTAACTCCTCTAGTGACAACAAATAGGTGTCCTCTCCCTCTATCTCGCAACCAATCTGACGAATGGCTGCTGGATTAGTGACAAATAGACTTCTCTGCTCAGAGAATATGGATCTATAGTCCTATAATCCTGCTGGAGGCTCATGACGGAGGACTCTGTCAGAGGGAGATGGCTGAAGGTGGAGGATTGACAGTTAGAGTTTACAGATGACTGACGTGGATTGGCTTGTTGTTTTTCTTATTGACTTATCATGCAACCTGGTTGTACTGTGTGCATCACCGCAAACCGGGTGTTTTTGTTTTAGATTAACTATTCTGTACAAGACACAACAAAAAGAAAAGTAAATCACAAAAAAATGGTTTGATGGCAAATGTAAAAAGCAGCATTTTTATGCTAGAAGAATCTAGTGATGCTAGGGATTGTGTTTACTGTGTGTGGTTCATGGGCTTTGACAGATCCAAAGTCTTTTTGAAGCCAAAGAGACAATGTTTTCCTTTACAATGGCACGTTCAAACAATATTCCCACAATGCAATTGAGCTAATCTATCTGTGATGTTGTGGCAGGGGAAGCATTGTGACACAGCCCTCCTATCACCACCCAGGTCCTTTGAATACCCCAAACAGAACTTCCCATTACAGGGTCCCATAGCCTCATTGCTCTATTAATACTGCTATATGCCCCCTTTTCTTCTCAGGGTTAAATGATTTGTACACTAAAGCATAGACAAGTAGAGCTCTTTTCATCCTCCTTGTATTGGAATTCAGCCATCTATCCCTAACTAGCTGTTTCTTTGTGTATATCCTTTAGAGAGCTTGATCAAATGGAAAATCCCAGCATAATAAGAAAGCTTAGACTCAAAAGACAGGATTAAGAAAACAGACTTGACTGGTGAGTTATGATGTTTCACAACTAATATAATCAGTACTTTGTAAGAGACATCTGTGTCGATGTGGGAGAGGATATGTGTGGACAGTGTATAGAAGATAGATTTCCTGAAGTCCATTTGTACATTTGTTGGGAATTTGGATATGATTAGGAAACCCATCCAGATGTTTCAGAGATACATGTTATGGATTGAAAACTGCAGGTTCCTGGAAGAAGATTGAGAAAATTAAATTACTGGCAGATGAATCGTGTGCATTTAAACAGTCAGCTATCGGTGGTAGTCGTGCGTGTGATGAGATTGCAATTTGCAGATGGGAGGAGCAGTGGTGTGGCTTCTCTGTGTGATCCTCATTTCCTTACAACTCCCTACTCTTTATCACAATGGCTTCCGCAGTGACAAAGGAAACAAGACATTTACACTCAGAGCATCATCCATCAACAAGGCTACAGCCAGGCCTGTTGTGCTCCTTTCTGGAATGATAAACATTTGATGATTGAGGAACCACACATTATTATTATTGTTATATTTTAAATGTGACCTCCACAACATAGATAGGTATTCTAAAATGTGCTACCGATTTGTACACCTTAATTAATCAGTTACAGACAACTGCAGTACATAAAATGAAGCTGTTTTAAACATTTGGCCCTTGAAAGCTTATGTCACTGGACCTCTACAGGGATGCTCTCTCAAGAGCTGGAAATATGGAGAATGTGAAGCGCACCTGTGTATACTGCACCGACCTGGAAAACCAAATGTAGTGTTCACGGTACTTTTGCATGGCACTTGAATTTAACAATAGTTTCTGGTGAAGAAAAATGAACCACAAAAACCCAAACTACTGGGATGCTACAACTTCTGAGATGAACAGGGTAAACTATAGCCTGGCTGCCAGCCCAACTTCTCCCCGCCCACAAAAACATTTGGTCGGGAAGTTGGGTCTGGAGGGTGTCGTATTGGGAACAACAACATAAAACCAGGATCTGGACGGACCAATGAAATTTCCAGGGCGGGCTTTATACGATGATGGACAGATGATCAACAGTAACGTAATCAATAACGTCACGAAAGAGCCCTTGGGTTGAATTTGTTTTCAACAAACAACATATTACGTTGCTCTGATTGGCTGTAGGTCTATCCAATTGAGCGTAGAGGCATTTGTTTTACGAGTTCGGTTGAAACACGCCCCATAGTCACAGGCCAACGGAGAGTTTTCAGACTCATATTCTGACTAGAATTATGACTATGACAACGTCAGGTAAGGTAAACTAATTACCATGTCACCTTTTGTGACTCACCCTCTTCCCCCATTGCTTTTAGCTTGATGTGGATAGCTGTTAAGGCCACAGTAATTGTGAGACTGAATGTCCAGTGTTAAAATACAGCATGATAATGACAGTTAATTGTAAAGAGTAAGATATCACTGTACACTGGGTTACTTGTTCTGTTTTCAAGTCACCATTATGAACAATGACAGATTTAAGGTGCTAGAAGTATTCACAGTCAACTTTAAAGTAATTATGAAATACAAATTTGTTGAGTGGTGTTTCAAAAATTCCATGTGATCTGTACTTCACAGCAGAAACCACTTAAACTGTGATGTTTCAAACAACTTTGAATTGGAAACATAATTTAATGTAAGATAATTGAGAAGTCTGAGTCACTTAACTTCAAAGCTCTCCAATAAAGGATTGATCTCTGTTTGTTGCAGACGCACTGCTTTGATTTCAGTAATGACTGTATGAAAGACATATCAGTGCAATTTTAGCATTGTTCATCCGTAAGGAAATAACTGTTACATTTTATAAAATAACCATATTTTTTTTTTACCTTGACACGCACAAGCATTCACTTGGAATGGGAAAACACTGTGAGAACTCTCTGAGAATTCTGAATACAGTTGTGTTCTGAGGAATACTGAGGAGCAAGTCAACTACTGACAATTTAACAAACTTTGGTCAATACTTTTTTTGGGTAACTGGGAAATGTTATAACTTCATAGCAGCTCATTATCAGTAAATAAACATATTAATATTGTATACTTAATTGTGCACATTTCGATGAGGCATTTCCATTTGTTACCAAAATTAAGTGTGTACATGACCTGAAAATTCAGTACAAAGGGATGCAAATAATAATTATAAATATCTGATCATATAGAAATGCATTTGAAAAGAACATGTGCCATGGCAACAAGAGTGTAGATCTGCCTTGCTTCCTTGGTTACAGGAATCAAACATATAGAGCGAAATGCAAGTGGAACACAGCAGTGTTCAGCAGTTCTAACTATGATATACTTAAGCAATAAGCCCCAAGAGGCCGTGGTTTACGCTGATTTTAGAACAGGTAAGGGGGTTTTCGGCAGTCCGCTTCGCGTCGTTCACGGTTCACGCCTCCGCATCGTCTGTTATCAGATGATATTGGACACATCGTCGAGCATTATCCCCTACATATTGGACACCTCGTCGGGCATTATCCCTTACATAATGTACACCCCTGCAGCCAATCAGAATTGAGTATTCACCCAGACCATGGTATAAGGAATGTTAAAGAATGTTATGAGGACAACCTGTGAGGTTATGCTGGTTTTTACAACGGCATGGAACGCCATATAGCCAATCACAATCAAGGATGGGAACAACCAGTTTTAGAATGTGGATGTGAGCAGTTTATGTGGGTACATTACATTTACATTTATTCATTTAGCAGACACTTTTATCCAAAGCGACTTCCAAGAGAGAGCTTTACAAAAGTGCATAAGTCACTGATCATAACAACGGGATAGCCCCAAACATTGCGGGTAGCCAAAACATGAAGCATACATTGTAAAAAAAACAAATTGTGCCAAAGGGAAGAACCATAAGAGCATGTAGTTAAACAAGTTACAATTAAACAACATGAACCTTAAAAAGTGCAAGAGTGTACTTGTAGAAAAGCAAGCAACAGTAAAATATTTCACAGCGAGTACAATTATTTTAAATCAGTTACAACTAACCAACAAGAGCAACAAGTCTCTCAATAAGAGTCATTGTGATCCTGGAGGAAACTAACATCAGGTCCAGCAAATCATGCCTAACTACCGCTGTACTCCAGGAACAAGTGCATCTTTGCACTTGCAGCCTTTTCTTGAAGGTGGGGAGACAGTCAGTGTCTTTGATGGAGGTGGGGAGTTGATTCCACCATTGGGGGGCCAGACAGGAGAAGAGCTTATGTTGGGACCGGGCACTCTTGAGCGGTGGGACCACCAGACGGTTGTCAGAAGAAGACCGTAGGTGGCGGGTGGGGGTGTAAGGAAACGTTTGTGAGGAACAGAAGGTTTCAATTTAAGAGGCCACTGCAAGTTGAATCCTTGAACTACTTGTACAGAAGGCTGACATTTTGTCCAGATTCGATAGCTCTAAAAAAGTTAGACCACTGCAGGTTTGTATTTCCCTTTCCAACGACATGGAGAAAACACACTATAAAAACCTGACACTACCTGTGGCTCAGTGTGCAAGAGTGTATTATACGAAACCATGGTCCTAGTAGTTTAATTCTCTGTCCATGCAGAGATTTAGAACTTGCCGGGGGAAAATATGCTTGTTCCTTTGTCTGCAGTTAATTCTCATTCTCTAAAATGTACATTTTACAACATTAGCCATTTTGAGGAGGAGTCTGCCATTGCTGCTTGCAGCTATGTTTTATATTATATCTGGAAAAAATGTCAGCCTTCTGAACAATGGCAATTTATTTGGTATTGCATCTTGACAAACGGTCAGCCTTACACTGGCTGTTTATTTGATACTTTATTTGGAAAATAGTCAGCGCTCTGAACCCTAGCCATTTATTTGATACTATAGCTGGCCAAGAAAAGTTAGCTGTCTTGACAATTGATATTTATTTGAAATTGTATTTTGACAAAATGTCTACTGTCTAAAAATTTGACATTAAGTTGAATCTAACCCTCTAAAATGTGAATTTTACAATATTTTGTCATTTGAGGAGGAATCAGCCATTGCTGCATGCGGCTATAATCTAGAGTTGTCTTTTCATTTCCGATCACAGCTTTGAAGTGCAATAAGGACTCCACAATGGAAATTTGAGCAAAAATGACAACTCTTTGTGTCGATTATACAAAAAAAGTCAATTTAAGAAGAAATTCCCTTTATGAGCTACATACATTCTTCTGAAAGATGATCTTGCAAAGAAAGCAGAGATTTAAATCAATGTTTCTTTAGTGGGTTGAACATCAAACTGTGTCTAAGATTGTGATGTTGGAGCACTTGAGGGGAGAGACCTGCTGGACCTAAACACATAGCTGTATGGTTTTCAAATGTATTCTGATTATTTTGCTCCAGTTATTCCTTTGGGTTGTATTGCACAGCTGTATTGTTGAAAATTAAGCTGTTGCCTACAATAATATTTTAAGACCTATTGTATTAGCTACTATCATGTACATGTACAGTACCTTCTACAAGACCTCTACTTTCAAACATGCACAATCAATAACAGTACTGTTAGAATTCCAAAAAATATTTTAAAGGAGACAATATGGCAGGAATTGTTATCTGCCGTATTATATCTATGAAATTAAATTATGCATTAGAACAATTATAGCCCTCAAGATTACATATTGACCCCATTACCTTTGCACAACTGAAATGCAATTTTGGTTGAAAGAACCAATGGAGTTTGGGATCATCAATCTCTTTGAAGAATGGAACAGCTCATTTTAATCGCTATTAACCAGAAAAACAGACAAGGCAAAAAATACTTATCTCCACAACACATTTGATCAAAATGAAGCAGCTACAAACAGTATGCAGATACTGTAGCAGCATAAAGCATTGTTATATCAATTCAGTTGTTCAGTGTTTCTAATAATACTGTTTAAAATATAATGTTTCATGTTTTTTTTTTCCCTAACATTTCTCCCTCTAGCTTCTTGGTTAGAGGACATGTCAGTGAGAGAGCAGGCATTTTACACAGACCCCTAAAGATCCCTTCATCTCTACTTCACTCCCCCTCACCCAAACTGGCCAGGGACCTCATTAGTGCATCCCTACCCTCTAATTGATAAGTTTACCCACTGAAGCCAAGGGACTGAGAGCATCATTAGCCATTGCTCCTGAGTGTCTCCACACACATCTCTACACAGTACCACCGGTGTTCTGGTGTGCACTGGCATATTGCACTATATTGATACTTTTAAAGGTGTTACAGTAATTGATGAAGAAAATTACGTCACCCTGCTGAAATGATGTAGATGGGTTACACTTATAGAACATCTAATTGAAAAGTGAATGTCTCAGTTATTCCTTATTTTATACTCTAAGTTGTATTATGGGAAATGTGATGCTAAGCTGTGACTGAGTAAAAACAATAGAAGTGTGAGACATTGGTATTAGCAAAGAAGGATGGGGAAGTACCACTCAAAGGAATGCAGAGGCCTAGCCGTAAATTAGAACGTACATTTATGGCCGAGCTTCAGGAACTCTTGCAAGCCAGGTCTGAAGCTGTCAGACCCAGGTCAGGTCTGTGTCTAAGGGTTTCCTATGTTTATAAAGCATGAGCATCCCATACCAAGTAGAAGAAAGTCTATGATGTCTGTGCACCCAACACAAGCTTGTACATGGTCAGATTTATGTGAGAACAGAGATGCCAACGTGACACAGCGTCTGTAATCAGAAACGGTCGCGTAGAAATGGTCATCAACAGAAAGGTACCAATAATGCGAGGGTGCATAATGTATCTGTGACCAACTGTATTGTACCAATAGCAAAAAATGACACAAATAATAGGCAGAAAATACAGTATATGGAATAAAACTTTTGCATCAATACTCTGAGTTTCAGTGCATCTGTTTGGACTTAGCCTGATTTTTGACTGGTTTGGACTTAAAATAATTTTCAACCTTTGGACTAGTTTATTTTTGACTTGTTCGGACTTCGGATTTTCTTCACTTTGAGACTCTGATTTATTTTCCCTATACACGGGAACTTACAAAATTATTTACGACATAATCATCATTCATATGCTCACAAGTTTAAGCACCCTGGACACTAAATTGGCAAGTGGAAAGGGATAAATAATATGATTGCATCTGAACCTCAAAACCCTTTAAGTACAAATTCATTCTAACGTCATTTAAAAACAGAGGATAAACCAGTAACCCGCCTTTTGAGTCAGGTCAATGCATACATGCTACAGTAGATCATACACATGCTAATAAGCACTAAAAGCCCACAAAATCCTTACACAGACATGATATGAACCTTGCATATGTTGGAAGCCATCCTAACTCAGTAGCAAGTTACACACTGACGTTAACATTACTGTATAATCTCTGTCAATAAGAGGCTTTTCAAAAACATGTTTATTTCACCATAATCCCACCACTGGTAGTGTTTTCCCTCAATAACAATATACTTCTGAGAAGGTTTTTCCTCCTGACCATGAAGTAAACAGGATTGCGAATAGAAGTACTCAACAGCATCAAATGACATGCATGGATTACATAGATATTAATTCATTCATTTTTCATATTTCGTAATGACAAAACATACACGATAGTCGTCATCCTTTGTTAATTATTTCTGGTTTGACCTTAATAAATAGTTTAAATGAGTGTAATACATCCCACAATTGCATTAGCGAGATCTTGTTTTCTTTCTGAGTAAACCTTAATCTACAAACCACAAAAGCACACCTGCTGCACAAAATAAGCCCAGACCACACAGACTCCCTCCCATATCATTAGCATGGGCTACATGGGCTACTTGGGTTATACTCTGGAAGCCAAATACCACTGCCTATTTAAATGTAGCAATTGTTTTACACATACAGATTGCTGATTTAAAGGAAGTGTAACGTGTGGCAGTCTTCTTTCTGTTGCTAATTGGCTCTTTTGGAATGGTTAGGGTTCAAGGTTAAGTTGGCTTGTTTTAGTATTGGCTGCTTCTGATGAGAAAACCATTAGTGTGTTGACAGATATCATGCAGGCTTGCAAGTGCCAATAGTGATTATGCAATCACTGGGAGAGATAAGACACTTCTGACTTTGTTAATGAGATGCCACTCTCCACATGCTTTTTGGCTAAAATAAAAGATTTGACACAACAAATACATTTTTAACATAATATTGTAACCCTAATGGCAGTGTCAACTATGAACAACATATTAATACTGAAATTACAACAAATAACTCTCATGGCTTTGCCATCTGTTCCTCATGTTTTGGTACTCATATTTTGGGGTTTTCTAGGGTATTCTGAACAGTCAACCATCCATGATCCCAAATATCTAGGAGCGGCCTAGTCAATATTAAGCTTTGCCACATGAAGGAGTGGATTCGTTTGACTGCATGTTCCTCCTTGATCTAGATTAAAGGATCTCTGAGGAGCTACGGGGGAGCTCCACTAGGTGAAGTTAGACTCCGGAGAATGTCACCTCCAGTTGGCATCAAACGCAATGAGATGCCTTTTTACTGTCTTTCTCAACACCCAGATTGCTACAGCATCCACTAGAAAACCAGAAGGTTGAATCAAGGGCACAGAGCTCACGTCATACTAAATACGATCAAATACGAAACAAGGTAGACAACAGCCATTCTCCATCTGCTTTAAGATGAAGATGAGAGCCAATCATTTGAAACAGAAAAAAATCCTCAGAGACGCAAATCACACTGCAATTTAAGTTATTATAATCTTTTTTTTTCTTTTTCTTTTTTTTTTCTTTTTCTTTCTGCAAGGATGCACTTTGGTGACCAGCTAGCCATCCCTTTCATATGACCCCTCCCAAAGTCAGATTATATGACTTGAAAGGTTATTTTCAAAGAGAGCCTATAGTCTCTGGGGTCTCCCAGCGCAAGACCATAGGCAGCCCTGTGACTGGTTCCCCTGTGTGGCTGGGGGTGAGGATGGGGTGGGGGAGGGGTTGTGTCATGACCCCATTACTAAAAGGTGAGAGCATGGTGACCTATAGTCGACATAGTCCAGAGAGAGGTGTTGCCATCCGTCCACATCATGGCACAGTGGGCTTACAGGTCCCTGAGTGACGACCTTTATTACTTAGATTCCCCACACAGAAACCTGACAGGAAGCGTTGCACCTGAATGACAAGGCATTGACTGTGAAGAGGGTGATGCTGGCTTTATGAGTGCGGATCTTGTAACATCTCTACACACACTGTATGCACTGTACTTTGTATTATGTTATATGATATGGACATTTTGGCAGCAGCGCAGGCTTGTATCAGTTTCATCATCATATTCAGCAACGGTAGAGCATAATTTTCCATCTGAGCCACTGTACACAAATGTCAGTCTGCAGTGCTACCACCATCACAGTCATTTTCAAACAGACAAGGGAAGAGCTTGAGGAGTGGGCATATCAGACTTGCATAAACCTCTGTCTTAAACTCGTATACATATCTGGTATTAGGATTTGCCTTTGTATATATGGCTTCCCAGTGCACTGAGCCCCATCACCCTGACTGTGATGAGTCTCAGACCATTGCACAGTCCCAGTTCCCGTCACTAACTTGATTCAGCTGTGTCTAGTCATACGACACAGAGAAGAGGGGTGCTTCTGTCCCAATTACTGTACCATGGAGGGAACACTAACAAAAGTAATAATGTTGTGCATCATTGCAAGCAAATCATTTTCTGATTGGATTGCACTTGATGCAGGTTTCAAGGATGGCAAGCTCTCTCATTTGAACAGCTGTTGTCATGTTCTCCCAGTGAATACGTCTATATTCAAACGTTATCTTGATACTACAAGAACTGTCAAATATGAATTATGATTTTATCTCTATCGAATATCGGTGAGTGCGACCCAACTCCTTGTGATCAATATGTAAGAGGCAGAGAGAGTAACACTTCTATTATTCATTCTCAATTTATTAGTTGATAGTCTTTCGAGAATTGTCAGGAAAAAAAGTCTTAATCTAATTAGAGTAGGAGCAGGAGAACTGAGACAGAAAGGAGAGGGAGAGATAAAAGAAAGAAAGTGGGAGAGAGTACAGAAAAAATAGAAAGAAGGAGAAAGAAAGCAATGAGAAAAAAGGTTTGCCTTGAAGCATTATAAACACTTCAAACAGATTGTTGTTTTGCTTTTATACTGGACGAATATTTTTCTCATGTGACTTATACATAACGTGTTCTGTAGGTTTTGGTTTTGAATTGGAGCAATATAGCTACAGTTCAGAACATGTGTGCAGTACCAGAGTCTGCACAAGCACACACACATTACCATGTCCAGTGTAATGGTAGGTCGTAAAGCTTGATTTTACACCTCTCGGTGTGGCTAGCATAGAGATAAACACAATTTTTCAGGCATTTTGGAGACCTTTTTGGCTCATGCTCTCCAGAGGAAAAAACTCTGTCTTTAAACCTTTGTGTTTTTTGACATGAGAATGTCCATGTTCTAAAGCTTCTGTCTTTTTCCTAATCTATATCTTTAATCCTTTAGATTACTATCAACATATTGATTGTCTGAAACCTTCCTTGTTTGTCCCTTCACCTGCTTTCGGTCTGTCTCTCGGGACAAGATGATAAAGGTTAGCCTGCTGTATCCGGTGGGAGTGTGGGACTTGGAGACGGAGAAGATTTGTGTTTGTTGAGGGGAGAGAGAAAGAGATGTAGAGAGACCGAGATTTAGAGAGAGATTTAGACAGAGATATAATATGTGTATATAAGAGAGAATGGAGGTGTTTATCTGTGTGTGTACAAACATATCCATACCATGCTCCAGGGATCTATGAGACAGCTTTCTGTATGTGCCTTCCAGATGTCAGCTCAGTCATGAGGTTGTCCATGCACTCACGTCATAAAGGCTGTTTACATCCAACACCTACACAAAACAAAGCTTATATTGTTTGTCTCATTCAGAGAAATTATAGAAACCATGTGTTTTATGTCAGATGACTGACAGGTAACAGATATGTTCAGGATGTTAGTGACTTTGACAAAGCAGTTCCTTCTTTCTTTGCAAATCAAACAGTACACATTTAGGCATGATGATGAAGTCTTACGCAAAAGACAAAACTAAGAGACAAAGACAAAACCACAGACAGCAAATGTACCTACCATTAAATGTTCTTGTAAATTGTCCTACCATTCTACCACTGATGCAGCACAGACTGTCTTTAAAGGAGTGAAGTTGGAAACACCAGTTTTGTGCATGCTGAGAATGCAACACATTGGCCATCTATCAATGTTGGTGTACTAATACTTGTATTTAGTCTTTCAAGCCATGCGGGGAATATCTACTGGTTAGAATTAACCGCAGTGTCAGTATTGGAATCTCCATTCACTGTTCATTAGGTCCACATTGTGAGGAGGTGCTGATCGTCCGTGGTGCTTTATATTAGGCCAGTCCCCTGATTGCCAGCACCCTCATTCCACTGGGGCACACAAGCCTTCCTCTCTGATTAATGAAGTAGCTGCTCAAGTTTGTTTAATTGATAGCTTGTCCACCATTTCCTTCCCTATTTCAAAAGTTCAATTATACTCTTACAAAGCAATCCATCATTTAAATGAAGTTGACTGCAGAGGTAAATTAAATGTGCCCGTTTAAATTAACCAGGTTATTGCAATCTTCTAAGAATAGGTGTAGAGCTTTTGAAAAGATTACTTTAAGGAAGGATGTTGCAAAAGCATATGCTCGGCAATCCATCACAAGTAAAGCCAAATTCTCTACCTGCACAAGATCGTCACAATTCAAGATTATATTCTGAGGTTTTATTTTATTGTAGAAGATAGTATTGGACAACTCTTGATCATTTATTTAACAGTAGTCATTTACACGTACTAATAATCTGTCATGAGTGTGTTGCTATATTATGTAGGCTACAGTATATGATGTTTTGCACAATGCATTGTGTGTTTTGAGTTGGTATTCAAAGTACAGGCACTCTTAAATCACAATGGTTGTCCTGAAGACACTGATATCGTTGTACTGTACACATGAAAGAACATGGCATCATATCAGTTTGCATCTTTTCACAAACAATGGTTCAGCACCCACAATTACCACCACCTTCACTGTTTATCTCTAAAAGTTCAAGTTGGATAGCTATTCTGCAGAGAGAGATAGTAACCTTATTGTTTTCTTTGAAGAAATGCAAGGGGTTTGTTACAGACACACCTTCATCCACACCCAAAGTCATTCAATATCTGCATTGATGTTAAACTTTTGAAAATGTATCTTCTATCTGCACACTTCAATTTCACTAATTGGTATTCATGGTTCTGTCAGAGAAGGAATAGGACGGTGTTGGCAGTTTGATAATGGAGTGAACTTTCTCATCTTCAGGATGTCTCTACAGCATGTTATAATTATCTGACAATCACGAGGGAAATAGCCAAGCCATACTTTCACACCCCGCATTGAGTACACATTGCCACAGTTCCAAAATGGAGGCTGTCAGTATTGAGTCTGAATATTAAATTTGAATCTTTTCCCAAAATTTGACGGCACTATTTGGTAGTTGCAAGTTGACATGTTTTATTGATTATAGTTGGATAAGTAACCTACAGTATATTGAGAGCCAGAACAGTAGTACAGAGCCTTATCATGTTTGAATCATGTCTCTATGAACAGGCAGACCTCAAAATACTCAGACATTTCCTCAGGGAGGTAAAGATCACATTCCAGATTGTGCTAGAATGGGCAATAAACATCCATCAGAAGAATAAAGGTAAATAGCTCTGAAGGTAGAATTAGAGGGGAACGTGTAATGTATATTAAATAAGGGTAAAGTCTACAACATGCATAAGCAAACATTTGTACTCATATTATAAAATAAAAATGTCACAACCCAAAGTTCAGTGAATTCTTCAAGTACAACTTATGAAGGAAAGCAAATATATTGAACCAAAGTTTGTTTTTTTCCTTGCAAAATTGTTGTGCTGTTAGGGTTTTCTTTGTGCTGTCATCATAATGTATTGATGCAGTTATGTATCTGTCGGCTTCGTACTCCCACTACATGACAAAATAAGGGTCTTTACCAATCAATAGTGAAGCATTTGCTGTATTCCTTGCTAATAGTTAGAGTATTACATTATCTTGCAATTAATAATAAAGACTATTATGCCTACACTTAGATAATACATAGGCTCAAACTCACAGTTAGTGTGATAGTTAGTTACCTATCTCTATAGGTAACACATCAGTTTATTTGCTGATTTATAGGTTTAAGGGTGTTGATGGCATACGAGGTGTTATATCCCAATGCCATTCTGATATAAATCTAACACTCATTGTGTTAGATTTATATCAGAATGGCATTGGGATATAACACCTCGTATGCCATCAACACCCTTAAACCTATAAATCAGCAAATAAACTGATGTGTTACCTATAGAGATAGGGCAGAATATAGGCATATAAGATATAACTTAATCAGAGGTCTTCAACCCTGGTCTCAGGGACCCACTGTCCTGCACCTTTTAGATGTTTCCCTGCTCCAACACACCTGATTAAAATGAATGGTCGTTATGTAGTTAGGCAGAAGCCAGTTAACGACCATTCATTTGAATCAGGTGTAAAATAAATATCTTCCAAACTTTTCAAACAAAGGACTCACATTAAAGGATAACACAGAGTTGGTAACTCAAATGCCACCATCAGAGAGAAACCATTGTTAAATCAGCAGCATATGGTATATTCCTCGCTTAACCAGTACATGAATTGACAATCTTTCTCATTTGTCTAATTGTAAATAATGATACTGTTTGGTCTGGTCTGAAGGGAGGGAGGGAGTTCACAACAGAATTTTCTCTCAGCCAGCAGAACAAGACCATCTGTTAAGAGTAGTCAAGGCAGAAGGCACATTGGCTAACCATTGCATTGAACAGATAACATATAAAATTAGCGTTAGATTTGCAGTGAAAGATCTGTTCATTAAAAATGCATTACGTATGAAAAGGATCAGTTGATGCTAAATGGAAAAGCTAGAAAGCGATTAATCCAGGCCTCCCCCTCCAACTCCTCTTGGAAAGAAATCAGGAAAAACGAATCACTGTTTGAAATAACAGTAAAAAACATAAGTTGTAAGTGCTCTTGTCATGCACTGGAATCCATGGTTGGTGATTATGACGTGGGTGAAAAGTTCATACAGTAGGTGCATTAAATGTTTCAGAGGAACTCCATCATAGTCTTGGCATCCAACTTTTTTTCTCTATTTTACAGAATGTTCCCACAGCCGTGGTTTGGTAGAATCCAAGCTGAATCGTCCAATCAGTGTATGCCATTAAACATCAAAGGGACTGTGAAACAGGTAGCTGATGTTCAAACAGCCGTAGACAACATGAAGGATGTTGAGACACCATTACCCAGCTAATGAGCCCAGATACAGGCAGGAGAGGAGCAGAGGAGAGGAGAGGCTCAGCACGGTGGAGAAAGGCCCGTTTCACAGTAATCCTGTGTGGCTGTGTCTGGCAGCTGCCCTGGTGCTCGACATGCACGGAGATCCAGAGAGGGGAGAGCAAGTGATTATGCAAATGAGAAGCCCTCTTTCACTGAAAGATTAAACAGGCCACTGATTGCTTTTAGAAAATCTTCACCGAAGCAGACAGAGATGTATTTTTTTTTGCGTGTTTTTTCTTCTACGTCTTTACTCCCCTCGCCTGCGTGGTAGAAGGCAACCCCTCCAAACCTCTTCCATCTTTCTCCTTTTTCTCTTTTAAGCATCTGTCTACGGAGACGGACAACATGTCTCGAGCTGAAAGCTCCCAACGACTCAAAGAAGTCCCTTTGATTTTTCATCAGGTGCTCTTCAGATACAAGAGGTCAATGCTCTTCATCATACAGGTTAGGGTTTTGGGGCCGCTTGACACGTTTGGCAAGGAGAGGCAGTGTGACTTACTGACCTCTATGGACAGATCCATCTTAGAGGCTGTACGATCTGAAAGAAGCTAGATGTCACTTTTGATTCTCACATAAAGAAGCAATAAATCACTTTTTATGTCTTTTTGCAAAGAAAAAGTTGAGTTTTAAGAGGTCTCAAGCACTTATCAATATCTCTTTTATTCAGATGCCAAATGTAAGGTTTTAGGTCTAGGTTGGTTTTCTTGAATAGAAACTTGATATTCTGCAGGAACCTAAAATAGTTTACCACTGGTCTAATCTATATATCTACTACTATGTACCTTTCTGAAACATACTGTACACTCACTTTGTTTCCCATCCCTACATACAGCACAATGTCCTTGTGACATTGTTTAATCATCCGACCATACATTTATTATGGTTGCTATGTTATTCTTCCTTTGTGTAAGGTCCCTGAAACTCAATGCAAGCTGAGGAGTCGTTCTGTGGCTAGATTGACCATGAATGCTGTATTTGTCACCAACTCATCTCTGGTGCATCAACTTGACTAGACAAATGGGGACTGTGCTGTCAACTGCTAATGAAATGCAAACACAGTGGATGTATAGAGACAGACTGAGCCTTTCTACTGGGTCGGTGAGGACCAAATTAATGTTGTCTGCCAGTCAAACAGCAAGCTTCACGTTGTGTGCCACAACTTTGCTGACAGTTTGTACATCATGTAGAAGCATCTCTGCACCAACTTTTGTTAGGGATTCTGACCATATGATGGCAAAAAAGCAAAGTAGTAAGTGTGTTCTATGTTTAGACACTCAAAACTCCAGGACTCTGCCTTTGCATTGCAGAGCAATGTACAAAACCCTCCAATGACTTACAACAGAGAAGAATCATCTGCATGTTCATAACATTTTCCTCCCAGTAATGCCCCATAACTCTCAGTAGCTTCATGATAGACTACCCTATACATAGCATGGTTGTATATTTATGTGCTGTAATAAACTAGTGGATTGATTGCACATAAATGCTCTACACATGACACCATCCATCCAAATGGACTGTCAAATCCACTGTAAACACACTGTGTTACATATGATTACACTTCTGATGTGACATTGAATTATTGTTAGCAAAGGGGATGTCTGTCTGGGTTTGCGCTCCTCTATTGATTTTCCTGTGAGAACATATGGCTTAGAGATGATAATGCTCCACCATAGTTGGCAGCCACTAGTGTGTGAGCCCAACAGTTTATCAATCTTCGTTCTATTATTTTGGGCCATGTTGAATGAATCAGAACAACAATTGACATCTCTCAAGCAGACATTGAATAGACAATGGTATCGTTCAATACATGTATGGTCTAGAACTTCATTTTGACCATCATATGTCATTGTCCCATACAACAATGTGCATAGTGAATCATTCTTATTATTTAATGCACATGCCTACCTTTATATCTGTATTCACTTCAGTTGAAAAGAAGTTTCGATGAGAGATAAATCATGACATGGACAGTGATGAAGAAAGTGTTTTGTCCGTCTCCATAAACGGAGTGACTAAGTTCAGTTGAGTTCTGGATATTAATAAGTATTTATCAATATGCAGATTGGGAGAGAAAACCAGACCTCTGACAATAAATGACAACACAACACCAGGCTTAGGTCTCAATCAAGTCTCTCTTGGCTCTGAAGGCCGGAGGACCATCTTTTATAGGGCACAAGAATGTAAACATAGATAGTGACAGTCAGGCAGTAATGATGTTACAACAGTCTCAGAGAAAGAGATTCACAGCTCCCAACACATGACCACTCAGACTAGAGAGTTCATAGTTGGAGCTCTCCTTGTAGTCATGACAAGGAACATTTAGCCAGTACTTTCTCCTGATCTCAAACATCTATTAACCCTGACACAAACACAATCTACTCTTATTAATAGCAAGCTTACATGAGAACATACTAACTAGTATCCAATGACTAGTTCTATTGATTAGTGAATAATGGAAGCACACAGGAAAGTGCAATTTCTTCCACAACAGTCAGATGTGTCTACAAGAGTTTTGGGTCCTATTTAAAGATGTTTCACCGGGCCTCATGCAGTATCACTGTAGGCCTTGAAAGCCTGTTCCATCTAGTATTAGGAAACACATATTCAACCATGGTCTGCGTGAATATAGGATCCCTTACTTGAACACACTCTTCCATTTCACAACATCATTGGCGGAAAAGTTATATGTGCTTTGGAGGCTGAGAGGGTCAGATTCAAATCCCTTTAGTCTGCACCGCTACACTTGTGAAGGCTCTACATTGCATGAGCTCTGGCCTCTTCATAGATTAAAGAGTGTAACATTTAGTTTTGTGGAAACCCTGCACTGATGATATAAATAAATAAATACATAAATAAATAAATAAATATTATAGTTTGAATAAATGTACAGTTTGTCAGTAGGAAAACATGTACAACATTGAACTGTCAGAGTGCTGTCACTGTCCAAATGAGGTCATTGGCCTCATGCAGCATAACACTGTAGGAGTTGATCATTATAAGGTACTCTGTTTCCATGAATCCAACACGGTTGTGTTTTTTCAAGTTTTAGTTCACTTGAAATATGATGTTAGTTCAGGTTGATGTCAGTTTATCAGACATTAAATGGTTGTGATACTGCAATACCCTTTAAACAGCATTGCCTACAGCATCACATTTGAAATAGCTATGAATAATAAACATACATTCATTGCTATTCCAGAAAACAAAGAGTGTATACTATAATTTCCTGTTCAGAACCATGTTCCCTTTACGTTTGAAAACTGGAAGCACTTTCTGTTCATTGGATGTCTCTCATCCCTCAAAAGTACTTAAACAGATGTCTCTTTTCAGACAAGATTTAAGCAGTCTTTCAAGCTGAAGTATTCAGCTAGAGGCTTTGGCTCCTTTTAAATTGAAATATGGCATTCCCTCTTCATACTGCTGACCCTTTATTACGCCACCCTGTCTTCACTGAACTACAATTAGAGTCTACATCCTCCAGTCTGCTGCACTACTACAGAACAATCTAAATTCCGGAGTTCTGTCTATGCTGCCATCACACCCACCCAATCTGTCCCCTGAGTCACAAGCTGCTGCAGATGTTCACCAGGGTACTGTCGTCAGTATTAAATAGTTCTCATACTGACACCCAGTGGTGAGTCTGGAACATGGCATCCTTCCTCAAGGTCATCCAAACATTAACTGAGAACAACAGGGATATGGATGTGCTCAATGCTCTTTGCATTTTTATGAAGTCCTTTTTCATTCTTATGAATCCTTTCTCTGAAGAAGTAAAAATGACAAACGCTATAAAAAAACATATCTGTTTAGAACTGTGACTCTGAGACTCTAGGCTACAGTATGACTGTTTATACATCAAATCATAGCACAGAACTCAAAATATTCAGTGAGCTCCTCGGGGCAACATACTGTATTCATGTTTATGAATTATTTCCATGTGTACAGAGGAAACATTTTGTATGGTTATCATTTGAAGCTTTTTTGTCTGTAATCATTGCATCACTCGAGACATTGTTGAAATGCACTGAAAGTCTCATATTTGAATATAAAAAATGAGAAAATGTTGCGTATATGGAACCTTGGTGTACCGACAGGACTGTGGTGTGACTGATGTGGAACCATTTTATGTAAATCAATTTGAAATTTTTGATGAAAATACTTTAGCATGACAGATTTTACATCAAAAACATTAGTTGTGTTAATTTATTTAGATGTGCCATTTTCAATCAATCTAAGTTAATCACATATTTACCCTTAGTCTGCTAGAGTCTGATATTAAACTTCAAGCTTGATAAAACATGTCACCCATTTAGTTGGCTGTGATGACATTTAAGGTATGAACAAACTTGTTTTTGATATCTGCATGATAAGCTTAGATGAGATAGCTTTGACTGTTATTTATGAGCATGGTGCCATCTGAAATGGACATCAAATTGATTACAGGATGCTAATTATAATCCATGCTTTGATGGTTGAATAACATCAATCCAATATCTTATTCAAATATACTGTAGCACTGCACTTAATAGTGTCATAAGTCTGTAGTTTGTTGCATTTCATTTCTCTGTTCAATAAGTTTCATTCAAAAAATAGTTTTGGTTTGTTCCACTTAGCTAGTTTTGGACTAAATGGCTTCAATAACTGGTTTTATTCCAGTCTTGTGTACTTTTCTTTTTTGTTTTGGCTCTATACTGTCTTCTGCTTCCTCTTTCCATTTGATCAGCTCCATATGTCTCTAGGATAGACAATCTTCCCTTTGTGATGTCGGACAAGATGTGTCTTCGTAGCAGTGTTTTCATGGTTTAGATATATTTTGATTTCCAACCAACACTGTAGGGTCATTGCTCCTCTAAGAATGTCCTCTATATGGTATTTTTTCTGTCTTAAGCCCCCTCACCATATGAAGCAGAGACATTATAACTATGAAATAAACCACATATATCGAAAAGGGCAGTACAAAGAAAGGTGGTACATGACCTACACTAGGACAGAAGTCTGGTTTTATTGCATAAAATAGGAGTCCCATGTCTTGAACATGTCTGGGAAAAAACACCATGTAGGGCAGGAATTGCTTGACATATCTGCAGTAAAAACCTGACTTTAGTGCACAGTGTGATAGACCAGTTCCAGTTTTAATAGCAGGTTCTCTCAGGGCTTTCTTCTCATTATTCTACTTTACAGTAATAGCCCAGAGATATAAATCTCCTTGACCTGTTTTTCTTCTATTACAGACCCAGAGTTGTTCATGGAGCCCTCTAATAAGTTACAATCCTTGCAGTATGTTGCCCTCTTCAGCATGGCTGGCAAGTGTAGGGATTTCACGCTACCAGCAGATGGCAGTGTCGATGCATCCTCGGCTTTACGTCTGTACAGCAAATGCACTAAAGACTTAAGTGAATACATGGATTTTGCCTTGTGTCAAAGACTGGCATATTACATTGTGTTCTCATGTGGTTGTCCTCGTGTTTTGTTGTCAGTTACTATACAACTCAGAGCAAGACGTTCAATGTCTGGACAAAATGGACGCAAACGAATAGGTTTGTAGTCTTTTGTTACAGTAAAACAATAACCTTGGAAACTGACGTTTTAAAGCACCAGGTCCTCCACATAGGTTTCAGATACCCCATTGTTGCTCTCTATGACATTTCTGCAACCATTGCTTCGCCTCAAACCACAGCTCCAGGTTTTTTACCCCGCTTAAAGCTGATAATGAAATGTATTTGCGGGCGACGCGAACGATTAACCAGAACAGATGTGTTCCTAGGTGAGTGCCAGAGCTGGGTCTCTGGAGCGTCGCCACTATACGCACAGCGCTCAGTCTGGCTGCCGGCAAAACTCTGAGTGATCTGGAGCCGGAGTCCCGGCACGGAGCAGAGCAGCGCTCCTCACCCACCGCTGTCACCGACGGGCGTGTGCCAGGCTCATTACAATTAATTAGCCGCTGCCGAAAGGTCCTCACACTTCAAAAGCCATCACGTCGAATCACACCCGACACAGAAGGCTTCTGGCGGGGATGTTGTCACATTTGGTGGTCTGATAAATCCAGGATGACACTCTCTGGCACACCTTTTGGTTCTTGGTCTCTCTCTTGCATCCCCAGAGATGAAAGTGGATGGGTGGTGGTATGCTTTTATATGCTTTCCAATATGGGTTGAAATGCAGTTAAATACAATTGTATGTTATCAGTCCAGACCTGTATAGGCCTAAACAATGATTGAATAGGGACAGACCTTACACAGTTTTTGTAAATTGCTGAAATAGATTGACTGGAAATAAGCTAACACTATACCTTAACACGTTTTTTTTCTTTTCTTAACACATTTGATAGTTTCCACATTCTAACTTTGATCTTTCTATATCTGGTCATTTCACTGTGCCACCCTTTTGCTCCTCAGCAAGGGAATCCTGTCCAATCATAGTCCCTGGTGATGCTGGAGAGATGGATGGTCTCAGGGCTCTGGTTGTCAGGAAAGGTGGGATTAGAAACCCAGTGGACACACACAGAGGTGACAGTGGGGAGGAGGGTGTGTGTCACTGATTCCGTGTGCATGTGGGGGTGGGGTGAGAGAGCGGGGTTAGGGATGGTGCGTGTAAAAGAGAAGCTGACAGGTTTTATTTGTCCGAGCAGTGAACATGGCCCTAAGTGTCACGTCACATCCTCACACTCTCCCTCCATCAGACCCAGCCAAGCAGACGATCCAAGGTGATGGTCACTAAGGTGTGGAGTGGTGCAAACCTTGATGGTGAGTCTGTTTACCAACACACGCATGCTACTGTAGGCTCTGACACACACTTTCACATGCACACAGGGCAAAGTGAAACTGAAGGACATTGGTGAAGTAGACACGAGTTCAGATAAGAGATCTAGTAGATATCAAAAATGTAAGAAGAGAGCTTCCAAATGATCACAACTTTTGCAATGTATGTTTTGTTTGTTTGTGAAACGTGCACCTTATTATGTGTCTTTGTGTTATTGCGTCATGGAAGTAAAGATCGTGGGACATTTTGGATTTCCCACGCTGATCTCTTTTCTTCTGCTTGTCTCGTCAAACCCCAGGACCTGTCCACTGTAGTTATGAAAGAAATCACTCTGAGGCTGTCAAGGCAGTTATTAATGGGGCTATGTATTACTGCTCTAATTAGCTGTGACACCCAACATGTCAGCTGGATCAAGATTAAATGCATGACCAATGAAACGCTCTGACAAATAGATGCCATTTACCCAGGTACTGGCCCTTTGTCTTTGTCCTCATATAATTTTGTTCTTTAATCAGGCTTATATTTGGTAAGGGTATGTATGTACTGTATGTGTATGTGAATATAAACTGTACGTGTATATGAGCCTGTTTGTTGTAGTTGTTCACCGATAATGGAGCATGTTGGATTTGTTTCCATCTTGAGATGTTTTGCAAGTTGTGTCTTGAGAAAAAGAAGAAGAGCCGCCTTCACTGTGGATAATGACGTTTAATTATCCTCATCGTGGTCTCGGATCTCCTGAATCTCGAAAAACAGCTGACATTGACCTCAAAGTGCTGGAGAATTTCCCCCCACAGAGCAGAAGTAGGAGTTATCTCCATCTTAACTTTTCAGAAAACCCACAAAGCCACCCACATGATGGAAATCACTCACCCTCTGCTCATTGCAGCATGTGCAGCATCACTATTTATGCTGCTACTTTGTCATGTTCTCATCCAGCTCAGACAAATGATATCATTGGGGTCAGATGGCTGAGCGGTTAGGGCAGTGGGCTAGCAAACAGAAGGTTGCTGGTTCGATTCCCAGCTGTGCAAAATGAAGTGTCCTTGGGCAAGGCACTTCACCCTTCTTGCCTTGGGGTAATGTTCCTGTACTTACTGTAAGTCACTCTGGATAAGAGCGTCTGCTAAATGTAATATCATTATGGAGAAGGTTTTATGTTGTTTGGATATTTCTCACCACCAATGCTAGATGCATTCAGATTCCATCCTTGATCCCCAGTGAGTGACTAGCCAAATACCACACATACAATTAGTTTAGTGGGACTATGTCAAACCCACAACTCACCATTAGTTTTATTGTTAGACGTACATCTGTCCAAATTCATATATTGAAATAATACTATTATGTCAAATGTGTTGGGAAAAAAAATCTACATGCACGTTACTGGAGATTTCAGCAGTTCATGTTGTTCCTGGTGTAAACAGTGCCCCTCGTTAAGGCTAAAAATGCCTAGTCTCCCAGCTTTAAATGAACTAGTTTTGTCAGTGAACTTCCTCTCTTGAGGCAGGTGTAAATGGTGGCCTACATACACCCTCCATAACCTTCCCTGTCACTTTGCAGAGCAGAATTACCTAGGAGGGCCAGGTTAACACAGACAAGCGCACACAATCCTATTTGAAGCCTACTCGGTGGACTTATTCACTTTTTAAATTCATATCACTCAGTGAATAGTCAGGACAGTGCAGAGAGATGTGAGGGAAGGAAGGGGAGGGGGAACGCTTAATATAAAACCCAAATCCCATTAGAGACAGACCCAGAGAAAATGAGGGAGGGCATGATGTCGCCCGAACACAGGACAAGAGGAGGGCACCCCGTGATGGGGGTCAGAGATGACGTCCCAGGGTGGCCACATTTCTTTAATTCCCCCTCTTTTTTTGGTTTCCGCTGTTTCCACCCATCAAACTGAAAATTGCCTAAAGTGAAATTTATCATTACATGATATGTGTCCACTGAGGAGCGGGGCTAGAAGGAGCAAGTGACTTATCTGTCTCAGAAGCAGGTCTTTGGGGTAATAAGCCATGCATGAGAAGCTGTTCCCAGCCCTGAGTGGGGTAGAGGTGTCGGACCGTTCTAGCCTGCAGACCCTGAAGCTGCGGTGGACTTAGAGTGGCCTTCCTGTATAATTAGTATCCAACACCATGTTAGATGTACTCTGTGATGGTTTACCTCATGTTCTCTTGTTCTTCATTTTCCTCACATAATATCTCTCTTTTCCTCTCTTTCTCAGATCCTTTTTCTCATTCTCTCAGTTTTTCTCAGACTTTTACGCACACACACACACACACACAAACACACACATCGACACACACACACAAGACACACACTGGTGAAGGATATTCAAGTTATGGTTACAGTTACCTCAGCGGAGATTCAGTTCCGTGAGGAACGTTTACGTTACCTAGTGTTTATGTGCAGAAGTGGTGTGCCATACAGTTTTGAGTACTGTATATACTACTGTATGGTATGCAGTTTATCTGACAGGTCATTTTATATAGTTCAGGAGGTTTTACGAACAACCCATGTCTGTACATTCATTGTCAAGTACTAAGCATTTGCTAACCAAAACACGTTCAGATAAGATTATTCATTGTGCTAGCATCCTTCGCCAGCCCACTGTAACTAAAAACAAAACTATAATAGCCACTTCAGTTCAGGAACAGCCCACACGTGCTACGGCCCTTGTTTTCTATGCTCCAGTGTGGTTGTGAATATTCATCACTTCAGAGGGAAAATGAAGAAACAAACGACAGTGACATGGGAGGGGGCAAAGTGGTTTAGCTCGCCTGCCTCGTTAAAGAAAAGATTAATTAGTGGACTTGGAGCAATATATCAGGAGATTATGTCAGCTTGAAATGTGTAGAGTGATTACTGATCCAAAAATAACAGTTTCATAGTCAGATATTGCAACTGATCTTTAAAGACAATGGCTCCTTGGAAACATACAATGCAACACCTGATCAATTTCTGTATGATGTTCTATTCAAACAGATAGACAAAGAAGAGTTCCATTGTAAACTTAAGTCATGAGAGATGTTCTTGATTGCGTAATTAGTTTAGTTTTAAAATTGGACTTTCATAGACACATGTATCATCTACCTTAGAATAACGTTCCATATTAAACCAAATTCATCAATTTCATATAATCACCCATGGCTTGAGGTAAGGGGTAAATACTCCTCTCATGGACTTATATATTGTATTTAAGGCACGGAGTCTTTTCCTACTTTTTAATTAATCCCATAAATCATTATTAATAACCTTTAAAGCTTCCCATCTGCATGACCATAATCACCGTAGTCAATCTTTGGTGTCAGATTTGATTGCCAATCCATGTCCTTTTCTAATTGACCTTGTCCAGTGAGGACAGAGAACACAATATAGCCTTTCCCACTGGTACCACACTTCCTCCTGATCCAAATGAAGACTGCTCTGAGTTTGCTTAGCAGATTGGATTAAATCACAGTACTTTTTATGGCTGACATTACCAGTTCAATTTCAAAGCGCTATGATGATGAGAACCCCCATATATTTTGGGGGTTCAATTTTCATCTAATGAAATAGTTCAACGGACAACAAAGAATTATTTCCTATTCCTCATGAATACAAAACCAAAGTTTGACATGTAAAAATGTGTAATTGTTTGATAAAGTTGGTAAAACAGATCACTAAAAGCTAGAAGTACTACTACTATTAATAGTAGTACTACTTCTACATTAAAAATAATAATATTAATAACACAATATTAAGATCAGTCATTTACATGTTGACCTTCAAATATAAGAGTATTAGTCTAGTGGATACCAATATCCATCAGTATTTGACCGGGGGATCTATGATGTTCTTCCAAAACAATGATGCCAATTTGTATATATTTTTTGAAACAGAATCATCAACAGTGTTGAATCTTGATGGTAGTAATAATGGATTTCTGAAAACCACATGTTCTAAGTTCTACATAATGTATATAAAATACAGTCACCTGCCTCAGATAATCCTCTGGATATACCCAATATCCTATGAACTTTAACAACATTTACAATAGTCGCATCAGTTTGGGTTTGACATGTAACCCTAACCTGTCTACTCATCCCAGCCTGCCTTGACTCATCATCTTGAGTATAACAAAACTAAATGAAATCATTGTAGAGTAGTGATATGCCTGCTCACTCTATCGTAGTGCCTCACTGCATGCTGTGTACAACAGCACACTGTATAGGCAGCATGATTTATTTAAAGCTTTAGATTGTAGAAATGTTATTTAGTGGAGATGGCAGGCGGTAATAAATCCTCATCAGCCATGGAACATCCTGTTAGCTCCTCCTGTCCTGGCGACAGATTTTTAATAAGCCGTGTGTGGTCTTATATGTGTGGCTGACATTTACTGGCTGTCAGAGCCCTCATGTCTATCAACTCACACACCATGCACACCAAACACACCCTGCTACCCTAGCTCTAGAGCCCATTAGAATATGTAACCATGTCATGTGTACCTTTCAAGGTGTCAGAGAAAGTATTTTGTTGCACCTAATTGATTTCTTTTCAGCTGTGCAAATGAGTTTCTTATTTCTGTATAAGTTATCTATATGGAAATGTAACATTGTAAGGACATTACCAAGTTCTCTTCACCTCTCACTGAAATATCTTCCTCCTGGGGCAACTCCCTTTGTTGCTGTATGCTGTTTTGCTGATTCTGTCAGCAAAAAATAATTGGTGTCCATTTTAACTCCCCTTGAGTTTTAATTTCTCAGAGCAGATAGATAGCTAAGTCCAATTATGGGGTGTAAATAACATTTGCTCTCTAATTACTTCAATAAAGATTTATTGCTTGGTCTCTGTTTTCTTTTTGTAAAACATTTCAGTGCCAACTGAAGAGACAGGAGCAGGTGACATTACGTAAGAACTGGCACTAGGCCGGATTCCTGCAGACATAAGCTTATTTGGATGTTCCATGTAAAAAGGAATGTCCATCAAAGAGTTTAGTAACAATAGTGCAAAGTGAGAATGACCTAACACGCTGAATCTCAAAATACAGTAGGTTTCAAGGCAAAGCTGACATACATTTCTCAATAATAAGCATGTGCACACACATACACACTTGACCCTCTAGAAATGTACTAATGTATTACCTCCCTGGAATCAATTTTAACCAAGATAACCAAGTCACAAATTGTTACCTATATTTTTTTGGGGTGACTACATTGCTGTTTTAGCACTACTAAAATGAGGCATGTACCAGCTTGGTGTTTCAGTTATACATTTCATGTTAATAACAAACAAACATGCAGCATGGTGGATCAGTATTGTCTTGCCAGGTGGGTTTGGGTTCACTTCCTCCCTCCCTTCTCTCCTCCTCTGCCTGTATTAATAGCTCGTCGGGAGAGGGGTCTGTATGTCCGGGGCTATCTCTGGAGGAGACAAGAGGGAAGCTAAATGAAGCCTGAACTTGAGAACAGGCCAACCTAGTCTTCTCGTGGGGATGCTCCACGCACATTAAGTGAAACATCAGTAATGTGAAAAACAAATGGAGGGATGTGTAAACCCCCAAAGACTCTACCCTACCAGCGAGGCTCAGCTCCTACCATAAATCTCAAGACCTTTATGCATTCGACTTGTATCAAGACAGGGAGGGGGTGCAGGTATGGGTGGGGGTAGGGAGGTGGAGGGGGAGGGAGAAGGACAGCTTTGTCAGGAGGAGATGTTCCATTACAGGATGTGGGCCATCTCTGGCTGAGGACTGCAGGTCGTTGTCTCTCCGCCAAGTGGCATTCTAGGGGCACTGAGCATTCAGCAAAGTTGGGGCAATTAGCTAGCAATGCTGTTGTCCATAGAGTCTTCTTTTTTCTGCAGGAACAGTGGCTTTGTAGCTACATGTTTTCGCTAAAGAGATAGGGTTAAGTACAGCAGCAAGGGGTTTTGCTATCGTAAAAGATATATCATGTTGGTGAATAGAACATCTTGGCATAGTTACTAGCCCCTGGGCATGGTGGATGATAGACCTTTATGTTGCTCTTACAAAGGGTACAGTATTCTCTGTTCAGTTATTTGTGAAAGGCAAAATGGACGATTGTTCTCCATTTTAAGTTAACTTTTTGGGCAATGTGGTGAAACCTTTATGCAGTCAATTCAATGAGGAAGTTTATCGGTTACTGCTTTGCATTACATGGATACGTTGAAGAGTTATTATAATAATTGGAAGGAGTGCATAAAAGTCTGTTTTCAGGATACCAGTGAAGTACAATCTGTTTTATTGTGGTAGTAATCTATTCAAATCAATCTAATCCCAACCACACAACTATAATGCCTTACATGACTTACACCACGCAAGTACAGTGTATAAATCTAAAACTAAACCTAACATAAACCCGACAAATAACCTTAACCAAAGCTCAGTGAAGCATTTACAAGCATGTGTAGTTTAGTAGGGGTTTCATTTTGGGCAGGGAAATAAACATGATACAAAGGTTTCATGTGAAAATACGATTGTGGTCTAGGCTGTGTCTCCGCTCTTGAATAAAATACATATTTCAAGATTAAATTTAACACATTCGCCAACTCAAATCAGTGGCAGCTAAAATGTCATATGCCATTTATCAGACCGGTTGACTGAACAGTTTGCAGATTGTGTGAGAATTACCTTTCTCCTCTCTTCCCCTGTGGCCTGTACCCACGCCGATTGGTCCAAGACGTTTGCCTGGCCTCATTTGCTGGTTAATTGCATTTTATAGTTGAGCTAAAGACCTGTCATCTGTTTCTGCTGTTTCATTTATCTTACAAATAACCTGGTGAAGGTAGATGAAAGCACTTGCCTCTGCCAAAGAGCCTCCTAGGATCAAATATCACAGTTTTTTTATTGTAATTTCGTACCTGTTTATGTGTTATGTGATTAACAAACTCGTATGTGAAATTTAAAGAAATACAAAAGGACATTCCTGAAATATAAAATGCTTAAATGCTATAAAATTCAGGTAAATCAGATTGCCAGGTAAAAATCAGTCTTCATTACAAAAACAGGTGTGATGAAATTGTATTAGTATCATGAATTATCAAAGGTAGGCCTACTTATTCACTAAGCTATCTTCGATTCACCTTACCTAAAATAAAGTAGGACAGTAGGCCTTTATTAAATCAAATACCAACATTTCCAGAAAATGTTGTGCATGCTAAAGAGTCAATAACATATCCAACATGAGATAGTATTATTAAGTCTAAGGCAGTGTATCCTCCTACTGTGAACACTGTCCCCATTCCTTGTAATTATGTAAATTACACATTAACGAGGTGTAATTGTGAATTCATAAAACAGCGGGGATAAACTGGATAAAGACGGCACTTCTTAATAAGGCGAGGGGGACTCTTTATCATCGAGGGGCTGAATATGTTAATTGTTTATCCACTACTGTGTTTTACATGCAGCATATTCATTTGCCAGGTCACATGGGTTAGTTAAAACTGTTTATTTCACATCATAAATTAGTTTGGTATAGAACGGCATCTATATTTCACATTATTTCGAAAGAACCTGAAGCTACTGCAACATGGAAAGCTAGCTGTCAAACACTTTCCACAGTTAGTTCTGGAAATGTGTTAGGCCTCCTTCTGTTTCTGGGATGTGGGTTGAACAGCTTAGCCCACTGATCTGCAGATGACAGAGTAAGAGTGTCAGGGGGAGTAAGGATGCTTTTGCATTCTTGACACATACAGATGTCTGGACTCAACTGCACATGTCAGGGTTTTAATTAGTTTTTACATAAAATCGATAGGGGCTGATTAATAAGACAGAGGCCAGGACCAGGGTTGAGCTGGGTAACTAAAACAAGAGAGCTTGCTTAAGGAGAAAAAATAATTGTATGAATTATTGAGAAAGCTGTCGGGCTTGAGCAATGATCCAACGTTTTTAGCTTTTTTGAATTCCTCCCTGGACATTTAATTTACTGTACTTAGGTTGATGTACTTTCCCAAAAAACATGTTCAATGGACTAGATTAATTTCATATTGTGTTGCTAATTATTTCACAGATTACTGTATTTTTGGATGGAAAATAATAGGATATTTGACTTCATCTGTAATACTATGCAATTGGAAATTATGTCTGGATTGGAATTACGGGAACATTGTACTTAATAAAAGGCAAGAAAACAGTGATTCCCCTGAACTTGCACTGAATATTTTCTTTATCACCTAGATAGATAAATAGATAGATAGATAGATAGATAGATAGATAGATAGATAGATAGATAGATACACCTACTGTACCAGGGTCTATAAGAGAGCATGTGACTCCCTGTTAGTGTGACCACTGTCTTACAGAGTACACTGTTCAAGTAGACAGCTAGGATCTACCTCATCACATTCATGCTTTATTATAGAGACCTAATTTCTTCCCTTGCCACAGGAAGGGCTGTTTGTGCAAAATTGCTGATGGAAATTAACACTGTAGTATTGAACTGACAAATATACATTTTACAAGTATGTTATTAATAGTCTTTGTACAAAGTCAGCTCTGTAAAAACCATGTATTCCAGAGATGACTTTAGACTTTAATAAGATGGGGTTAACAAAAGGAAAATGACCTGGAATATTCACCCCTCTCTCCACATGCCTATGAAGGATGTTGCCACAAGCCAGCCAAATGGCCATTCTCTCATGTGATTAATGTGTCCATGTCCACAGCTATGTCTGGCAGGGTCTTGTCTGACTTGTCTGAAAAGTTCAATTGTATTCATGGCAAGCAGCATTTAATTCAAATGAGGACATTAGAATTGCAAATGGGACGGCTAGTTTAGAAGTTCAAAGTCCAAGTACAGTGTCTTATTAGGATATATTGTGTGGAGAAAAAAAGGGCCAATGACTGGATGTGTGCAAGCAACCAGGCAACAGGGAGGGGGAACTATTGTAATGAACTTGTCAGGTAAATTAGGCATTTGGTTTGTAAACTGTCTTTGTTCTTGAAAATACCTTTTTTACTTTGAAATGTACCAGATCTGACAATACATATATTAGCTCTGTTCTTCCACGTAACAAAACATGTATAATTACATTAATTTATAATCAAATGATGGCTCTCACTACCAAACAAATCTTATTTTATAGTTGTAGTTGGTTGTAGATCCCCTGTAAAGCATGGCACTTTTAATTGAAATGCTCTTAAATGTGATTGATAAAAATAGAACCGTTTAGTATGGATTGATCACTTTCCATCACATTCTTCTCCCTATATACCAAATATTTCTTCCTAGTGTTCAGAACTGCCATTTGCATGTTAATTAAGGTTAAGGGCAGAAGCCACTAATTACAATCCAGTAAAGTCCTGCCTAATGGTCCACTAAAGACATAGCCTGGCTCCCATAATTCCATTATGCTAATGCTAGATGGGGAGAAAATCCACGGACATAGAAAACCAGACCTTTTATGTTTAGAATCTGGTCTTGAGCAGGATTTGAATATATACTAACTCTACAGAACAAGCCTCTATTCTTAGTGAGTTCCAATAAGGCAAACAGGACAGTATCGTAGTTTACAGTAGTACTGAACACTGGAATCAACTGGATATATACTGGAATCAACCGGATAGCTATTTATGCAACCTCAGAACGACAAGGTACCACAATTAAAAATAACATTACCTGGGGAGGATGGAGGAAGTTGAAGAGTTCGAGTCCACCACCCTACACATCTGCTTTCAAAGACAAAATAAAAAAAAATACAACTTGTTTTAGTTCATCTGGTCAAATTAAAATCCTTGGTGAATCCTTGGTGAATTTGACCTTAATTACTTTAATGCCTCAGACTGGATGAAACCATCTCAGCGTAAAGGACGTCTCAATACGTAAAGTGTCATTGCTTTGTATTCAAAGAGTTGCTGTTGTGGAAGAAATTTAGATTTCCTGTGTGCTTAAATGATCTGACTGTTTCAACCACAAATATTCAAGTTTTAACCTTGCTGTGGGAGCCTGAAATCGAAAGGAAACACACATTATAGTGTATATACAGATATGGCACATGCATTGTGAATGAATACCTTCAGATCACATTCATTCAAACAAACAATCAAATACAGTGCTGTGTTCCGGTCATTGTAACACTAATACATTAGTTAAAATTGGAAGTTACTGTAAAAAAGTAGATACTGGCTATGCATTAATGCTGCAATCACATTTGTAGACTTTTACAGTAGTTTCACATTGCATTACACGTAAGTGTATAGTAAAGTGTATAGTAATAGTACAGTAAGTTGATTCTTACTGCCTATATTGTAGTCAGAGACAAACAGTGTTTGTTCATTTTGGTAAAGCTATGCTGAACCGATAATCAAGGAATAGTGTTTTATTAAAAGCATTAGTGATTCAATTGAAATACTTAATATGTTGTCAACAGGTTGAACAAATGCTAAGGTAAAAATAGTGACAAGTAGTCATGGATCTTTGCAGTAGATCAAATACCACATTATACATAGTTGACACAAGCACTACAACCAACATTAAGTCACAAATAAATATTCATCTCCAGCTGTAATAAACGGATCAGTGAAGTATCTGTCATTGTTTGAAAACTTCAACCGTGAAGAGATTAAGGTTTCCAGACTGACACTAAGGCTGGATTAGAGGAATGGTGAACTGACTCAGAATTGACTGAACTTCTTCTCCACTTTTCTTGGGATCTACCTTTCCATATCATTCACCGAGGAGGGTTGAACGGTTAAGTTGCAGACTCAAGATTTGCAGTGTGTTCTGTTTTGTGTTCTTTTAAAAGACAAAATGTTCACTGCATGAACCTTTTTGAAGTGCTTTGCATTCTAGCTAAATAGTAAAGTCAGATGGAAAAGGTTCCCATTATACTCTTCTCCCTTTTCTGTCAAGAAAGATAGCTTCACATTTGCCTGAAAGTCCATGGCTAACCAAATACAAATTCTAAGTAAAATGATCATATTCAGTAAAAAGAAATGAAGTGGTTCTATTGGCCCTTTAACAGTTTGACAAGACAGCTAATAAACAAATCATCTCTGTCTGTCTTTGGAATGAGGTTTAGTTAACCTGTTTAGTGTAGGTTGCTAAGCTTGTGAAAATGTCCTCAGGCAAGAGCCAGGTGACCATGGTAAATAACAAATCTTTCCTTGACCCTTTCCTCTTCCCCATCCGCTGTGATGTCTTAATGGTATCAACAGGAGAGATTGGGGCCCGATTCCAGTATCTGAACAAAATCTCAAAGCCATCATCCTCAGTGTTTGTAGTAATTGCAGGACTGTCAGTTCCTACAGGGAGAAAAAAAAGAAAGAAAAGCCTAAATCCAAAGCTTCAGCTTGACTGAGTGGGTCAGCGGAAATAAATGGCTTCTCAGTGTCACTGCTATAGGTCTCGGTCAAGGAGAGGGAAGTTTTTCTCTCTTTCGCTCCTCTGTCTTTCTGAAGCATCTTTCCCACACAGATAAAAAGACAGGTGTTAAATGCACCCCAACCTTCTCCAGTCTGTCTCTCAACCATGCTCTCTTATCAATCAGGGCCATGCATCTGTGCTCCATATTACCATGAAACCATTGAATGTGACATCATTAGCATAGCAATGAAAACACGCATGCTACTGTACTGTGCGTGCAGGAGGTGACAATCCTAAGAGGTGTTTAGAAGAAGTAAAATAAAATAAATTAAAATATGTTCCTTTGAAGTAGCCCCCCTTGCACATCTGGCTGCATTAGGTTGAAGGAGAATGTGGAGTATTGGAATATTTAGCACATTTTCTGGAGTGTATGTGGTGTGTGTGTGTGTGTGAGTGTGTGTGTGTGTGTGTAAAGTGTGTCATAACATAGCTTTGGAGAGCTACTTCAGCTCCCACCTGAGAGACGGGAGGCAGGCGGGATGTTGGCACAGGCAGAAATGGCAAGTGGCAAAGCAGATGGTCCTCCGCTTACCATCATTTCCTCTCCCATAATGCTTTGGGAGCATAGCACCGACATAGCCGTGTCCCTCAAGGGAGGAATTAGCTACAGGGCCATAATTTTTTTAGGACAGAACAAGGCCCCCACACTACAGAGGACCCTAATTATTTACCAAAACACCCAGATCTGGTGCCCCATAGACTTTGTTTTGAAAGCGACACAGGACAGTGAAATAGAAGAGAACGGAGTGACGGTACCTTCCCTCCTTCCTTCCTGCTGCCACCTGCCTCGTTATCCCCCTTGCACACCGTGCCAAAGAACCGGACGACATATCCAATTGGAGCTTTTCATGATGTTCCCCTTCTCCCTGGCTCCCACCATTCCCTGTTCTTTTTATGGGCTGCCCGGGCGGCAGATGGAGCACGTCGTCTCTGCTCCACCCATACTCGCTTTCAGCCGTTTGAACAGGTAGAGCAGGACCTGTCTACGTTGCCCCCGCCAACACCGGACTCTGGTTTATTCGTTAGCTGTCCTAATTGCCGTAGCATGCATTTGAGAATTGGTAGGATGTTGGCATTTCAAAACATTGAAAAAGTAGTTGTTTTAAGTTCTCCTGAGGTGGATGCACTTTAACGTCTTAAGCAGAGTTCCTTGAGGTCTTCAGCACGTTTACTGGACATGTATTACCCATCAACAGAGCATGATTGAATAGAACTGCGTAGCATATTTGATATGTTCTGTTTCTGTAACCTGTGCTCTTGTGACAACACACCCTTTTACTCAAACAAACACACACACACACGTACATACACTTCCCATTATTACCCAATCCGTCCAGATGGTTGTCATCTGGCTGTCCTCTCTTTCATCTGGTGGCCTATTTCTCCAGCATTGATGGACGGTAATAGTCTTTAAATACGCATATATTTCCTGATCCCGATATTCACTAATCCTAATCTATGAAAAATGATGCTTGGTTGTTTTTAATCTGAAATCATATCTTGCAAAAGTACAAAAAGAGACATCATACAAAAAATGCATGAAAACATTATACTGGTTTGAGGCTGTGTGTGTCTGTACAGTGTGTGTGTTTATGTGTGTGTACACAGATTTATGATTGTCTTCTTAACTTACATCAGCCATCTAAGTGTGTTAACTCTATGAACTTTCAGAGGTTACTACTGTGGCAAATGCAGTGTTCTCTCAACTATTGGTTTAATGATCCAAAGCAGATATACTGTTGAGAACAGGGACCTCACCATCCATCACTGTTTTACAAACACTTGTATGATTACTGAGGCCAGAACGGTATTGCATAAATAAGGCATTGTTGAATAAATCACCAAACATTAGCAAGGGCTTATCATTTTTTCAGATAATGAAGACAGGTTTATGGAGATATCACATTCATCCCAATATAAAGCCCATCAGGAACTAACATTTTTCATGCTCAAACTAACCTGCTGGTAATGATCTGGTGCTAAATTCTCTGCTTATAAACATATACAGTATTTATTTATCCCCAGACAGGTCAAAAAACTTCACTTATGTTTAGACAACCAGAACTGATCTGTGTTTAAGTGTTTGTGTTGGAGTGGGGGGTGTGCATATGTGGTGTGTGGAATACACATGTAGCGTGACAGGTGCAGGGATTTTACACTGTCTTAAAATAGAAGATGAATACCAGTCTGGTACGAATACTGTTACTGCATGAGTGTGGGGATGATGGGTAGAGTATATACAGTATGTGTGTGCAATATTTGAGATATGTGCGGTGTGTGAGATATTGCTAGCTTGGCTGTCACACCAGAGGCCTGTAATTGGGTTTAGTCTGAGAGCCATGTGGTAAACAGGACTGTAGCTCTGCAGAGGTCAGCATGTACTGACCTTCAGCACACAGAAACCAGCCGACGCCCAGGGCTCTTCACTGGGAGGCTAGTCATTGGCTGTCCTCACACCACGGACTTTTGGGGGGGAGTAATCAGATAAATATATATTTTTTTCAAAATCATGTTCTTTGTGGAGGGCACCTTCCGGAAAGATCACAGGTCTCTTGTCTGATCAGGTTCAGCCATCCTCCTCCTACAGATAAGGTGAGCAGAGCCTCTGGTCTGCTATGCTCACTGAACAAAACAAAACAACAAAAGAAACAAACAAAATATATGTTATTACTACAGTACACATGTCCAGCCTGGCCAGACCAAGCCAGCTCTAATACACAGCTCCAACCCAAGGTTGGGTAATGCAGGTGGGCGTAAAGCAGAATATCATTATACAAGACAGAGGATGCACTTAGTTCAAAACAAAACGATTCTTGAAGGCTTAACATTTACATGCATATTTACATTTCGAAGAAATACACGAGTCAAGTGGATGTTGGATGCAACAACCATCTCCACTCTATCTCTATCAGCCTACATGGCCACTATTAATGGGACTCTTAAATGGCCCTTCCGCATGGTTTAAAATGGCATTAGATGATGGATGCTAGGGGGGCTAATTGGGAATAACGAGCCTGTTATTGGGGCATCGCTCCTCACCTAGTGAACTAAATGAGCTTAGTCATACATGCAGGATTATGCAGGACCTGGAAAGACCTGGAAGAACCTGCACCAACTAAGGACTTGTCCCAGCAGGCCCAGAGGTGGGGTGTTTTTTTTCTGTATTGATATCGCTTTGCAGATCTTTGCAGGTCTGTTTCAATGTTAAACCTAAGCTTTCACAACAAATCAAGAATGTGAACAAATCCAAGCCAAAAACATGTTTAACCTTGTGTATTGTTTCTTACGGTATATCAACTGCGTAGTGATGTGTAGTCATTTAGATGGGCTCATAATAACTGTCCCTGTATACTGACTGCTTCTCACCACTCTATCTTAATTAAGAAGCTGAGCTGCTTGTGAAGGCTTCATGAGGTCAAAGCTATTCACTTACAACCTGGCAGGGATCCTTCACAAATCTGTCTATATTGACACTTGAGGATAATCATATCGGTGAACTCTGGAGATGGCGTGTTGTGTTTGCTTCTGGTCTGGGAGCTCTGTGTCTTCTCCCTGATCGGGCGTGGGGGGGTCCGCCCTTTTGCCTGCCCTGATGAGAGATAAACCTGTCTACAGCCGTCACCATTTATCTTTGTAGTCCACATATCAATCCATGACACAATGATTTTAAGGACGATATGATGGCTCCTTGGCTCAGAGAAAGGATAATACAATTACAGGCTTATTATAGGGAAACACAATAACCTCACTACGTTGGAAATGCATAGGAACCCCTGACAGTGTCATTTTATGACTCCGAAAATGTCATATGGAACAGGAAAAAAAGGGAGAATAAAATCCCATTTACATCATCACCCCTAAACATGCAGAAGCATTAAAGCTTCACATCTTTATTCCTTGATACCCAACGCTTCCTAGACACCCCAGTCTTCCACTCTCCCCAGGGCCACAATGCCCAGGGACAGCTTGATGGAGTGGAGTGGGATGGTACGGAGACAGACCACATGGCTGAGGGAATTCAGCTGTGACACATTACCTCTAGAGCTGGAGTAGGCCTACTCACAAGAAACCTATTAGCAAAGGCATCTAGGCAGCACATCTCAGCGACCACCCCCTACAAACACACACGCACACAGACACACACACATGTAGAGTATATATACACACATACTGTACTGTCTGTGCAGAACCAAAAAGTGTGCCAAGAACACACAGATAAACACAGACAGAACACTGTTGGTGACCTAACTTTCCAGTACAAGGGTGGATGAGTTTGTCAACATGTTGAAATCATAGAGATGTTTACTTCACTTTTATATTTCCACTTGCCAGAAGAGTGATATGGAAAATCCTTAATCTGTACACCGCATAATACCACAAGGCTGTATGCGAAGCGCTGTGTGGTATCACACAGTATATAAGAGTAGTGCCATGTCTCCTATGAGAAGTGAATAGGGAGAAAAGTATGTTTTGCTGCCCTCATGTGGATTTTACAACAGCTATGGATATGCATGGATTTACATAAATTTGTCTTTGTAAGAAGGTATTGTGAACAGAGGGGTGCAGGAAAGAGATTACTTCGCTGTAAGTATGTATTTGAGCATGCTCCGTTCTCTCACCAGCTATGTTTTACGTGGAAAATAGAGAAAATATTTACGAGGGTTAGGCTTCCCTTCTGGCGAAGGATCTCTCTTGAATCGAAATAGCATGAAACAGTAAGGACTATCCGGCAATTAACAATTAACCTTTTACTTGATAATTACTGTCAAAAGAATACATGTGGACTCACCGACTCCAATCATTTACAATGACATCACCAGTCATCTTGGTCACCAGCAAAATATACTTAATTACCTACAGTATGAACCATAGTCAGTCACTGTGCACCTGCAGGAGAAATGACTAATCGGCTTAGGGACATGTTGGAGGTGAAGTGCTGAAGTCCCCAATCAGCAGTGCTCTGTGGAGGCTAATCTCTACTAGTGATGAGTTTCAGGTGACAGAACGGATTGTGTTGTCATTCAGGGGAACAGAATTTGACTGGCTTTATTTCTGTATGATGGTATCAAAGAAAAGTTACCCTCTGTGACATACAAAAATAATAACACTTTTAAGTTTGTACATTTAGATTTGTTGTTGTATGTTATGTTTATCTGTCTACTGTATCCGAACATTTACACTGTGGTTGTAACAAATGTCATGTTTATGTTGGAGTTCAACTTCGAACTAGGAATTTCCTAAACACTCAACAGTGATTGATAACAGCTGTACACTCTAATCCTTGAATTACACTGGACTAACACACAAGGAACATTGTGCTAATGTTTGCTTTATTCACGCAAATACTATGTAATTCTGCAACCAAGAACCTTCTGTACACAAATGATATGTCATTCAGTTGCCTTCAGCCTGCATTCAGCAATGAGGTTTATGACTGTTTTTGGACAAAGCTGCTTGAAGCTGTCAGGGCTTGTGAAGCGATAAAACCAGAGGAGGAGAATGGCACCTTCACTCTGACACATGAAAAGAATCACATTCTCACAGGAGCCAACTGTATGGAACAGATACGGCCTATTCCTCCACCCTGACAAACAGCCCCACTATATTAACTTATTCAAATAAGAGGTCATGCGCGTTTGAACATGGACCTGTCCCAAAGAGCACAGCTGAGCGTGAGGAAAATGGAGTGATTGTACTTTAGAATTAATGCCTTTTAATCTCTTCCTTCTCAGTCATTGAGTCATAATGAAAAAGTGAGAAAGGCCCAGATAGAGGGAGGGGAAATAGTTTTGGAGAAGTGGGATTGAATGTCCTTTAAAAATGGTGACTCACTGACCTAATCTAATGATATGAAGGCTTTTCACTCTCTTAGAGTGATCTTACTGAACTCACAAAGTAAAGTGTGTCCCCTCAGACTCCTCTCTTTAGCAATCAGTGAGACCATCAGAAAGGTTAAGGGTTATGACCCTACCCCTCCTTCTTTGTCCAAGCTCTGCCCATGCCCAAGAACACAGTTGCTTTACTTCTTTGAATTAATTTACCAGTATTTGATTTAGCAAAATAAGATATTCCACCATTTGGCACACAAGAAACCCAGGGTCACTTTGTGGATACATAATACAATCCACTTTTACCTTTTGCCCAATTATTGTGTGTATGTTTGCAAAAACTAGGGGTAACTAAAATAATATTCTCATATGAAGCACATTTTTCAACTGGTGTCTCTTAGAGAAGCAAAGGTTTAGCGTACCTCATTGACCATCTCAACACTCAGTATGTGTTCTTCTACATCTAAGTGCTTTCTTGTGTACCAAAGGCAAATCACTTTCTGTTTTTTCCCCCATATCTTTTTGCTTTTTTTCCTGAAGATAGACACCATGCTGCGCTGCAGATTGAAGATGCAGCATTTGAAAATCAACTGCTTGGCTCGGTACTTTGTTTAATGGACTAATCTCTGCTAAACTTCGTAAATGAGGGGTTTATGAGAGGACTCCAGGTAATTGTCAAGGATGAGAAACCTGCAACAGAGCGATGGAGACAAACAAATAATGAATGGAGCTTCACACATATGTGGTTTGAATCCTCAGGCTTGTAATGGACAAGACTAAAGACAGATGAGAAACCAAAAAGATGTCCTTCCTCTTATGTACTTTGCCTGATAACTGTACTGATATGTTTGTTTCATGTCTGTGGTTCTAAACCAGACTGAATACTGGGTGTTCCAATGTTCTTTACAGTATCACATGAGACACAATACATTTGTCTTCAATGGATACAAGAGTCAGTGCAAATTGTAACACATAGGACTTGGTTATCTAAAGTTTTACTTTACCACATCAATTGCAGTCATCGCGATCAGATTCTCAGGTAATAGATTATTGATTAGAATTTGCAGCAAATTGTAATTATGTTATTCATATATCTCATTTTGCTAAAAAAAAGAAGAAGAATTGGTTCGCAAGGCATTGTGGGATGAAATTTAAGAACAGCTCTAATCCAAGTATACACGTATCCCTAAATGGAAACACCTGCCAAATCAGCTTCCACTCCAGCGCTTTCCACACAGAAGGAAGTAATTTACCAAATGTACTGTAACAAATGAAAATGTTACTGGTAAAGAAATATTTTCACAATATGGATTAGCCCACGCTTACAACATAGCAAACATTTTACGGAATATTCAATGGAGTAGCAAAGCTTTGTTAAAGTTTGTTCAAATCCTCCAAATAAAGTATATTCGAACGACCACCACAACCCAACTCTACAGATGCACAAACAATGTGTTTGGTGATGCATGCTGAAGAAACCTAGAGTAGATGCAGTGCTGTAACCGTGAAACAGCTGTGTACCTTGTTTTTTCCATCGGTAGAGTTATAGTTGTGGCTGTCATTTGAATAAAAAGCAATAAGCGAAGTTTAATGTCAGAGTGTGTGTGAATCTAAGTCTTTAAATCGACCGCCCTGTTAATGTAGAGGGGTTGATTGGTTGTGTGTCAAATTACAATGGATAATGACGGACATTAACCTATAATGACTGAAAGAGTCTCCCGAATAAACCAGCCTGCGCTGTTTAACCATCCCATTATTTTCGGATGGTGCTGACCAGTGATATACTGGAAAGTTTCCAAGGAAAGATGCTTTGTTAGTAGGCAATATTTATTTTCTCAACACCTTCAAAATAGTAGCCTGGCTGCCAGCCCAACTTATCCCCGCCCACAAAATAATTTGGTCGGGAAGTTGGGTCTGGGGTGGCTCGTTTGGGGGAAAAACTATGTCCGAACAGGAGCTGTTCGGACCAATGAAATTGTCAGGGCGGGCTTTATATGATGATGGACAGATGATGAACAGTAACATAATCAACCACGTCAGCAAAGAGCGCTTGGGTTGAATTTGTTTTCAACAAACAACATATTATGTTGCTCTGATTGGTTGTAGGTCTATCCAATTGAGCAATTAATTGATTTGTTTGCCCAACGGAGAGTTATCAGCAGTGTTGCTCAGCAGTGTTGCTAGGTCTGCGGTTTTCCCGCGGAATTGGGCTGCTTTTGAAGTGTTGCCACGGGTTGAATTTTTCGTCCGCTGGTTTGGGTAGACCTGTTTTGCATGCAAATTATATAAATATCTTTACATTTTGGGTTTCAGGCTGTTTAATTGTACTTGTACTTTTTGAGTTTCATTTTGTTTAATTGTAACTTGTAAAATAACTTGTAAAATGTTTTAACACTGTGCGTGTGCACACGTGCCTAATGCTCATGTCTCCTGGGAAAAGCTCCTGAAAACTGCTTTTAATGCTGGCATACTAAACATTTGGTGTTACTTTGTAGATATTACGATACATTTGGCAATGATAGCAATGCTGTTGGACTTCTTGTTCTGATATTGGGCTGGTTTTTGGGCTGGTTATGATTAGCCATTGGGCTGGTTTTGGGCTGGTTATGATTAGCCATTGGGCTGGTTTTGGGCTGGTTATGATTAGCCATTGGGCTGGTATTGTAACACAGACCTGGCAACCCTGGTTATCAGACTCATATTCTGACTAGAATTATGCGTATGACAACGTCAGGCTATCAAAATAGCATTGTGTCCAATACAATTTGCTTTATCAATGACCAAGATGCCTGATGAATAATAAATAATTGAGCTCCTCCTTATCTGCTCTCATCAGTAGCCTATGACAGTTGCTGTATTATGTTCTGTTTATACTCAATTGATTTGTTATTACTTCACAGCAGGGACGTTTTGATTGTTGCTCACACGATTGAACAACAAACTATCATTAGGCCGATTACTTTCTAAATTATAAATTGCATGCTACCCTTTTTTTTTTCTTCTGTAAAATGATGTCAAATAAAATGTATAAATTGAGCTCCATGGTACATGTTTCAGAACTTCCTTCTCTTGAATCCATCTCTTGATATCACTTTTATAAGTAATGGCACAAACCTTGTGAATAACAACGGCGGCACACCCGAGAACAATATGTCAGTTCTTATTTCGAGCTAACCAGCTAGCTGATGGGTGCCGACAGACACGTTGCCTTGCTGCAAGGGTGTTCACAATCTCAAGGCTGAGAGAAAGCTCCAAATTGTCTCACCTGGAGGTCAAAAGCACTCTGGATATACAGCCCCTCCTCTATGCATGCTTTGTTTACCTGCTGACTCGGGATATTGCAGATCCGTGTCCGGTCCTTTAGCGAACAGTCCATGATTGGCAGGTAAGTGGCTGCTCTGTTTACGTGCCCGACAGATGAAGGCCACCCTGCCCTTGACCTGCCGTCTACCCGTGCAGCATACAGTTAGTAGATTTGTCCTCCATTTCAAAGACACCCAGAGCAAGTCAATGTTTTTTTGTCATGATCATGAGGATAACAACCTCTGGCATGATATTGCACTGAACAGAAAGATAATTTTCCTAATAAGTAGACAGTGCAGTGCATAGAAGGGCAAGAGGCAACATGAAGAAAATGCATCTTCATCCAGGCTTCATCTCTTTACAAGATGAAAATGTGTTTCTGTACTCCAGTGCTAATACTGTAATACAAGGGAAGGAAAACATGTGGGGGTTTAATTTGAATTTCCCAGTTTTTGTTTGTTCTTGGAAACTTTCCTTGCCCTTCAGTTCCTTCTTGGTAAAATCCAAGACAAAAGAAACACATCACCAGCAGGTTACATGCAAACAAAAAAATTGGTAGTTCTTGGTAGCTCAAGAATTAAAGTCTATTAAATATTCAGGAGTTTTATAGCATCTCCGAAAGACTGCCCAGAGGGTGTTACGTAGTAGATAAGTTGTCTTAGGAGTTGTTTTCTCTTTTTAGTACAGTGAATCCTTTGTAAATGTTTATTTAGCAGAGTGATGAGACTTTTTGTTGTTCCAACGAGTAATGGATGTTGAGTGTCTGGAGATTGACAGGGAACCCTAGGAGAGATGAAGTGTGTGTGTGCTTGTCTATTTGTGTAATGCTGTAGGTGTTGCCTGGATGACCGCCGGACTGCAGTTTCCTGCCACTCAACCACCCACTCCTTAACCATGAGGTGAATGTGTGTGTGTGTGTGTGTGTGTGTGTGTGGGGGGGGGGGTGCCTAGCTTCCTACCCCAAGGCTCTACCCACCCTCTCCCCCTGCCTTTCCTAGCCTCTCCATTACCCCATACCGGCGCCACCCTCCCTCAGCTCGCCCCTGGCTGCCCTCTTTCCCTCAGGAACCAGGGTGCCACCCGTAGGGAAGGCAGCCACCGTACCTGTCTGACAAACCCCACATATCAGCCAAGACAGAAATCAGCAGTCTGTACAATGTTGGAGGAGACATGGCTGTCTACCTGCCTGCTGTGATCTGAAGTGAGTGTTTGTTTGTGTGTGTGTGTCTGTTTGAGTGAGTGTGTTTTTCTCTGGGAATGTGTGCTTGTGTTTATGTGTTTGTTTTCTATGTTGATTTTTTGGGAGTTCAAGTATTTCGTATGTCTCTTTCCTTCAGTATCTCTAGAAATGAATGTGTTTTTATTTGGATATGAACGTGTTTGTGTGTGTGTGACAGTGAGAAACTGTGTGTAACTCTCTAGCTTAATAGCATTTGTCATCTTTGAGGGCAGACTGAGGGATCACATTCTAGTTGCACCTTACCTGACCATACTACTAAAGCCCTCTCATTTACATTTAGAGTGAATGCCACACTGCCAATGGTCCTTTGCTACTGGGACCAAGTCTCTACTTGCTTTTGTCTAATGCACAGACAGAAACAATGGCAGTGTGTTGGGATCAATCTAGCAGACTGATTTGTTCTCGGATTTTGTTTGGTCTTAGGCATATTAGCTGTTGACTACAAAATGAAAAGCTGATTATCAAAATGACACAGTATATTATTATAGATGTCTGTCTGTCTGTCTGTCTGTCTGTCTGTCTGTCTGTCTGTCTGTCTGTCTGTCTGTCTGTCTGTCTGTCTGTCTGTCTGTCTGTCTGTCTGTCTGTCTGTCTGTCTGTCTGTCTGCCTACAATACCTATACGTACCAATCCAAATTACATTGGTAACACATTTACTTCAGTGATAGGAAAACAACTTTAACTCAGGAAGCACCTCTGCAACAGTCCCAATGCACAATGTGTACGTGAATAATGCACATCGGAAAAACACAGCTTTTTAGATAGAAATAGATTAAATAGATGCTAAACCCTTATTGCTATTACACTTTTTTCTTAAAATACCATTCAGATTATCGGTACAGTACTGTACTTTCTGTTCTGGTGGTTTTCCCTGCTTAGCATTGCAAGCCAAATCTGTGTTAACTGCTGTAGGCGCATCTAAATCATATTAATTTGCTCCTCGTGGGATCTTTTTTGGCTGCCAAGTGTGGCTGTTAAGGGACAAAGTTTGACCAGTATGGTGTCTTTAAGCTATTGAGCAAACTACACTATGTACTGTATGCATTTAACTGCTTCTTATAACTGCATGACAGTTATAAGAAGCCTAGACTGGCATTAGTGTCCTGTGACTCCCTACAGTATCTATTTTAGAGACACAATCAAGTCAAGACGACTGTGCTCTGTGTGACTCTTCCCTGCTTTACATCTGACAGACGTTCGAGGGGAAGTGAATGGGATGCGAGGATCTTCAGTGTCTGATTCCCTTCCAGTCGTGACAGGAGAAAGGCCTACCTGAGCGCTAACAGCAGGACGGACATGAGTGGATGGTCCATGGCCTTGGCTCGCTGCTCTCCTTCATGTCAGCCTGAGAGGTCGTTTTTCCCCTTTTCTTTCCGTCACCCGTGTGTGTGTGCAGATGAAGGAGCCATGCAGCTTTGAAGCCTCAGCGTGAGTGCATTTGATATTCATGGGAGAAAAGAGAGGTAGAGAAAGACAGAGTAAAACAACAGCAGGGTCCTTGCCTTACGCGTGATACTACATAGTAATTATGATGTGGGTGTCGTCACGGGTACAGCACCACACAACACAGACACGTAGACACGCACATATGCCCAAACTGTTGAAGGGAGTAATTGCTCATATTATTTGGATGGTGGCACTTGAAAACCCATAGCATCCATGCCTGTTTGATGTTCTTCTACAATATGAGTTCAGACTCTTTATGATTTGTCCCTCATTTTCTTGGAAAATGGAGAGACACTGGGGCTCACACCGTTGCTGTCAGACCGATTTTGATTTGTTTGTTTACCACCAATATTTACCGAAGTCAAACTGGAGCCTTTGAGAGAGATTTCTTTTTTTCAAGCATGAAGCACAATGTTCACAGAGGCATCAGTACTAGCTTTCACTCCATTTGGAGTGAGTGATAGAAGAGAGAGTAGAGCTCAGAAAGAGAAAGAGAGAGAGAAACAGAGAGAGAGATCTACATGTCATCAGATTGCTATGCTGGCAGATCTACTCTTACTCTTTTATCAAAGATAAGTAGTATTGATTTACTTTGAGGCTGTAAAAAGTATTGGTCTTAAGAGCTGACATTTAATAATCTCCATCTAATCCATGTTTTGCCGGGAGCCTCATGAGATCTTGGTAAGTCCTCTATAGTTTTACTCCTCACTCCTGAATGTAAGTTGATATATATGAGGAAAATTAGCATTCACCTTTTCAAGTTCAAGCACGCAATATTTGTGATCCCTTTGTTATTTTATTTAAAATGCATCAAACAACCAGATACAATTCACTTTAGAAATACCTTTGTAAGTATAATCTGTACATGAGGTTGGCAATGTTGTACTTAATGTTGACTGTGATTGTCAAAATAAATGTAGAGTACAAAAGCTAAATAATGTATCTTTTCTGTGTGCATGTGTACCAAGCTAGGCCAGTACTGTAGGTCTTCTCATCAGGGATGGTGGATACAGGCTCTGCATGTGTATATCCATTAACAAGCCTCTGCCTTCTCTCTCCGTCGCCCTCTGTGTCCGAAATCTCCATGGAGGTCCGTCTGAAATACAACCCACCAAATGAGATGTGACTGGCTCCGCCATACTGTTCTATTTATACTGGACGACACTCAGCCTGGGATGCAGGAGTGCTCACCTGCTGCTTGATTAGGTTTGGTGCCTCTCCAAACCTGTGGTGGGGCCGTGCAATTTTCACCATCACGTCCATAGGTAGGGTAACTGAGAAACCCCCCTTCCTCAGAGGACTACGTCAAACCAAAGATAATTATCTGGTGTGAAATTTCATTGTACCACCAGACAGACATCTCTCCCACTCCAGGTTTATGGGGGCGAAGCCGCACATGTGAATCTGTGTTTGAGAACATGTGTCTTGGCTACTGTGGTGACTGGAGGTTTTCTCCCTCAGGGGAGAGAGGAGGCGTGCACTGCTTGTTTACAGGAGCGAAACTGTAACAGCCAGTTTCCATCATTCACTCGTTGTTAAGCCTCTACCCTCCCCCCAAAAAAGCACACACACAAAAAAAGAAACAATGTAATTTCCTGGTTGGGTTTTTAAGACAACAGTGGACCAGGATTAATGATCAGAGCTTCAAACTTGGCTTTTGCTTGCATCAGGTAATCAATGAAGTTGAGTGAAGCAGATGGGAGGCCAGTATAAAAGGTCGGTGGAAACACAGATACCAACCAACTCTCATCCCTCACTAAGACAAAGAGCCAATGCTAGACCAAACAGACAAGGTGACACACCAGCAATGCCACAGCTGAACGGCAAAGGCGTGAGTGTAATATAAATTTGTCTAGTTCTGTTCATTTGTGAATCAGTCTGGCCTCTTCCCTATAAATGGATGTTCAGCACTAGCATTTGGTTACACAGCTGCCTTAACAGATGAATACTTAAAAGTGTCTAGAGGACTCATGATAGTGCCCAGTGTTTCTGTCCAGGCATGAGCTTTGCTGGCTGAGATATAGATTGAATTACTGTCAGACACAATGACGAATGCACACCTCAAATTACATGCTAGAGCCAAGTGTATGCTTTGGCCTGCCCCGACAGGAGGTCATTTTAAACTAAACTCTTCCTCACCTCAGACGAACCCTTCCACAGCAGATGTACGAGGAAAGTGCTCACATTGCTGTGATGAAGCGCTGGTTCATTTGAACATGCTGACCTCACAAAGGAAAAGTGTCACAAACTTAGTCAAATCTCCGAAGTATCCAGCCTCTGAAATCATACGATCAATTGAGCTGACTCAAGTGTTTTACGAGCGTGATTCTCAGTCAAGGGTGTCAGTGCGTGATAATACCTCCATCTATCACGATGACGAGACTAAGTATTGGCTGCCTGTGACAGACTCTGAGGAATGGGACTGGGCTCTGAGACAGACTTCACAGACTCACTAGATCAGCAGTCTAGCAATATCACAAGAGACGACAGTCCCTAGCCAATCCATTTGAGAACTTAATTTATACGTGGGCCCATCTAAAAGCCAGACATTTTCTAGAACACTCTTCTTTCTTTTTCATATTTCTTGGGGCGATGTCACTCGGCGTTGTTTGTTCATATTACAGTTTTTCTCCATTGCTTTGGCTCATTTCACGAAACAGAAATTACACTCTCAAAACAACACGTGCAAACCTCCAAACCACTGGGCACTTGTTCACAACAGATTGGAATTTCTCATTCCTTCAATCAAATTGCAATTGTATTAGCACATCTTTGCAAATGGGTACAATAGCAATGGGTACAATGGCAAATAGGTACAATAATGTCATGGCAAACAATGCTATCACACTGAGAGACCGGACCACAATCCTAGAAGATTGCTGGTGTAACGGGTGTAAATCGGTGAAACTCTCTCCTCAAGTATATAATAGGCTACCCGCATCAATGAAGAGCTAGCTTTCCGTTGGCCTAGCTGGTAGTGGTCACGTTTGGCAAGTCAGAGGTGGCGTGTTTGAGCCCAGCAAGTGGCAAACATTGGCCCTGAGAGAGTACCATGTGAAAGGAACTCTAAGAGAACCAAGGAGCTGCTCCACCAGTATGTACAGGCAAAGCAGTGGTGTGCACTACGCCTAGTATATTGTACAGTGTTATGATTTGTATATCATTATGACCTGTTAGCAGTGGAGCATAGAACCCAGTTTATTGAACTTGCAGAGAACGCAGAACATGTCCATGTCATTTGTTGTATGATTCTACTGCATTACTAATTTATAGTAATATTGTGTTTACTGTACTGTTGAAATTAATGGAGCTGGAGGCAAATCCTATCGAGGAGTTTTTTTTTGCATGGAGGTGGAGGGTCTATGAGCATCGAATGAGCAGGAGAGTGAGGATGACTACTACTGAAACTCCAGCTTTGCTTTACTTTCTTACTGTTTGTGTTGTTAGTGTAGGCTATACATCATTTTAGTTTTGATGTGGTTGTTGTATGACAGTATATGTGCTGTACACATTTCCTGTTAACCACGATGTATGGCAATTACAGTAACAATTTCCATGGCAGTGTGAGTGCAATATGTGAAGTGAAACCTTGTAGGCGACTCTTGAATTCATATTTTTTCAGTTTGATACACATAGTATTCTGGAAAGAAAAACATCTACTACAGTAACTGTAGCACAGTGCACATAAGGGATATTTATATGGTCCGCTGCCATATTGACAAAACATCTACTTTTCATTTTGGGGGCACTGACTATTTGTATGAGAAACAGATTTAGTTTTGACTGTGAGTTGAAACTGTAGTTTGACAATGAGTTGTCTGTTTTGGTAGAGATGTGACTTTTGCAGGTGTGCTATGGTGTTTTACTGAACCATCTAGGTTATTTTGGCAAAATGTAAATCTTTGAGAATTTTTTTTTCGAGAGAGATGAGCCACAGCAATCAAGAAGGAACTTTTCATTTTGGGGCCAATGACTATTTATATGGGAAAATGGTTTGGTTTTGAAGCATGAGTTAACTGTTTTGGGTGAGATATGACCTTTTGAAGGTATTCTATGTAGTTGGGCTGAACTCTATCTATTTTGCCAAATGCACTTAGAGCTTTGAGAATGTAATTTCTGTTTCAAGAATTGAGCCAAACAATGGAGAAAAACTGTATAAGAAGCTGAATCTTGAACATTTCTTCTGATGATGAATTGACCATAGTTGTTGAAAAAAAGACAGCAATGGACATGTTAATCCACACATGATTATAGGTTTTTATAACTCTATTTGATTTATTCCTTCCTGATTTGTGATGATGTTACTATTCCAAATGCTGTCTCTGTAGTTTCTGAGGTGAAATGATGTCTTAAGTCATTACGTAAGCCATCGTTTGTTCCTTTTATTACCTTATTGCTGCTCTCATTCCAGCTCAGATCTATTTTGTTATAGATTTCAAACAGGATATGTTGCAGTGTAACATAGCTAAAATGTCACTAGTTTTTAGTTATAATTAGAACTCAGTGAAGCTATTCCATATTGGAATCCTGTGTCTATTTCTCCTTAATGTGTAGTCATTTAGCAGAAATCGACAGAATGCCTAGTTGGACAAGAAACAAGTTTTACTGATATAGATTGTTGTAAGGCAGGCTTAATTGGGGTGGACTTGGGCTGAATTCTCAATGAAAAAGCAATAAAACAACGGAATGCTTGACAACCATCCAGTATCGGCTGTCTTTCAGAGAACAGTTCCTCTGCACTGTCGACTTCATCCACTATTACTCAGTGTTTCACGCATGATCTCAAGTCTGTTTTCTTGTCAGATCTTCATCCATTTTCTGTGGATATTTCAATTCAGACATGTCTGCTTGTACAACCCACGATTAGTCTGGCAACTTTAATAATATATAATACATGAATACAAAAAAAAGAGATGGACGTTCTCGTCAATGTTTCATGTCTGTCTAATTAAATTACACTGTGGTACAGTGTGGCTTGATTACTTATTTAATTATTATTGTAAGATCTTATTGGAAAATTGCCGTAAAAAAGTATTTGTGTATTAATTTGTAGTATATGAATGAAAGTGGAACTCTATGACTATTACGTAGTAAAAGGAGTTTTGGAAATTGTTAATTGCCAAATAAGAAATGTCAGTGATTATGTGCTTAAGATTGTCATTTTGAAGCGGTCATTAATGAAAATATTCCAAACAAAGAAAATAATAATATTTTAGTGATCTAACTGTTTGCACATTTCCTGTCATAATAAATCATGTGAGGGATAAACTGGCTTTAATTGTAGTGATGGCCAGAGATGGTGGGAGAGGAGCGGAGCCATAGATGAAGACTGATGACAGGACCATACATGGTACATGACAGTCGGAACATGCTGGAGATTGAATCCCTAACCTTCTGAGCCCACCATAAATTATCCCTCCCAAATAAAATGATTGATTAGCATTGGTGAGCGCTGCACCTGAAATGGGCTTTAATCAGCAGTTGTATTTGGGAGAAAAAATGCTATACTCTTCCCTAGATCATAAGTGCTCAATTATTTTTGATGCATTAAAGATTCAAATGAATTATTTGCCATGTTTACCATCATCTCTGGTTCTCTATTGCCATGTCTCTCTTTTACTAAAAACACCATCAAATAAAGAGAGAGAGAGGGAGAGAGAGAGAGAGGAGAAAAGAAAGAAAAGAGAGAAGAAAAGAAATGCTTGCTAGATAAGCAGAGACAGATGCCATGCCATTCGCTCAGTAATCTCAAGAGGTCAACATCCAGACCGAAGCAATGGTCAAAACTGTCATTTACCATCTCTCACTTCCTATTTTTCCCTCTCTATCTTTCCTTCTCCTTCCCTCTCTCCCTCGGTCCTTCTCTCTCCCCCCTCACACCTATCACGTTGCCCTCCAGACCACACAGGGCTATGGCAGGTGGATTTCCAGCAGGCTGACGGGTAGTTGTGGCAAGTGACATCAGCTCAAGGTTCACGATCAGACAAATGGAGTCTGTCAGCCATCCCCTGGAAAGACTGCTGGGTGTTTATATTTTTGTTTTTATATTTGATTTCTACCTGACTTTGTGTGCTGCTCACCAAACTTACTTTGTTTACTTCTGTTGCTTCACTGTTAACTCTTATGACAAGTGTTCCCAGGAGAGTCTTCTATCTCCCGTGCTTCCTCTCCTTGTCTCCCCGCCTCACAGCGGTTTCCACAGAAAATGGCCTTTCAAATGTGCTGGGGCCTTCCTCATTACTAACTAAAAGTTCACAGTATTGTAATTAAACAAGACGCAACCTATCAGAGGACTCAAGGGACACGTGGTCTGATGGTGTATCTGTGCGCTATAACACTGAGCATGTGGCATGTGATGTGACATGGCTGAGCGGTAGGGCAGGACTAGATCATTACAGGGTACATTGAGACCAATGGGCTAATGACCATGATGGTTGGATAAAGTATTAGTTCTTTACTAGGGCTGTCATGCGATGAAAATATTTAATCGTGATTGATTGCATTATTTCACATAAACTATTTAGTCTGTTAAAATGATACCCCAATTAATGATACAAAAAAACATTAAAAGGATGTAGGCTACTTAATATCTTCAAATAGGCCTAACTGGATGATAATGTCCATATAATAAGTTCAGATGAAACACAACTTAAATTGTGAGGGAGTTTTATTCACTCACAAACTATATTGCTGTAGCTATAATAAACATCCACAAAATAAAACTTCTGGAAAATAACATACATTTAAGACATGTTGTCTCATAGCCTACTACGATATCATGCTTCATAATATTCAAATCTCACTCAAACTTACTTTAGATACTTAAGCAACCACAGATTGACCTTAATATCGAACAAGACAGTTTCTATTTTGTTGAACCCAGTCAGCTGCTCGCTTCTTTTGTGAGTGTTGTTACAAGAGCGAACGCTGCTGCTGCTACTGGTACTGCTAGGCTAACGCTGCTGCTGCTAACTGCATGCTTTGCTTGCATGCGATAGTTTAGGCTGGAAGTACTCCGGTCATAAGTAAACTCAGCTTGCCTATCAGTACACACTGCCTTAGTTCGATCAACCGAGCCGTCTCGCAACTTCTTGAAATGGAACTTCCCATCTAAGAGCCCTCTCTCCATTATTAAACTACCGTCGGCAGTCGAAGTCATGTGACGACAGGTGATTCCCAGGGTCAAAAAGAAATCTGCGTTAACTGCACAATTATTATTTTTTGTCGCGTTAAAGTAAGATTGCGTTAATGCGTTATTAACGCGTTAACTTTGACAGCCCTATTAATTACAAATAGGAATTGTTGGAGGAAGACATAGTATACTACAATAACATGGCCTGAGAGTTTTAGGCAATGGATATATTATTTTATATAAAATGCATAAATGTAATGTAAATGTATTCAGCTTTGCAACATTATGCCTTCGGATGGTTAGTGTATAGAATCTCACAGAGCTCAAGATGGGTATTGATTGCTAATAAGCCTTTGGACCAACCGGATGGTCATGGCTTGGGTCGATATGGAAATTACATGCTGTAGCCTCTCAGCAGAAGGTGAATGATCCACAAACATGCCTGTTCTTGCTGTGTTCTTAGTAAACGTGTTTACATGATATCAAAGTGTTACATTTGGAGACCAGCTGTTAGATTGCTTTCTGTTTATGTTACATCTGATTTGATAGAGTTTTTGATATTGAATTGATTTAACAACTAAGTCAAAATGTAATTATCATGTTCCCTGAGGGGGAAATCGAAATCATACAATTTATTGGTGAACAGTTTTTCCGTTTTTGGTCTTGGATTTTCCCCAAAATCCTTTGATGGAAGTAACTGCAACCAACAACTTTACTCGTGGTTTAAATAAATAGTAGGAATATTGTAGTTAGTTCACACACTACAGGCTTCATTCTAATATTCTTACTTCTGGGACACCTTCTCGATATTGAGAAAGAGCCACAATAACAACAATTTTTTTGATTTGTTGCAGAAACAGAAAGTCCCACATGCCTTCATGACCTCTATACTCTAACACGTTGAACCCTGCACACAGGACGGTGGAGTTCACTCTGTATCTTAACTCCCTCATGTCTTTCCACAGACCTTAGCTCTCACTTCTACAGTTATGTTTTTTCTAAAATAATTCTTCTAGTGAGCCTTCAGTTTTGTTGAGTTTGTTTTATTTTTACAATTGTCAGGTTTGGTCTGTCAATGACCTCTGGCACTTTCTGTCTATGGAGCCCATCTCAGATTGGACCATGGTCCACATGTCTCTGTTGCTCTCCCTTTCTTTGTCTGACTCCCTGTGCTCCTTCCCTTCACCCCTCTTTTTCCTTCTCTCTCACCAGCGCATGCTTTTCCTCTCTCCGGCCGGGTTGATCCTGGGCAGCTTGGCAGGGGAGTGGTGGGCAGAATGACCTTGCAGGTCTCCCTAATGGATAATTTGGCGGAGGTCCACAGCTCTGCGACCAGTCTGCCAACAGTTCTCTGGGTCTGGTCTTCTCACCTCTAACCCTGCTCCTTGATCCTGTACATATCACACCACTGACACTAATTGTCACCAGCAACTCCAGCTGATAAAAGCTTCTTTTTACCCTACCACAGGGACGTTCAGTCACCCCCAGCTTATTCAGATTGACTCCTTGGAGTTACAAATGCTGTGTGTGTATCTGTGTGTGTGTGTACATAATGTATTTCAATGTTTTCCTGACTATGAATATTTCCTACTGTGAATGTGCATGTGTGTTTCTGTGTGTTTGTGTTAGCGCATGTGCTATTGTGCTGTTTCGGTGCTAAATCATTGCTCAATCATCTTCCCACAGTAAACCTCACTTTCCAGTAGTTAAAGGTGACGTGAAAGGGTTCACCTGCATAACTAGCACAATGAATTATTAAGTTCTTCAGTGCGGATGAGTGAGACTCATTATGGTTGCTTGTGTAGAGTGAGAAGATAAGCGTGGCTGATCATCCCTGGGCTTGCCTGGCTGGCATAGGATCCTCTAAGAAAGGGGGAAGCCAGTCCTACAGGCTGGGGAGAGATAAGGCGCTGAATGTGTATTTTGATGTTCATTCAGGCTCTGGGAACTGTGTGCTATATAAAAGGTAAGCAGAGTGATTCAATGTTTCTTTCAGTGTGACGACGAGACAGGCTATTTGGTGATAACTTTTCAAAGTGAACAAAGGCATCAAAAGGGCGAGGAGACCCAGGGATTATTTAAATACTAGGGTGCATTAGGAGGCCTGGCGCGCTTCACATCCCATAAGACACCAACAATACCCACTCCACTTCCTTCACTCCATCTGAGCTGGCGGTCTACTACTCAATATGAGGAGAGAAAGGGATAAAGTAGCTGACTTAAACAGCATTACTGTGTATTACACAAAAGAACGTCTGAGGGAAGGGTATTAATTCTAATAATACCTGATGAAGATAAAAGCCAGTTAGATTTCAGATTATGATCAAAACCTGGGTTTTAATGTGTATCTGGTATGTAGGTTACGTGTGCCAGGGCTGTTAGCTCTTTCTACGTTTCTCCTCCCAGATTTTTCAGGCAACTGGGTGCTACAGTGATTCACTCAAAAGATTTGATGAAATTCTGAATGAGTCACCAAGGGTAAAATGAAATGTCTGGAACTTTGGCTGTTTGATCTGCCTGGATTATTTGTTACCTTAAACCTCTGACATGGTGTGAACAGTAGAATCTGTGTTATTTCCCCGGATTCTCACCCTGTCACAGCCTTGGTGATTAATACCTCTAATATGTGTTTTATCTTTGCTCCTTGTCAGAGCAGGTACGACATAGAGCATTGCTCACCGGTATGAAGGTTCTCTCTAGTCATGCATCATCTGCAAGTCTAATGTTCAAATCACGGTGCATCGCATCAGACACAGAATTGCTGGTCAATTGGTGCCAATTCTGAGTAGCTCACCCAATCTCTAATCAGTGACTGTGCAGTCTGTGTCATGCTGGGCAGCCCAGTGTGTCACATTTGTGTGTCATTTTAAAGGTTCTGAAAGAAAACTCCAGCATCACTGAAATAATTCTGAAGTCACCTAAACACTTTGGGTGACTATTTCATGTTTACTTTCCTGTATTTAATCAAGGGGTTGAAATGCAAGACTAATTGCTTGTTTTCATAAGCTACAGTACCAGCTCAATATTATAGTAATACCGTGCACTACTTAATTGATGTTCCACAAAATTGATACCGCATGAGAAATCATCGCATTTTATGATTGATTACCGTCATTAACATCATTAATTACCACCATAATAAGAAAAGCTCAGGGTGAGCCTTTGAATGGTTGCACGTAAACAGCAGCAACTGAGAGAAAATGTAGTCGCATCCTGATCGTGTTCCTTCTGTTAGGAACATTTAGATGTCGAAGAGAATTTGCAACCGACGGGGGACTGTTTTAGCTCTGACCTCTCACAACTAAATGAACAATCGTCCTTGATCACGTATGCAGAGGGAAATGGATGCATAACGCAGATTTTCAAAAAGACGTGCTGTTAAGTCCTCAAGGTTAATTTACTCTTAACTCATATTAAGTGTGAGTCTGTGGGGGCTTCATTATAGTGACATGCTAGTTGCAACCACGGACGAGATTAACCTTCAGGGAAAGGAGGTGGGGGCAGGCACGCTCCTCCTTTGCTCCAATCAGCTATATCCTTCCACCAACACAATCGTCACGGGGAGTCTGACGCAGAAGTTTTATGTAGCACACGAGGCGAAGGACACGATACCTACCTACATGATTAAGGTATTGAGTCTCAAACTAACTTCATTCATGAACATTGCCTATGCAGAATAGTAAGCAGTGTGCTAACTCGTTCTCCATTCTTTTTCAAGTTTGCCCCCAAAACATATTTGGTATGTAATGAAACATTAACAAGACTACAGAAAAAACAACATTGATTCACAGTTGTAAGTATAGTTCAATTGTTTCTTACCAGTGCACGTGTTGCCCTGATTAACTTTAAGACTTAAATGTATCTTATAGGCCCACTGTATCTGTGTATTGTGACACAGGGGGATACAGGGGGAGTCATTTTAATGGTCAGCTCTCCAATGTTTTCTTACATTTAAACAAATTAAGAGAAAGAGGAAGTATGAAGAAAGATATACAATAGAAGAGTATGGTTCCAACCACAGACTAAAACTCCACAGCAATGTACTGTAATATTCAGACTTCAACAGGACTGTGCTGCAGGGTCCCCTAAAACAACACTGTCTCAAGGTTTCCAAAGGTGCTGATGCTTCTAAATGTCAAACTAAATCTGCCTTGATGTGGTTTAAGGTTATGGTTCAGTCCCAGGGGAGGTCAATATTAGATTATTGAAATCGTACCTTTTTTCTCAGAAAGGGGGATTTCAATACACCAGCTGTCCATATTCATCTCAGAAGTCAGATATTCCCAACCTATTCCCATTCCTACAGCAGTCAGAGGAAAAATGATTTGCATTTTTCTGTAATAGAGATATAATTGACCTGGGCACTGCAGGAGACATGGAGAAAAAGACATGGAGGAATAGATTTGATGTCCCACCGAGAAAATTCTTTCTCCAATGGTGCAGGGGGGGATGCCCTCCCAAACTAAATACAGCCCACCCCTCCCTCCCACCTACCCATCTGTCTTTCCTCCATCACCATCTATCATTCTCTTCTGCTGCAAACTATCGAAATAACTGCAGTAGGGAGACATTTTGAAATGGGCTTGGTGGGCTTCATTGGGAAAAACGGCAGGATTTTAAATGATAATTTCAGCCGTTATGAGAAGAACAGTGATGCCTCAGTGTGCCACCTAACTTTGCAAAACAAACAGTTTAAAACAATTACAAAGAGAACACAGAAGAACAAATATGGAAACTGTTCAACATAGTATGATTTCAAGGCTTTAGCATTGCCGCATGTCCACTATTACAGAATGCTGTTTTACAGCGTGACAGTAGGACTGTCTGATTTCCCAAAACTAATGTTTCTTCAGTTAACTTTTCTCAATACTGTAGAGTTTATCTCTATGTCACCGTTAAACATTCTTGTAAATACATTACCAAGTACTTATCAATCATGTAACCATTACAGTATTGGTTGGATTCTGTATTCCACTCCTTTGATAAGTTGTAGTAGTTGTAGACAGTACACTTGCGTGATTAGGGTTGTCTATAAAGTTACAGACTATGAGAAAAAAGGGAATTTGGGACACCTGCTGAGGAACTTACAACTCCATGATATGGAAACAAGAAACATTCCTTGTGTAAAGCTTCCATTAAGTTTCTGGGGAAAGTTTACCCGAATAATTCAGCTGTTACATGGTGTCGGAACAGACATTTCACACCAAGTGACCGGCTACCATTACACCAGGTAGCAGTGTAACTATTAATATGCATATGGTACATGATTAAATTCAGTGGCGATAAAATGTGACAAGCCATAATGAATGGAATTCTAAAACACATATATTCAGCATATATTAATCATTTAATCTTAATGACGCATTTATCAGATGGCTGCAAGGAATTCTATGAGTGATGAAATATTTAACTGGTGGACTAACACTATAGCCTAGTCATAGATTATAGTAGATATCTAGATGATTTTGGTGAAACAAACAAAAACTATGCAAAACACATTGTAGGTATTGTTTGGTAGATATTGCAATTGGTCACTGGTTGTCTTACATTAAGTCGCTTTGATTGTATCTTAATACAGTAGTAGTCCAAGATTCATGACAAGGCCAAAATGGTTGGACAGAAAATGAAACTTGGCCAAAAAACAAAACAACCGTACAAACAACCTGCCTCACAACTCACTGTGTTCATTTTTGAGAAAAGGGAGATTGATCAATCTGAAATATCAATATCTGTTTGCATCCCTTTAACTGCACACGTTTGCCAACTAATGAAATCTGTGCATGGCTCCCCTCTTATCGATCTCAGGGAGGCTCTAATTTGCCGCTTGAGATCAGGCAGCTCCAACTCAAACCCTCACACACACACATACACGGACACACACACACACATACATACACGGACACACACACAATCTAGAGTGAGGAAAGCAGCCATGCCGCAGGCTTAGTATTGAAAAATTGCTTTACCTAGTGGAAATACTGTAATGTGAAATGTGTAACAGTATTTAAAGTCAGTTAGATCTAACTAGTGTTAAGTGTTAGCAGGAAGCATAATCGAATCAATTACAATCATGCATACAGTCATGAACACTCATGTGTTGCCCCACACCCAGGGTCCTTTGATCACATATACTATTCACTACTGATACAGAAAATCTCACAACAAAATTGTGTTTTTCTTTTAACTTTGACTGACAGTGCAGCACCAGCATACAGTAGCCTGAGGAAGGAGTGAGTGCTGTTTATAGAGAGAAGAACATATACATACAGGTATGTGAACTTGATGTTCATTTGAAGGTGCTTGAGTATTTAAAGCTAAGAGAGAGAGAGAGAGAGAGAGAGAGAGAGAGAGAGAGAGAGAGAGAGAGAGAGAGAGAGAGAGAGAGAGAGAGAGAGAGAGAGAGAGAGAGAGAGGGAGAGAGGGAGGGAGGGAGGGAGGGAGGGAGGGAGGGAGGGAGGAAGGGAGGGAGGGAGGGAGGGAGGGAGGGAGGGAGGGAGGGAGAGACGGGCAGGCTAAATAGGAGACAGATAGAGAGAGATAATTTAATGAAGAGTGTACTTTTGTCTGTTGGATTGGAGAGCATGTTGGCATCTAGGTTTAACTTTGTACTGTAAAAGGTGTCTAGCCCCAGCCAGGTGACACCAGCCAGATGTTACATGTAGCTGATAAGACATCCTGCTAAGCCTTCCGATGACATACCCTGCACTGGATCATGGTTAGAACCATGCACTTCAAAAATAGTTTCTCTTTTTGAACAGTTTTTGAAAACTGAACAGTTTTTTTTTTCAGATATAATGTAAAAATACTGCACACCGAAACACAAACATTTGCACAATTAGGCGATGGTGAAGCTAGGGCTGTCCCCGACAAAGATTTTATTTGGTCGACCAAGACTCGACTAAAACGTCTGAAAATCGACTAATCAAAATTTGAAATGCTTTTTTTCACACACACACACACAAAAAACAAAACAACATACAAACATTTTTGCAATCTGACTCAATGGCTGCTGGACATTGATTCAGCCAATAATAGCCTACTAAAAAATAAGACTTGTATCAACTGTCCTTTTGTAACCAAATGCCAATGGTATTTAGTATATCTTACAATGTACTACAAATTAAAAATATTGGCCGGGTTTCCCAGATTTGTTAAGAAGCTCTTAACGCTAAGAGCTTCTTAGGAGCGTCTGGGAAACCCGGCCATTGTTTGTTCAACATGCAAATCATCAGAGCGCACTTCACTGCCTGAACTTGCAGCATGTGAATTTACGTAGAAGCTGAGTGAGGAACGGTGCAACAGATAAATATGTTGTTGTCTTGGCCTGAAGATAATGTCATTCAATTTGGATGCGACTCATAGGCATATTCCTTTTTCAACCCAGCGCGTTAGCATGAGTAGGGCTACATCATATTCGACGTCGAACTATGAAAAATAAACCGTTGTTGGTAGAGTTTGCATTCAACGTTTTTCGAGTCACCGGGTACATTGTAAATGTAAATGTTCTCTAATGAAATGCTGCCATACCACATATTTCTTTGCCATTTTGACTAATAACACCGACAAAGTAGGCTATGGCAAAGTTTGTAGTTCTGCTTGTGCTCGTGCCGTGTGCAAAATACAAACCAAAACAAAGCGCAGATTAACGAAAGGGAAAATAGTAACACCTTTTCTTGAGTTGCTTTATTTGTACTAAATAATATAATCAACAATTTCTGTAGAACATTTCGTTAATTCAGCAATTATGACACAAGCGGAAATCAGATCTCACACTGCCATATGGCAGCTTGACTAAAAAAATCTTAGTCGACCAAGAGCATATCGAAAATATAGTCGACTGAGTGGGGACAGCCCTAGATGAAGCTCTAGCATGTCGTTTGTGTGACACAGGTTTGTGTGAGGACTGCGGTCATTGTAAAATACTGTAGCTATTACTAATGTGGTTGAGGCTAGGCTTAGCACTGCTATCTACATGAACGGAAAAACAGAGGGGATGTGTTAGAAGACTTGTGAAGAATGTCGTGAAAAACATGTTGGCCCCAGTTGCTTTGACACCTTGCTTGTTACATCCGCGGGACAGACACTACGGGCTGTGGTAATGATGTGTTAATTCTTTGCCCAGAGCTTTTATCAGCTACTCTCTAACAATTAGCCCAGGCAGTGATGATGGGTTTTGGGTGGCAACAGCAGGAGACCACAGAAGGCTAGATCACTGGGGTAAGGCAAGGGCTTGATGATGTAGCTCTGCTGAAGAGATGCTTTTCATATGTCAAAACCCGTAAATAAGCCATATCCCAGCTATTTTTTCTAGAAATTCCACATTAGACAGATATGGCTCCCACAATACCTGAGCAGATCATGTTGTCATATTAGGATGTCAGCTATTTAAATCTTTAATTTCAAGGTCAATGTAAGCAGGGCTATAGGTATCATCGATATGCAATCCTATCAATATGTAAATGTTACTAAAGGACCAGCAGTATTCCTAATGCTGTTTTATATGTCAAAATGCCCATGAGACATGGACATAAGTGTGACCAACGGTGTGAGACAGAAGATGCTAATTATATCTGGGGTTAGGTCAAGGGGTTATTTGTTGTATGTGCAATGAAATGAAATTGCCTCCCGCTCCCTTTTCTCACGTTTATGTGACCCAACTTGTTAAGTCTCTGTCACTCAAGTGAAAGAGAGAGAGAGGGAGAGAGGGAGAGAGAGAGAGAGAGAGAGAGAGAGAGAGAGAGAGAGGAAAAGAGCATGATTGAGTAGGAAAGTGTGGACAGAAGGATGGGGAGAGACATTGTGATGGAGGAAAGACAGAGAGAGAGAGAGAGAGAGAGAGAGAGAGAGAGAGAGAGAGAGAGAGAGAGAGAGAGAGAGAATAAATGCGTGAGAGAAAGAGAAATGGAATCACCGGAGATGATTGCAAATTGTCTGTCTAATGCAGCTGGTGTGGCCGGGAAGCCATTACAGGTGACTTGTTATCTGTCACGTGAGACACAGACCTGTCTGGAGCTCCTCTTCTCACTTTCCTCTCAGTGTGCCATCACGTCTGAGAGCTTCAGGCCATCACATGTGACCTCGCCACTTAAAACTCTTCTGTCTCCTATTCAGCCTGCCCGTCTCTCCCTCCCTCCCTCCCTCCCTCCCTCCCTCCCTCCCTCCCTCCCTCCCTCCCTCCCTCCCTCCCTCCCTCCCTCCCTCCCTCCCTCCCTCCCTCCCTCCCTCTCTCTCTCTCTTTCTCTTTCTCTTTCTATCTCTCTCTCTCTCTTTCTCTCTCTCTTTCTCTCTCTCTCTCTCTCTCTCTCTCTCTCTCTCTCTCTCTCTCTCTCTCTCTCTCTCTCTCTCTCTCTCTTTGTGCTCGTCTTCCCTGCAGTGCGTCTTTCTGGTTCCTGCTCAGCAGCTGTTGTTTAGTGATAGATCAGTGAAGCAAAAAATGATGCCGGTATAAAAAAATGAATCTTGAAGCGAGCGCTGCCTCCCCATTCTTTCTCCCTATTGTTCAGCATTAGCAAAAGACCTCTGGGATTCATTTAGAGGTAATCATTTGTTACTGAGGGCAGGGTGTCTTTCAGGCACCAGTGATGAAGTCACCTTTGAAAGGTCTGTAAATGAGAGGAAAATCGTTCCTTGTCTCCTCCCCCTGGATAACTATTGATTACAATAAGTGGGCAGCCGTGGAAAGAAGATGCTCAAAACACGTAAAAGATCAGTAAACTTTATCTCTTACTTCAAGCAAGTTTTTGTCTTTGAAACAAAGCCATAAGGATCCAATATTTAAAATGAGCCATTCTGAAGACTTCTGAAAACAGAATAGACTCAATGACAAAAATCATTATTCAGAGTTTTCATGTATTTAACATTGCAGACAGGCTTTCAAACTAGAGCACTCAAATCAGTACCTTTTATTTCTGCTTGTGTATCCAAGTCATTTATTCTCTCTGGTGGTATGTGTAGTGCATATCAAAAAGCCGGTACGAAGGACAGATTAGAAGCACCTGTCAACCTAAGCGCTCACCTCATCCTCCTGCCAGTCCTCTGACACATTCTATGACCCATGAACCAAAGTCTCGTCTTGTCCTGCTTGGTCGCTCTCAGTGCTCTCTAAACAGTAGGGGGGTGGGGGAGTTTGGGGGGGGGACGACACTAAATCCCTCACCCCATCACACTCACACATACAAACACACGCAAACACTCACACACACATACAGTAAACACACGCACACGCACACACACACACACACACACACACTAATAGCCCTCCAGGTGTGTTCAAGCCTGTCCAGCACAGCAGGTGTCAGTGATTGGCTCCCCAACACATCTCTCAGTTGTCAGCTAGAGCTATGATGGCTCAAGGACTGCCCAAGGAAACCTGGCGTTTGCCACTATGACTGCCAATAAGCAGAGCAAACTGTAAAGACAAAGGAGCCATTGAAAATCATGCTTAATGTCTACTGCAAGAGTGATTCTGTTTTGCATGATGCAGCTCCATGACCGTGAGCCGCTCTCTCTGAAGGACAACCTTAGTATGAACGGTGTTACTAATGAAACCCAGTCTTTTGTTTTTCACCCTGTACCAAACCGTGATCCTGTATTCTCCTTAAGAATACCCTTTTAGCATTCCATTACAGCTGCTGAGTGAAACATATCTAACTTTAAAGGTGGGAGACACGTTGAAAATAACGACACTGCGAGATAAGAAGTACAGCACAACATCATCAGCACAACATAAGTGCAGAGAAACACACGTCCCAGCCTCTATCCCTCTTTTCCAGCAGGTCCCTGTCAGCTTCTCAGGGGACTTGTGGACAGCATGGTGATGTGGTGCCATGGTGCTTTAGGGCTCTCTAGGCATTGGGCCTGTGGAGTCTGATTGCCTTGCAGCTCCCTCTTTGGGGAGAAAATGAGGTTGAGGTGGGCCAGTCTGTAACACAGATCCATTCTAGCTGAAGTGGAGCCCTGACCCCCAGCTGATTTCTAATGGATTTCAGGAGTCACCAGCAAACACACAGCTGGGGTCCAAACAAACTCATCAGCCGACCCAGGATTTGTGGGCCTGCTGTCTGTCGTTCTCTCTCTGTCTCTTTGTCTCTCTGCCTCTCTCTCATATCTCTCTCTCTCCCACCCTTGCCTTTCCCCTTATTCCACTTTTCATTCTCTTTGAAATATATTGCCTTTAAGTCAAAGGAGAAACTGCATAGTACAAACAGTTTTTTTTACACGTTCTAGATCCACATGAACTAAAAACTGTTCTCCAACATTATATCTATGCACAGTTTATGTTAGTCAATACTGACTTTCAACTATCCAGCTCTTTCATAGACACCAATGATGGCATGTGTGTCCCCCAGAAATGTGCTTCAAGGGTTGGCAAGGTCTTGCCTTTTGTCAGTTAGAAGTCCGAGAGTATTGATTCGTTTGAGTTGTGCCTCTCCCTGGAGATTGGCTCACCAGAGAGGTATTATTCTGCTTGGGGAGTATTCATGGGCTATGTTACATTTGAAGGCTGAGGGAGAAAGAAGCTAAATTGTGACTCAATGACTTTGCTGCTTGTCCTTCATTACACTGAACTGCATGTTGTTATGGAGGGTGTAGTGCTATAAGCACATACAGGATACTTTGAGATGCGGTCCTCCCAAAAAAACGTACTATGTATTCCTTGTGTGTTTTTACTGTGATGCAAGGCAGTAAACTATGACAGTGGCATGAAGTAAATAATATGTAGCAATATGTATTGTATGTTATTTTCTTCTGCATAATGTTTTGGGGTGTTTAATCAGCTAAACCCTGCCTGATGTAAGAGTGGTAGAAGTATTGCTGGAAATAGGTCTGACATGTTGCCAGAGGCTTGGCAGTTCCCACTGAGTTTGGACATTTTATGCACTCGAAGAAAACATTCGACACAATGCTTTTTATTTATTTTATTTTTTTCAATTACTGTAGCATTCAGATTTTTCCAACTCTTGAAACTATTTTTGTTCTTCTCAAGGATTTAAGGTAGAGCCCACAATGTAGCTTTCAGACTAATGTCATTGTGGCTGTAATGTAGTGGAGCCAGGCCAGCCATGTGTGTCCTCCTAACTCCTTTGCCCCTACTGTCTGTAATGCATGCAACCGCGTTGTTTGTGGTTTGTGATTGATGGAGTGTCTGAGCTTGTTTGATGGGAGACACAAGACAATGTCCTCCAAGGAGGACCAGCAAATGAATGTAATGACCAAACCCCTCTTACTAAAAGAGAGGGCACTTCATGCAATGAAAGCAAAATGTAATAAAAAAAAATCTAAAACAATTTAACAAATGTCTTGGTCGGTCATCCTGCTTTTTTGCATGGACAAAACATTCTGTAGAAGAACTGTATTGAAAATGCATCCGCGGGGATGATTGGTGTTGTTTTCATTGAGAGGTGAAAATGTCATGATTAAAAAACGTATTATTCTGGTACCTACGTCATGAAGACATTTTCCTCAGCCAAATTCTGTGACTTTTTCTGTAATAAAACATGTAGTAGAACAATTTAATTAAATATACATACTTTGTGAATATATTTACTGACATGATGTTAACAAAGCAGAATAGTCTGACTGACCTCATAATCATCTTGTGATTGGGGAGACTACCGTGTTTCCTTCTTGGTAATAGGAAGGGCAAGTTTTGATTCCGTCTTCCCTATTGTCTGATTACAACAAAGGCTGGAAATCATGATGTGAATCATTTTCACCACAGGAGCTCAAAGTAAGTTAAATAATCTAATGAACTATCATTACCTAACTCCCCTTTCTTCCACTGGGGTGGGGGAGTAAGGATGTGTCTGTTCTGCAGTTCTTGGCACCTCCATTCTACCTTTTTATCAAATGGTGCCTCGGGTTCTTCAACCCACCTGATGTTCACCAACAACCATGAGAATCCTCTAAGGAAACATCACCATAGAAACAGCACAAGGTGAGTTTTTCTCCTGACAAAAGAAGTAAAACAAAGACGGATAGTGCTGGATGAAGTTACTAAGATATCTGCGAAGTAGGGTCTTGGAATTACTGCATGAATATGTTTTCTAAGACAGTTATGTCCTATATACTCACTCAACATTCTTAAGACTTCAGATACCTTCCAGCTTCTATCCATTGTAAACAATCATAGTATATCATAGTATCATTGTGATATTTTAAAAGCTATGGAAAAGTGTAATTTGTCGTTGTGACTTAGTTTCATTATCAGCTGTTCGTCAGCAGACACTGTATGATGAGCAGATTGGCTTGGATTTCAAAATATCAGTTCTCATATACTTCCAATTCAGAATTGGATTAAAAAAAAATAATAATTGGGAAGACCAGGTTCTTCAAGGAGACTCCGAGACACACGTGCTCTCAGTCAGCACCGTTGTCATATCGAACAGTCTTGACAATCCTACTTACAGCCAGGGCACTCTATTTGAGACCAGGAACTAACCCACATTCCGATATTACATAAGTGCAACATAGGATGTTCAGCGCTTCCTTTTTTTTGCCTCTACCACCCTTGGCCTCCACCCTTGGTTCTGTCTGTTTATGTAAAGGGGAATGTGAATCATAACTTTCTGTCACGGAAGTCGAGACAGCGTCAGGGAACCATATACACCAAGACAAATGTATTGTGGTGTAAATGAAGTGTTAACTTAAACTTATTATTAACTTATTTCGGAGTCTTCCTTCCAGAACCTCCAGTCTTTAACCTTGAGGCCCCCTGCTGTTCACAGCAATGATTTGATCACATTACACACATTTACATTTTACATTGTGATCACTTAGCAGACGCTTTTAGCAAAAATGACGTACACACTGCATTTAGAAAGTTCAGTAAAAGGTTCAAGGATAAAGTGCATAGTTCTGCAGGATTTTGGCAGTCATAGTTAAGGAGAAGTTTGTATTCCCTATAGCTGCAAAGTAACCACATCTCAGTTACCGGGAACAAAGAACAACAATGTCTCATGTTCTTCCTTTCTAGATGCTATAGGACAGGCATCTATTATTTGAATAGACGGAAGTCTATAAGATAGTGCTTTATTACCAGTCTCAGAAAAACAGCATCTTTCCACAGCATTGACAATTTATATTTATTGCAATATAAACAAGATAGATCTTACCCGTAAAACCATAACAATATGTATTTACTATTTATTGATTTATAATTGTGAATTACATAATTACAGATGTTCATCTTCAACATTTTACAGATTGCCTGGAATACCAGGGAATCACAACCTCTTGTAAGACCAATACAAAATGAATAAATAAAGAGATTAGAAAGTGTGTCTTATCCTACTTGACCCCTTAATCCAGAGTGAAGGGAGTGAGGCTAGGAGGCTAAGTAGCATTCAGGCACTATCATCATTGAGTGTATGACTATCATCATGGGTGTGCTCGGATCTGCTGTGCTAGGGCATGGTTTCCACACAAGCTCTTCAGGACAGGAGTCATTAATTATTGACGCCCAATGCTTTCTGTTAGCCCAGGTGTGTTGCAGGAAATAACCACTGACCCAATTACCTTCTACATCCAGTTTGCTTTGGTTAATTTGTGTAAAAGCTGTAATTGCTCCTAGTTTTATAATTCATGAACACCAGTGTGCAGCGCTGGCACTGGACCAGCCTCTATTACTCAAAGACACTCCTCTTGTACCCTAATGCACACACATGAGAGAACACGCACACACGAGAGAGTACACATACACACAAACACGTACACACTCAGAATCACACAAACACAAACGCACACACAAAAGACAGAAACAATGGACTTGCTTCATTCATAAAATATATAAGGGCAAAATCCTTTTTACGAGTGGGGAAATAATTGCCCTCTTTGAATTCTTTATGTCAGACTATATGCACACATCATGTATAGAGATTGTAATTTCTTTATGCTTGCACTTTGAAACTGATGACTTATCCTACAAGCGAGCTGACTAGGGAGACAAGGTTCAGTAGCGTCCAAAGGCTTGTGTGTGAAAGGGAACTGAGTGAGGTCCTGGCATGCTTTTGGACCTGGCTTCAGCACGAGCCACTTGGAAAGGTACTGTATGATCAGTGATGACATGCCTAATTAGCCCGGGTTCAAGGGAACCAAGGATGATAATATATCACACTCTCTCCTCAGACTCCTTTGGTGTTCCACGAATCCTCCCCTTTTTCACCTCACCAACAGTTGGGGGATGGTTAAGATAACATGGGGGAGGGACGGGAGGACTGGGGGAGTTGGGGGGGGGAGGTGAAGAGGGCGAAAGAAAGGGATAAAGATAATAAAATAGAGGGAGGAAAAGAACATTTGTGAGGGTGACAAAGGATGATGTGAGACAGAAAAGCATGAGACAACGTGAGTGAGAGAAAGAGAGAGAGAGAAACAAGATAAAGAGAGAGAGAGAGACAGACAGAGAGAGAGAGGGAGAATGAGTAGAGAGGTAGAGAGGATGTATAAGAGAAGTTAAAGACTCATTTGTCTGGTTCCTTAATGAGAGGAAGCGGAACAAAAGCCCGACTAATATTCCAAGGGGCCTAATTAAAATTAGGTGTGATCCAAGAGAGGAAGGAGCCACAGAGGTGATTTTAGTCACAGCCCAAAAGAGAGCAGCTAATTAAGGAGAGTGATGGCCTTTACTTGGTATCCACCAGAGATTGGCGAGGGCATGCACATTGTTCTGGTCCCCTTGGTCTTCCTCAGTCTCTCTGGCCTGGCGTGGGGGAAAACAACCATGCTGACTCTCCAAGCAGGGCAGAGAAAACAGGACAAGAACAATGGCCACCAGCTGGAACAAGGATCGTTTGGACATCTATACCAATGCACTTCAGTCTGTAGACGTGAGGAATTCCTTTATTTCATGCAATTATAATAAGTTAACAACCTGAATCATCAAGAAAAGAACATGTTGACCACTGACATAGTTTTGACATAGTAAGACTCCATTATAATCAACCAATCAGAATGTGTCCTCCTAACCCCACGGAACACACAGTCCCTATATGGAAATGAGGTGATTTGGCTGCGGATCTTGTGATGCAGAGTTGTTTGTTGGTTTTGAGCGTCATGCATACGAGCTGTGGGGTTTGTTTGGTTTTCCCCACAGGCTGTGCATGTTCATCTTACCTTTGACATTGAGGAAGCACCATCATCTTGTTCTTTATGACACTGTGATAGCACTTGCCCTAATCTTAATTGATGGTGCTGTGACTCATCTGCTAAAAGCAGCCTATATTTATCCTGCAAGCTCTCTATATGCGCACTAATAGCAATTGCTTTCTGCCGCCTGTCCTTGGGAAGCTGCCGGGAAGGCTGGTAGGAGGGCAGGAAGTATCATTTTAATGCTTCAACGCCACACTATATCACTCCACTTATAACAAACACACACACACACACTCTGGAGACAGGCACACACATACAGTCGCGCAGACGCCTGTGCACGCTTACACAGGATCTCACCGGAGGAGGGAGCAGTGCTCTGTTTGTCTCTGCTTTTCACGCTGTCTCTCTCTCTCTCTCTCTCTCTCTCTCTCTCTCTCTCCCACTCTCTCTCCCACCCTCCTATGCTTTCTCCTCTCTCTCCCTCTATCTCTCTCCATTTCTCTCTCTCACAAACTCATGACCCTACTTCCCTACACACCTATAATCTTTACATCAAACTGGTCTCTAGGTCATTGATCATTGTTGCAAAGTTTGATTGGTCTGAGAGTTGTCATGGTCTGAAGTACCTCATGTGTGACCCAGTGTTCCTCATGTCTGTGATCTGCCAGGCTTCCTGGTCTCGGTTTCTTACAAAGACCTCCAATGAGTAATCGATCTGACAACCATTCAAGGGTAAATCCTTTCCACAAGTTAATTACAATGAACATTTTTACACGCATGAACCTCTGAAGCACCTGCTCAGTGTTGTGAAGCCAGGTTAGAACTAGCAGAAGGGTGGGACAATACTTCATGGCTTGCTTCTGTAAGAAATATCAACACCAAAATGAATGTGGTCTTGATTTTCCAAACATAAAATAAATAATAATCTTGAATATCAGATTTTACTTCATTACACAATCGTTATCAAACCATCTCTCTCCATGTGTCTCACTATTAAAATCATTTCCACAATGATAAGATGTATTGTTCTCCAAATCTATCCAGCCAACTATGCAGTAGTGCAGTGACATCCATCACTGATTAGATTCATGTTCAAGAAAAGCGAAAAGGAGCTCTCCAAATCTGCTTTAAGGCACTCTAATTGCTCAAATCACTCAATTAGTTTCACACCTGAGTAATACAGTGACAGAATCAAACTTCATACCAGGAAAAAACATCAACACATCTGATCATGATAAAATGTCAAAAGAACTCACTCTGTGATTGGCCACGGCGAGATTGATCAAGACTGGCACCGTGCGATCCAATTGGCTTCCCCCTGTGGATGTGAGCATGTGTTTCTCCCCTTCCCTGGAGGACCTGTCAGTTCTCTGATGTGAAGGTTCTCCCCTAGAGAAGTGAAGGGAGCACCCATGGCTGTTGACAAAACAGTCATTGTTTCCCTCTACACGGCAGTCTGAAACCTCCTAAATCCTCCTTCCATCTGCACAACCTCCCATTAATCAGTGACAAAGCCTTACTTAAGAGCTTGTTGTCGTGACCTATTCATGACTGACATTGGCATTTAAGAAATCCCAGCAAAGACCGCCGAGTATCAGTGCAGTGGGAGCATAGAAAAGTGGCGCATGTAACATTTGAGTCTTAAGGAAGAGCCATTAATATTTCCTCACAGGAACAAGCTGTCAGCCACCTTCACAGCATCATCAGCCGAGGGTGAAATAGTTCATTCAGGGTTGATGAGCTCGATAGGTGGTCACCTGGACCAATGGAGGGAGAGAGAGTGATAATGAGAAGCATATCCTTCAGAGCACATTAGGCTGAATGGTGGAATGGAGGCCAGCAGGATGGTTAGGAAGCAAAGGTCAACCACTCATGACTTACCCTGGTGACACCTGTATCGCGACACATCAGTCAGGCTGCAGCTGTCATTAACATAGACAAACACACACACACACACACACACGTACACACACAGTGTCACCTTGTGACAGGCATCTGTACCGGTTATTGACCCAGTAGTGCTCTTTTCAAATACAAGCACTTCATAACAGACCCATTTACAGGCGCTGTGTGATCGACAAAGAAAGTCACGCACTGAGGCACCAGAGATGACAAAAGGTGAAGAAATGGTGTGAAGGACAGTAAGAAGAAAGAAGGAGAAAAATACTAGCTTGAATACAAGAGCGAAATGGAGGGAGAAAGAGAGAGCGGGGGAGAGAGAAGGTTGGAGATATAATCATATTGAGTTTTGCACATGATGACCAGTGCATTCTGGAGAACAGGGATCAGTGCTCAGAGCAGGTCTAATTTTCCTCCTTTCTCAGATAAAGTGACATTTCAATGAACCACGATGTAAGTGAGCTGCCAACAAATCCTCATTTTACCCCAGATGCTCATGACACTGGAGGGTTTGTCCCTGAAATAGATGGGTAGAAGGTGGTGCAGTATTAAAACGGTTCCACCTTTGTGTCCTCTTTCATGGTGCACCGAAACCACAGTTGGCTTTTGCAAATGCAGGCCCAGTTGTAATTTAAATTCAAATGATTTAAGCTTAAATAGTTTCTGGGACCCCTCAGCTTTCATAGGTGTTTGCATCCTCTGATCATTCTCACCCACACCCTCCCCCTCTCCCTGCCCTAAACCAATAATCCTGCCCCCTCCCGCTGGCTTCACTTCCTCCCGGTTCCCACGGATCACCACATCCCACATGTTGGTATTTGGAAACCTTGCTCGTCATCTAAGGCCTGCTGGAGCAAGGCGAGTCTTCCAGCGAGAAATGAATATTAAAAAGATGTACACGGGGGAGAAAGGAGGAGGGGGGGGGAGCAGTAGGGGAAGCACTAGCTGCAGAATGAGAAAGACAGAGGAAAGGGGGAGTGGAGGTGTGTGGAGGGGTGGTAGGGGGGGACAGAGAGAAGCAGTGGTGATGCTGCCGTTGTGTCAGCCGGGGCTGAGTCTAGCTCCGACTCAAAGGGGGATTTTCACATTATGATTCCGAAACAGTGTGTTGCATACTTCAAAGACCTTATTACAACCATGTATTAGCATTCATGGGCCATTCGGATTGTAAGTCCAGCACCTGCATGGGAAACGGGGAAGATATTTGCAATGGTGGAAGGGAGAACGGGCGGGGGGGAGGGGATCAGAATACAAAGGCAGGGTGAGTCTGGGATGCTCTCAGGAAAGCTCAGAGGACATGGGTTCTAATTAATACAGTTGTCGGAGACTCTCCATTCATGCTCCGTCAGTTAAAAAGAATGTGTGAGTGTGTGTCTGCTGTATACCATATGTGTCTTGAGTGTATGCCTCTGTCAACAAGTTGACATTGTCTAATACTTGCACCGTAGATGAGATCAACATCAACACATCCAGCAAGGCTACCCCTTGACAGCCATGCAACATGGTAGAGTCGGCGCTTATGTAGACATTCACGTGCACCATGTAACACTAGCGATCTAAACAGCAATCCTCCTCCTGTGGAAATCTCACATCATCCTCCCATTCTTTTCCAGCCTACTCTCTCACAGGCGCACATTGGACTCACATTCCCACCAATGGAATTTGTCTATTTTATGCCACCCTTAGGATACAGTTTGTTCATTTGAGCGAGATGCTGCATTCAACAGAGCGCTTTTGAAGCAACTTCTTGTGCCTGGTACGCCCCACAAGCTGTTAGTGGTGCTTCATTAGCTTTCTGTTGGGGTGGCTGTTAACACTTGGTATCCTTGCAGGCTGTTGTCTCTGCCTCGCTCCATGCCATCCTTTGACTGAGCAGAGGAGAGGGAAGCTCGACAGAAATGCTCTGCTATTTTAGCAAAAACCTTTGTCTAACAGGGTTTGTATAGTCCATAAATTGATTTCCGTGCACGAGGACTGTGTGATTTGTCATTGAGGACAGGTTAGCTGTTCATGTTTTTACCTGGATACAGAGTGAAACCACTAACTACTACACATGTGTACATGCATTACCAAGCATGCACAATTGTAAATTTGTACAACACTGAACAGTCTGTGGGCATCTGTTGTGGTCAAGTAAATTAGGGTTGAAGTTAAGTATTACACACTCAGACTTAGACTGTTACACAAAGCCGCAGTAAAGCAAAAAAAAAGATTGCACACTCTTTCTGTAGATCCTGCATCCTCCCCGACCTGGCATCTTTTTAAACAAACAGTTTGTACAATAAAAAAGCTTTCCTTTCTATGTAGAACACAAACAATAGCATTCACTCATGTGCCTCTTCACCGCATAAGTGTCCCTCCTCCGCCCCTGTGCGGAGCGGCAGGATTCAGAGCGGTTAGCAGGGCACCAGTTCAGTACGTGGTAACATCAGATGGGGGAGGACTGGGTTTATTTACCCACCACATAGTAAACAGCCTCATAATGAGAAATCACAGCACCTGAAAAACTCACCAAGGCTCTAAACAACTTTAAAGTATGGGAATGTGTAAGCATGGGTGTGTGTGTGTGTGTGTGTGTGTGTGTGTGTGTGTGTGTGTGTGTGTGTGTGTGTGTGTATAAGCATTGGAAATATACACAGGCAATATGTGTGTGTGTGTATGTGTGTGTGTGTGTGTGTGTGTGTGCATAGCAACACAGCAGGAGCATCATGCCACATAAAGCCTTGCCAAACAGCCTTTAGAAAACATTTTACAACAGTGTCTTATAAAGTTCTTCTGTTAACTTTAACCACTAATAAGGCAATTTAGAAATCTACAGGCTTGGCAAAGCAGGCACAGTTTCAACAGGTAATGGTTTGCTTTTGTATGGGAAACCCCCCCTCTTGATCCATGTGTTAACATTGGATAAGCCTTTATATTGAGGGGCACTGTGTAGTCTTAATGCTTTTAGATGATGCTGCCCAGTCCCCTGGTAACAGATATTCATTCCGGCACTGAAGGTAAAGAGAGGAAGAATGCAGAGCGTTGGCTGGATCAATATGTTGGGCAGGAATAAGAACCGGTGGCTTCAGTACTGATTGCTTTCCTAAACGGATGTGAGCACCTACTCAAATTCCTCTTAGTGATAGTCAGTTTGGCTGAGGTTGGGGCCAGAACCCCTCTCATTATCTCACTTATCTGAAACCCTACCGCCAAACCCATTGGAGCAGACATGTTTTCCAACAAAACACTGTCAAGTGTTTCTGTTTGTTTATAAATGCGACCTGTTTAATGAAAACACTTGTCCTTTCGTGGAAATATTATTTATTTATATATTTATAAGCTTCTGTAATTGTTCAAATTTGCCTAGTAATTATGCCTCATTGAGACATTGACAAATGCTTAGGCTTTTGTTAGCCTCATCATTGTTTACTGGATAACTGGGTAACAGTATACAATATGGTTTCACTAACAACCGTGTAACTCCATAGCAATATCTACAGTAGCTACAATGTTTTTACCATAGGTACTGCTATGTAATTACATGATAGCAAATGTAATCTTATGTAAAGGGTTGCCAATAACTGTGTTGAATGTCATTCAAATACAATGTATTGAATACTTCTTAAAATACTTAATAATTCTACAGTTTGACTAACATCATTAATGATGAATATAAACAGTCCCTGTGGGCATGTGATGTGAGTAGTAACTGTAGGTGGTTAACTCATACCATTCTTTTGTTGTTGTTCACTGTGATCAGAAAACTTGAGCTTAAACTAATCACGTTGAGAATAGCCATATAAATAACGATCAAAGTGTTGAGGAGAAAAACAACCTGAAAGTTAACACAGGATGTATTGCAGATGTTTTAATGAGTGTAGTCTTAATTAGTGCCAGAGGATATCGATGGTTAGCCAAATGGTTGGCATTAACGAATGAGCAGTTAGACAGCCCGTGGGAGCTGTGCCAAATAACAGTTTTTCTCTACACAGTCTTTCACAAAGGGGGGGGCGGGTCAGGAGGCCATAACTGAACAAAAGCAGACATACTTTATTGCCTGTGATTTATACTCAGTATGCACATGGGTACAATGGACACACAATCTTTACTTGGCAGGTCCTTGGCAGGTTTAGGAGTCAAAATATAGGAAGATAACACTGTATGTTCTTTATTTTGTATTAGATTATTAGAGATAGTATGCTGCTTTAAACTAGTCAGTTATATTTAGTGTCACAGGCCAGAGGTATATGAATTACAGCAGAGCTGCATGCACCAAGAACATTTCAAGTTTCTAATGTTTTATTGGAACCAAGTGTCCAAGTCAGATTTAAGCCATCAGTTACCACTTACTGTGGTGGACATTTGTGAAGTTTACACTACAGGGTATAGAGAGAGTGTTTCAGCCCAGATATGCCCTCTGCCACTGTGGAGTGAGGTCCGCCTAACTTGTGATCATTTTCAAGTGCTGGGTGGGTCCCAAGAATTTTCAGAGGGGACAAGCCCTCTGACTTTGATGGATTTATGGGTAATATTACCCAGAAAGCATGTATCCCTCATAAGCTGTGGTGGAACTGATCGAGGTTGACCAAATAATCTGCCAATTCCCTCTGCAGAAATGCACAGCCAACAGAATCCGCTAAGTCTCCCAACCTCTCATCCCCAAGAGCTGCTTCAGCAGTTGTACTCTGTACTCCGTACGAGACGATGACTTTGAGAGGAGGGTAATAGAAGTGCAGAGCAAATACTATAGGTCGCTCAAACAGCATCTGTAATGCATCTTTTAAAATGTGTTCCTCAGGGCAAGTTCATCTCTTCAAATCACTTCTCATCTTAGAGGCAATTGCATTAACTCTCAATACATTCATGCTTTCCGCAGATAATTAATTATTAGCAACTACTCAAATTGTTGTTATATCAATATTTGTCTTTACATTGGCTAAACAAGAGGATATATGGATTATTCTGATATATTTGGAGCAGCAGGGGAGATATCTGGGTTTTGTGTTGTCAAAGACCCATTTTATTTCCCTGCAATCATTTGCACAATATTGAAACTGCTGTGAGAAACAATGATAGTGTCTGTTCGTCTGTTCCAGCTAAACTCCTTCCTTGTTTTCTGGGTTCAGATTATAATGGCTGTACTCTGTTATCAGATAGCGATGGTTAGAGTTGATAGAGCTGAATCAACTCAGCTTCCCGGGTCATCCGAGTCTAGGACACGAAAGGATACGTGTGTAAACCAACACATTGGGTTTGCACTTCACACGCAAGCTCTCTCACACAAGCCCCCTTTGATAGTGTGGTGGAGCCACCTCTCATCCTCTTCTCACCTCCAAAGGTCCACACTTCTAATGAGCATTAGATTTCTCTCCTTTCCCTGCCTGGCATCCATAACTCACACTTCTGTCCAAAGGTGGGATCCTGGACACACACATTGTATGAATGGACATGATGCACTCCAAGCACTGACAGTTCTGAACATCACACTTTTTCATGGTACTGTTGATTTTCATTCGTCCTATTTCATCTCTCCAACAGCTCTGGTGAGACTTCACCCATCTGACTTCATTTGCATAAAATCAAGCTGATCCCCCATCAAGGGATGAGGGGTCACTCAAGCCAACTCCTCATCAAATGGAGAATGCCCATGAGCTGTGAGTGTTTGTGTGTACGTGTGTTCGTGTATGATTGTGCATGTGTGCGTGAGTGCATGCACGTGTGTTTGTGTGTGTAAATACATGCTTGCGTGCTCGTGTGTGTATGTGTGTGCGTGCATGTTGTGAATGTTGATGATCGTGCCTCCCCCCTCCACCCTCCCCCTGTCCTAACCCTCCCCTCATCACGCCACCAATTTGACTGGGACACCAAGTGCAGGCTGGGAAGTGTTCCAGGAACCTCTCTAAAGCGGCTGAATATTCATCTTCATTAGTGGCATCATCACCCTGCCACCCTCCTGGGCTGAGTCCTCTTAACAAGGAGCAAGTGCTCCCAATGTAAGGGGTCAGGCTCTCAAAGGCTATGTAGAGGTGAATATGCGGGGCTTGAGGACAGAGCCATGACACTGAGGAGTCAGTGGGGTAAAGGGTAGATTTACAAAAAGAATCCTTTGTAAATCTTTGTAAAGCTTTGTCCTGTTTGAGGTTACCTGCATGGCTAAGGATTGTGTTTCATGTACAGCATCACTGCAAAGGTTGAGACAGGTGAAGATTCATCTTATCTTTGAACTCCATGGCCATTTTCATCACATACCTATTTGATTATTTTAGGGTCTATTTTGACACTAATCAGACTTTGACAACTCTGAAATAACATTTACCATGTTCTCAGCATGACACGTCATGATATCCTCAACATTGGTTAAATGAACTTGACGTGTAATTGTTAAGGGTCAATTTCGACTTACTCACTGCACCTGAACATAAACACACACACACAAGAAGCCAAATGGGAGAAGACATTTCATATACATTTCCCAGAGTAGTTAACCATTACCATAACACCTCTGCAGCACATGAGAAGAACAAACTTGCAGTTTGGAGAGATTTGTGGAATATATCTGTGATCTGTGTATAATCCTGGTCCTGAAGGTACTCCTGACCAATGGCTGGTCCCTTTAGAGGTCATTGCCCTTTCCCTCAATATATGCCCAACAAGCCAGCAAAATATGGAATAAGAATATGGGTTGTGTGAAGCGAGAACCAGTCACTCCTTGAATATGCAAGTGTACTCTGCAAAGCCAGCAGGCGGTAGCTTGGGAGGAACCAGAACATGAGAGTTATACTAGATTTGACCCAAGGTCTCAGTGTGCCCAAGGTCACATGTGACCATTTCTTCACCTTGAATAACCTGGGTCAAGAACTTCTGAAACGAAGACTGATTGTACAGACTTCCTTATCCGTAACGCAGTTTCTAACATAACAGGAGGGTTCATTTATTGGATGGCATATCAAATTGGACGGTTACACCCTAGGCTCTGATCAGCGTGTGAGTAGGGTAGGGGATGGGTTTGTCACGCAGAGACAAGTTGAGAAGGAGCTGGCTTCAGGGCAAAGGCAGATGTCTGCAGGGTTTGGTACAGACTATCTCAAGGCAGCTACTTGCAAGGGAAATAGGATAAAGAACAATTTCCTCACTCAAAAACATCTATTGCAAAGTTGTTACAGTGTTGTGGTTTTTTTTGCATGTGAAGGGATTGGAGGGTGTTGAAAACAATCTGCAAAATCATGGCCGGAAAACTAAGACATTTTCTGACAATTACATCAGTTATTTTTACAAAATCTTTGTCCAGAGGGATTTGCTTTGTGTACTGAGTCAGTGATGCCTGTCAGATTGTGTGGAAAGTTTTCACAAAACTATCCAGGGCTATTGAAATATACATAACAACATTGTTTATGGTCTGTTTCTCTGCATTTGCAATTAAGTCCATAAATGTTCAACAAAAACATATATTATTGATAAGCCCCACCAAAAGGAATGATTCTACACACTGATGGTGGAGTTGCTATGTTATAAGGGCTGATAATATATGTTGAGCATTACGCAATCATTCTCAAACAATCTTTTACGACAGTATGCATGCCAGACCATTATCATACAGTACATCACATTGTTGTGTGTGGGTATTATGCAATATAGCAATCGTCATGAAACAAGTTTTCCTTTCTGTAGACGAATGAAAGTTGTTAAAAGTCATGCAGAGTGTCGGTTATGAAACAACTAAACGCTTGAACAACTTGAAGTTTATTTTTCCTCACTTGTTTTCATTCGGTTTCATTTATCCTCTTTATATGACAGTTTGATTTAAATTGCTTCTGACAACCGCCAGTCAAACAGAGCTGGCCATAAATCCAGACATAGGGAGTAGAGCCTAGCAAAGGCTCAATACTATTTATAAATCGAGAAATGCCAAGGTTTGCACTAAAGTGTGAAGAAATAAGAACGTGTGGACCCCCCCAAAGCCTCTTATGACCTTCCTGTCCTGTCCATGTGGTCTCAGCCAGCTTCAAGTACAGCAAAATCCTCAATATCCTAAACAAAAAATTACCTCTAATCAAAGTTATGTTGAAATCGCCTTACACATTTCCAAAGTGTGACCGATACTCAGTGGATGTATATGAAAAAGGCAACATATTAAAGCTAGAAGCAATACTTGGCTTGTTTCAAATAAGCATATTGATATTACATTGCTTACCAACTTTATTGTAAGGAGAGGAGTGGCTCCCTGTGTAATGGGATTAAACTTGTATAGCATGAACTATTACCAGCTTCATGTTTAAACAGTCCCATCCTTCATCATGTGGCTCAAGAGGCATCTCCACAAGTTGTAGAAGTAGTACTTTTAAAATTACAAAAATACAAACATAATCCATTATCTTATTCACATTATGTATTTACCTCACAATGGTGAAATATGAAATGAAACATTCAAATGTGATTGATGTTTCTTCTTTTTATTAAGTTTTCAGCTCAGCTTTCCATGTGCCATATTTACTGAAATGTATGAATTATGAGACTCCCATCTTAGTACAGCATTGTTATTGTCATGTACATCACTTCCTAATTCAATCTTTGGATAACTAGTGAACATTACATTGCAAAGGTGCTTTAGGGTGCTCTGAGGGATATTCCTACCACTACACTATTGAGACTGAGAGTATCAATTAAATTAAACAGTTGTGAAATAATTTAGGATAATACAATCACTTACAATTCATTTGAGATGAACAACACGTATAATGTAATGTAAACCTTTTAAAGAGTACATTTTAAGGCATCCACTTCAGATAAGAAAAGTTAAACAACTGTGCATTGACGACATTGCCTTGAAGCGTCTTTGTCTTTTAGTTGGAGTAAAACCCAGACCCATTTTTTACTTTAACCCGGACCTAATCACCTACGTGTAATATGTACGCTTACAGTGCTTAACCGGTGTGCAAATGCTTGCTTGCTTTGCAATGCATTGTTTAAGTAAAACGGTTTTGCATAGCAAAAATAGCTCATATCAGCCTAATAGACTATATGAATTTGAGAATGATACAGTGCCAGACAATATCTCTATTCATGCTTTTGCATGAAGCCAATTTTGTTGCATTCAAATGTTTAATGTCAACTGTCATTTAATATTCAGATAAGGTCCTGTGGAGATGGTGAAGAGAAGGTAAAGGTAAGAAAGATAGGGAAGCCCTTATGGAGGACATTTCACTGTTCATCTCAATCACTGAGTGGCTGAGTATCGTTGCCTCTGGAACAGATGCCCTCACCTACCCCCCCTCCCCACACACACACACACACGCACACACACACACACACACACACACAAACACACACACACACACACACACACATACACCCTCCACCTTGACAACCTGCCACTGCCTCAATTATGTTATGCAGTTACAATAAAAGATTAATGGACACACTACATTTTGGTTCACAGGGATTAATTGTGTCTCGTTTTACTGCTCTCTCCTAACAGATTAGATATTCACAGCCGTAAACCTAGTGGCCATTTTTTGTCAACATAGACAGAGGGAAATTAATAGACTTCCAACTGGCCGCCTTCTCCGCAGAGATATCTTGAGACTTCGGCTGAGGAAAGAGATGGTTTGGAAGAAAACATGGTCTATTTCAGCTAAGTGATATAGTATTTATGGATTTTCCAACTTGTGTTTGAATTTATTTATTTTTTACAGCCTGTGACAGTGTGTCAGTATGTATATGCTAGCTGCTTGATGCTGCCCTGAAGCAACACATGGACCCTGATGCCCTAGGCATGGGCTATTGGTTGGAGATTGGCCTCTGCTTCTGGATGATACAGTAAATATACACTATACACTGAATGTGGATTCTCAGTTAAAAAACACATATATTACAGTGCATGTGCAAAAAGTACACATGCACTGATACTTCACACTTTGACAAACAAGTCAAACCCAGACTTGTCATTTATAATTATCTTATGGAAGATTCTTAATCGTCGCTTCATGTGTCAATTTGAAAAACAACATGTGCTCTGTGATTCAGTTCTTCTCATGGCCTGCAAGGCAGATCTTGTGGCAATGCCCTAGATGTCACTTGAATGAAGGCTTCTATATTGTTCTGTTTATAGCCTTTTGGAGTAAATATCTCTGGGATTGAAGAACTACTACTATCCTTATATAGTTTCTATACATCCCTATATGACCACTATTTGATCTTAAGTGATCCTGGAATGTCAAGGGCTATTCTAGCCATTTTGAATTTCCGGTGATGGCTATTGGCAAACAGCTTGCCTCTGTGAGTAAGGATAACCTTCCATTTGATCAATCTTGCTCCCGTCACTAAGACTATACCCCCCAATAAATCAATAGCGCAGATTTGTTTGTCCTAGCTCTTTTCTATTCTTCTCCAGTTCTCTCAGTGTGTACACATTCTAAACAGAACACTATTTATCTCTTTGTGGGTAATTGTTAATCTCTTTGTATGTTTGTGTGACAGATATTGTTGAAAGGGGCTGTTATGGTGTGTTGTGAGAATCCATGGATGGTATTGATTATTTCCATGTTTATTGTTGTTTTTTAAAAGATGTGCATTTTACTTACAGGTCACCATTCTATGATCACAGTATGTTTTCTCAAAAGCACATTCTGTTTGTAAAATAATTTATTTTTCTACAAATGGGAAGTTGAAAAAGTACATCTTTCCAAAGGTGATTAGATTAGAAATCAGAGCCGCTGTGTGTATTAGAGGGCAAGTCCAGGCTTGTGGCATTTTTATCATCAAAAAATTGGTTTGAGACTCAGGTTCAAGCTTGTCTTCAGCTGTAATATTGTTCTATTAAAAATGATCTTAGCCCTAAGAAAATTATTTTCCTTTTAATTTCATGTTGGAACAGAGTTATTATATTGTAATACTCTCAGGAACAAGTTTGTAGATTGCGCAATTAAATTTCTTGAACAAAAAAACTTTTGGAACCATAATGCAATCCCACTGGACCTTTATAGTCACTCTAGATGAAACAGAAGGGGGACATTTTATAATGACTTTTCAAATAAGCGTGTGTGGTGTCAGACACATACACCAATTATTAATTAGAGATGTGGAATTCCGCTGAGAATAGGCAACTCCTTTGCTACAGGGCTAACTGCACTTTTAACTCAATCTTTAATGCAACATTGAATATTAAGCATAATACAAGTACAATATACTATAAAGGTTTTGCGGTTGAACAAGTCACCAACAAGGTATAAAGAACGTTTGTAGACAATTTATGTATCTATCCTCTCCATTACAATCTGCAAAGTGTACAATTTAGATGAGTGTAAATCAAAAAAGCTGAACTTTTCTCATGATTGTGGATAAGTGAGTAAAAACATTAAGTTAATTGAGTTGAACCATTACATTTGATGTCATAAACATTATGCTTCCAGCTGAATGTATACTATTTATACTTCCACATTTCTGACACAATTCTTACACAGGTCATACTAGTATGCATACTAATATCAGTTACTGTAAATCACTGTAAACTTTTTTCCTCAAGTATCCCCTTGACCAATATTTAAACTAACAGCTCAACATATACAACAGGACAACTTTTTACATGTATTTTAACCACACCTTTTTTACCACAAAGATTTAACAACCGTCCACATCTTGAGAGGGGAGAAGTCTTCTCTCATGTCCACTATAAGTGGTTCTCGCCATAAATGATCACTATTAAAGGTAACAATTCATTACTGCAGCACTTTGTCTATTTATTACACACATCAATGTCAATCTAAAAGCAGGCCTCAACACTCAGCGGCCTATAAAACTCCATTAACATCTATCAATGTTCAATTACTTAGTTTTAAAATGTATGTTTCATCACTGCATCCTGCTCTAATCATACATCCTCATTGTCAAAAGCTACGGACCTCAATCTGAGCTGGATCAACTCTGTCTAGATTTAGTTTAAAAGTAACGTACAAAAGTATTTCCTCGTACATGTGTACAGAATGACACTAAAAGAGGTCAATCTTTAACACTTGAGTTACAGTGCAGTTACTTAAGATCCGAACAAACTGTATATTTCTTTAGATTGCTATAGTACATCTTGATAATGAAGCATATGGTATATGGAGCATATGGAGTCTATGTTGTTTACATCAGTACAGGACAAACTGGTCCTGCATAATTGAGAAGGTATAGAGCAGATACTTTATGTGAGTATGAATACATAAGCAAAATGTAATTAATGAGGACCAACATTTAAACTAGTGATAATTAAATCTGCCACGTTTTTCAATTTTCATGATTAAGATGTTGGTTGTCTTGTTCAGGGCTATTCACGATACAGGTTGTTCATTCTGAAAATGTCAACATATCAGAATTCTCAACACCACACTTAATTATCTGTGGAGCTTTAAACATCATCATAAAAAGCAATTAACTTTAATTTGCTTCCAATTAAAATGTGACTTTTAGGAATGCTAATATTATACCTACAAGTATGCTCCTTTTTTTCTGTTTTTTGTTTTTAGTTCAGTTTTTTTTTTAACAGGTGATACCCTAGGTACTTGATTTGGACATTGTATTTTGGGGTCTCCTCAGTTCTTCTCTGGATAGTACTGCAATATAAAATACATTTAGTTGTTACAGCAGCTGTAATTGTACTGTATAGCAAATCTTAAAATACACGTAGGCTTCCATAGTTATGAATATTCTGAATAGGAAATCGCATTCACGTTGTGCTCTAAGCCATTTGTTACACGTACACACTTGCTGATATTTAATGTAAAAACATGTGTACATTCATTGGACAATACTTTGTAGGAACACAGTGAATGATAACAAATGTCGGTTCCCTGTGCTCTCACCATTAGGGCCACAGTGACATGTTTTAGTCCCAGGCTATGATGGCTGCAGAGCACAGTGCAATGGTTCTGTGATTAATTTAACTGACAAAGCAGTAACTAATGATCGATTGAGGATGCCTGGGCTCTAAAGACCATTTCCCCTTCACTTACTTTGCCTTTTTCAAAGCCATCTGATATTTTGATCACTGGCAAGGGCTGTGTCAGTGGAATTAATCACAGATTTAAAGCAGAGCAACAGCCAATCCTCATTTTCTCAAAACTCTCAACAATCTAAAACATTTCAGCAATTTGTTGAGGTACATTTACACGTTTTGTAATAATTTGTATCTCACAATATTTCAGAAGATTTATGAAGAAAAGTCATGTCATGGTTAACTTTATATGTGAAGAACACTGCATATTATATTTAGGGTAAGTCATTTATATTACGATGGAAATATTATATCAGAACTCTAATATATCAAGTGTTACTTGCTCTATAGCAAGTCACAGAGAAATAAAAATAAAAGCAGGTAATCAGAGAGAGAAAGATAAAGAAAGAGCGAGAGTGTGAATAAATCATGGATTTCTTACATGCTTATGATAATCACACTAAGTAAGTCAGCTGTTGTCTTATCTGGTCATGTATTCTGTCTTGTTAATCATTCATATGTGTTCATACTGTAACCTACGCTGTATGCTAATGACAGTCATGGGTCTATAATGCAGTATCCATGAACAGCTAATGGACGTGTATTATCTTTGCTTTTCCCCATTCACTATAAATACCATCTTTTGACTTTCATGACTTGGAGAGACTTTGCAGCGGCCAGTACCTTTGTTTTAGTCAAGGTGTACATTGACTGTCTCCAATCAGCTGATGGTCAAATACTTATAAACCCAGAACCTCAACAGAGAGCCATGCTTTTCTAGTGGAAACAAACAGCAATTTCCACAACAATAAAAAGAGAGACTCTTGGATATAGTTCTACAAAAGTCTTAGCTTATGGAACATATAACCTCTCACATTTCCTGTTAACCCTGTAGGTCTTTCCATTCATCTGTTTATAATAAAGGCTGCAATAGAAGAGAAACACTAAACAATGATTTAACATAAGCTTTGGGACATTTGCTCAATATATTGATGCATGAACTGCATCAGCAACTGCAACAGCAAATACACAGGAATTGGCAGAGGATGGAGTACATATCAGAAGCTTCACAGCTTTTAAGAAAGAACTCTTAAGAAGTTACCACAACTTAATTGAGTACAGTTCATATCACCACTAATTGCGATTTATCCCATTTGTGGGAGTCTTTCACTGTACGGGAAACTTGTTTTCTTCTAAATCCAATTAAAGATGTTAGGCAAACATATCAAGTTTTATCATTGTTTCTATTTCTATCAATTACTCGACAATTAGTTTGACAAATGATCATTAAGAACACTAAGGGGCTAGTGCTAATGTGACTTCAGTCGTGCAGTCATGACACTAATATTGGAGTAACAGTGGACCTAGGGCTGCACTAATACATTATGGAAGCCATTGATTTTTTCATAAAGAGGTTCTCTTTCACAATTGAAAAACAGAGATGTGTGTGCCTCAGAATGTATTGGAGCTGACCATCCTCTCTGCCTAATAAAGTCTGTTCCCCCAGGCATTACTGGCAAATGTGCTCGTCCTCGTCCTCGTCAAAAGTCTCCTATGGCGTTGAACACTAGAGGGCTCTCGCCTTATCTGCACTGCAGTCATGCAGTAATTCTCTCTCTCTCTCTCTCTCTCTCTCTCTCTCTCTCTCTCTCTCTCTCTCTCTTTCACACAAACACACACACACACTATCCCTCTGTCTTGCTCTCTCTAGCTCTCTGTCTGTCTCACTCTGGAAAACACCACACTGCATGGAATTGACAGACGTATTATTCTACTGCACTCCACTCTCTCTCTCTTTCTCTTCTATATACATATTTTATTTTCGTAATCATCACTAGTACCTATTCTGGCAAAAAAATCCAATGGGAGATGAGAAAGTCAGTTGATATATCATAAATACAATATGTTTTGTATACTGTATTTACCTTTTGTCATTGTGTCCTTGTCAGTGACACAAGACACCGCATGGTTTTCTAGATAAGCCATTTCATTCTTTAGTTTCCAAACAGCCGTTTTGGTTTAAGTTCAGGACATATATTTTACATTGGTTCTTGTTTTTCAGATGGGCTTATCAGTAGCCTATTCATTTGATTGTAAGTTATTGTGAGTATTTTCTGAGTATTTCTTATAATATAGCCTAGACATGTGGTGTAGACAGTTGTAGACAGACAATCTCTGATCAAATGGTCAATTTGTGTGCGTAGGCTAGCCTACTATATTTTGGGGACAATCATCCCTTGTTTAATTTACAAGGAACATTGTAGACCAGGTGCATTCATTTACTCTGCCTTTTCAAAGACGTGGATATCAAATTACGGTGTGAAGGAGTTGGCGTCATTACTCAAATGAAGTGGACGAGGGAGAAACCCATGGACAATTGTGCTGTAGACTATGTTGCCATCAGAGTAACGTAGAGTATGAACAAACTAATTAAAGTATGTATGTCGCTATTCGGTTTGATAATAAATACGTTTGTGTATGTATGCAGCTAAACAACCTATAGTAGGCTACACGTTTGAAACGCGACTGTTTGAGCGCTATCTTGGCGCGCGTGCATTAATTTCAGAGGCTATTGACCTGCCTCTTGATGAGCGCGGCAAAGGGGAGGCTCTTAGCGCCGCACATTTCTCCTTCGTCTCCGCCTCACTTTTCTAGTCGGCAAGCAAGCCTGTCGGAGCCTCAAGAAGTACAGCCACTCCTGCTGTTGATAAACTGTAAGGATTTCTACTCCTCTACTCAACATTTCTTTTGTTCCTTTGCATCCGATTTATAAGCCTCCATTTTCGAATAGGCAATGCAATTGTAAGACATTCAACACAATTTTTGAAAACGTGAAATGCTGCAGGCATAAGGATGCAAGAGACGGTAGTAAGTACCTCTGAGATGTATTAACAGGTGCATGGATGTGAGAGGACTGAGTTATGTTGCATGTTATTTACGCTACATTTCCCTTTCACTATACACCTAAAGGATCCAGAGTAAATAGTCTGCGATTGTCTGTGAATGAATATAGAGGGATATCAGCAAGTTACCTGCTGCTGTCTATAGCAGGAAACTGATGAACAATAAGATCCCTGTCTCATATTCCACCCTGTATGCCTTTTCCCGTGTTTTTGTTTTATTAGTTAAATAGTTAACTTCATGACGATGGTGAAAATGATGATTCTGTGTGATGAGCCTACTTAAATTACTTATTCAAAACTTTGTAGCCTAAGTTCATTTTTTGGTTTGTGCAGCAGATATTAACTCATATTCATACCACTTTCGGATAATTATTTGTAGTATTTTTTTTTGCATTTGTCATCCGTCATTTTGCATGGCTCTTCCAGCTGAGTTGCCTGACCGTATAGCCAATATATCGCGCATAGAGCAGGCTCGGTGATGCTGCGTCTCGTGCAGGGATCTGTCCACTCTGAGTGGTGCTGAAACCAGTCGGTGAGTCACGCGTTGAGCTTAGTTGTTAAAGGCACCTGTCTCCGAGCGAATGCGAAGGAAATTCAGCTTCAACTGACCGTTAGTAAATGCACAGCTCTTCGATAAAATGCTATTCCAGTCTCACATACACCAATGACATGATACCTGTCTAATTACACGAAATTGTAATACCAAATGGACAATGTTCAAAGCAATGTCGAGTACTTTCGATTTTTTTTACTGTGGGCACAGCGGTCAACCATGGACTTCTTTTTGCGTTATTGATTCAGTAAATGGTTATGCATTTCGATAGACTATAGATTTATAAATCTCTCGTTCTGACATTAACGTAAAAGTCAAACAAGCAGCATTTTGTGTACACATTATCTATATATGTGTAACCTACTTAACTTGTTCCAAAAAGCTATTGTCAGATACTTTCTGAAATCTTCATAAGAACCGTCAATTTGATTTTCTATTCGATCCCTGCTTAGCATTCTCAAGATCAACTTTGTTACATTCCAGAGCCGTTTTGACATTTGCATTTGCGTGGTTTAGGCTACCATATGAATAGTCTGTTTTTAAAGCTGGATTTGTGATGGGAGGTGGTATTCAGAAACCTTTTTAAATTGTCCCGAGCATACCAAGTTATAGCTGTAGGGTAGTTCGTAATTACTGCAGGATGACATGGGTATGCTGCATGGCCTTTCCTGTAGATCTCAACATAGTTAATTCAGGCAGTAACCAAAACGTGATGTTTTTTTGTCATAGAAGGTCCTACCAAGTAAAACAAAATAGGCAAAAGTGTAGACAGCCTATCTGAATAGGAGAAATGTTGCTCATTAACCTTGAGAGTCTTATTTGAACTGGCCAATCGGTTAACTTTAAGATTTCTCAGTATGGCTATCACAGGTATTGTTGAAAATATGTCGTGATCAGTCATGATCACAATGAGCAGTTCTTGGATAATTAAAGGTACAAACTACAGCCCAACTAGACTTGAGTGTCTTATCAAGCTTCGATTACACTGACATGTGGAACACTGAAGTCATATGGATAGGGTATTTGCTGAAAAGCATAATTTTAGCGAATGTACTATGAATGCAAAAATCATAAAAAAACAAACATGTAATTGCGGAAAAAAAGCTTTTTAGGGTAATCTCCAGAACATCAGATTAAAGATAAGCAATCTGATGCTACAGACTGGCTCATATCAAGACCAGAGGCACACTCATTTGCCTTTGCAGTTGCAATTGTCTGATAAAAACAGACAGTCAAAGCAGGGAACACACTGGCAGTTGTTTGGTGTGTCTTGTAACAAGCAACTGACATATCCGCTAATCCTGAAATCAAAATCCCCAAAAGATGGTGAGGTTTTTCTTATTTTTTTGTTCTTGTCAAATGTGCGGCGTAGCTAACCATTGATTTTCATACATGGAAATCTTTATGTAGTTCCCCTCTTTTTGAATCATGCATTTTTCTCCTGATTTACATGATTGAAACTAGACAATCTCTGACTGTTCCCTTTCCAGGTCTTTCACACGGACTAAACACCAAATGGATGGTCTACTGAGTAGCTCAACCCCTTACCATCGACTATGGAGACATGCCAAGCTTCATGAGTGACCTTTCTATCACACCATGAATGCGATCCCCAACGCTCAGAGAAGGAAGAAGTAACCTCTGTTCATTACCTAAGGAAGAGTGCTGTTGACATTGTGCAGAGGAAACAAAGTCTAGTAAAAAAAAAAAAGAAAGAAAAGAAAAAGATGCCAAAACGTTCAGAGGAGATGCTGGCTGAGCTGTGGACATCTCTGCTGCTTGTGTGGATTACCTGTGTTCCCTACACCTCCATGACACCTATAATCGGGCAGTCTAAAAGTTTACAGATAGCTGGTTCCACGGCAACGGCGCGTGGCCTCTTCGAAGGACAAAGAATACTGAGTCGAGCCAAGAGAGGATGGGTTTGGAATCAAATGTTTGTGTTGGAGGAATTCTCTGGACCAGATCCAATTTTAGTTGGCAGGGTGAGTACTGTAATTGTCAGCTGTATATTAAGCTTGCTTATCATGTGGAAACATTAATTCAGCTATTTGAATGCTCTTTCCATTTTTTTGAAGGGGGCTTGGGAGGGAGAAGGCATAGTGGAGCAAACGAGGGGATAAACTAGATGGATCATGTGGTGTATAAGTCCACAGCTACTAAATACTCTTGTAAGACATTCTGTTAACCCTTGTGTCCTTGAAACATACTCACAGCACACTACGGTTAACCAGTGTTGCTTTAAATTGAAACATAATCAATATTTCTGATACATTTTATATTTGAAATCTACCATTTACTGTAAATTTGAGGAGGTCAGGACGTTCTTATTGTTTTCATAGGGAACAGACACAGATTATATAGATATTTTGGAATAATTTCCTATTGTTGTCCAGTTGAAAGAGGCTTGCAGTCTAATCCGGAGGCTGCAGGCCACCTGGTACCTGGCCTGCGTAGACGAGTCAGAATCCAGGGAGGCTCGCTGGCCAGCTCAGCCAAGGCAGCTTGTTCACAGCTCATTGCAAGGACGCACCTGGGGAGCACAAACCTGGCAGCCGTTTTCCGTTACCCAACCATTCTGGCAACACCATAGGCAAGAGAATAGGCCAGCAAAGATAATATTTGACACTGCAGTAATGTGATTCACAAATATTGCTTTGTAGTTGTCTGTCTCAGTTTATGTTGTCTTTATTTATGGTTCCCATTATTTATTGTTCCCTAGAGTATTTTGATGTTTATAGGTATTTACTGCTACTCATTCAAGAGGAGTTGGTGTGATAGGCCAGATTTTTATTTGACTGGTCTGGGTACATAAATTATTCCCTGTCCCAATACACATTGACAACTCCATTAAAATGTGACAGGGGCCATGTACAGGTCTTTTTGTATTGTTGTGTCACACCATTTCTTATCATAGATTCCTTGATACACATGCAGCCTTTTCTCAAGTCTTCAAAATGCATGCAGTAGGACATGCCTGTTCGAAATACACTGTAATAGGTTTTTAAACTGTTACCTTTTTAGTACATTTCTAGTTCGGATATATACTGTGTGATCAGGTACCAAATGCCACTATTTAGTAAATATTATTGGTAAACATTACCCAAGCCTTACCCTAACCAGAGGTGTGTTATGCCAAAGCTTTACCTAACCTAAGCACATCAGTTCATGGTTTCATGCACTGTTTACTGAAGCTTTCACGGAAGATAAATCTTTTGAATATTGCAGTCCTAGGAGTTGGTAATGATAGTGTTGACATGCAATTTGGGTCAGATGGCTCTCAGTTTGGCAGCATGTCCCCAAACATAATCACTTTGTTTCAGTGCAAAATGGCATAGAGTCTTATTAATTAAACATCCATTCTCATGGGGTATTTACACCTGTGTTTTCCCAATACCATACAAACACAGAAATGTTGTTAAGTGCATCATTATTATTTAAAGAGTCTTAATCAAGCAGTCTCTGTCAGATGCTACAATGGCTTCAACATCTGGAGGCAGAAACAAACAGATATTGGGTACACGTGTGATCTTCTCCTAGGTATACATGTAGCTCCAAATGAGACTGATGCAGCTTTTGGCTAGTGCATTGCCCATTGGATTCACAGTTGGAGACAGAGCGCCAGTTAGCTTCAGTAGGCAATATAACTACAATGGCCCTTGCTGTATTCACAAAGAAAGTTTTATTTAAACTTTAATTTGTGATTGAAGGACTGTTGCCTTTTTGACACATTTCACTTGATACAAGGAAAATGTTTAATTAAAGGACATGAATTAGCTTGTGAAGGTTAGGGAATGGTTCCAAGCAGGAGAGTTATAGGTTGAGGGAGGATATGTCTTGTGTTTTAGACACAATGTTGATGAACTGCATTTTCTACAAGGTTAAGTACTCTCAAGCATGCCTGGCAAATCACAGATAAGTTTGTGTTACAGCATGATGGCATAGTGTTGATCTCTCTCTCACCCCCCCCCCCTATCTATCTCTCTCTCTCTCTCTCTCTCTCTCTCTTTCTCTCTCTCTCTCTCTCTCTCTCTCTCTCTCTCTCTCTCTCTTTCTCTCTCTCTTTCTCTCTCTCTATCCCTCCCTTATGCTTAATTAAAAAATGAATCAAAAGGGAGTAGGAGGTGTGATTCAAATGGGTCATTCACATTCATTTTTTTTCCTGCGCTGTTGCCTGTGGTTGTGGGTTGAGAAACCTCAAGCCAAGATTAGACTCATTCCATCCTTTACGTTTTATTGCTCGGCACTCTGATGTTTAATTATACATTTATCTCCTGTCTTGTCAGCAGTGGAGTTACCCTGCACATCCGGCTGCCACTGGGAGGAGAACATTATCATACACCCAGGCACAATCTCAGGAGGGGCAAGGGTGTGTTGGTGTGTGTCAGTGTGTGTGCATTGTTCCGCGTGCACGTGCACCCGGATGTGTGTGTGTGTGTTAAAGACAGTCACCCGGCGTGACAGCGCACTCTTTTGCTGTTCTTTATAGCGCCTCATTCTGACACGGTGATTCAGTGAGCTGGATCTGCGTCGGTGGCTGTCAGTCCTGTTGGAGTGGAATGCACTACCTGTTAAAGTGGAGCTGAGGAGACAGCTGTGAAAAGCTTGTTGCTGGGATGTACTGTAGACCAGCGCCGTGTCGGAGGGATTTTAGGATCACTCATCATGAACGTGGCTAACGGATCATTAAGTGTAATGAGTGAAGGCAGGTGCGGGGTTATATTTAAAATAGCGGAACATCTTGTTCATGTTGCACACTGATGTTGCAGTAAAGTGAGACAGGGATGTGTACAGGTTGTGTTTGCTAGTCCTGTCTTTTCCACACTTCTGTTGGCAGAATATTTCATATAGGATCCCACTCAAATGATCTAAATGTTTTGTTTTGGTATGTACATCGGTGGGATTACATTTAATCAGGATCTGCATGTCGGTTTACAATGTTTTTTTTTTCTCGCAAGCCCAGCAGCCTTATTAACTTTCACAATGTGTAGCCTTTCTAGATGAACATTAATTTAACAAATCGCTGCTCTTCCCAGTGAAGGGAAATTAGATTGTGTTTACTTTAAAGGGAATCCGATTTATGGTGATTTCAGAATGTACAGTAGGCCTTTGTCTCTGAAGCTGTTGCTTGCCTTTCCCTGATTCTAGGATATCATTTGGTGTATGCGTGGGAGAATGGGTGATGACAGAGCTCTTTCTTCTCATTGTCGTGCAGATGCACAGAAACGAGATGAGTCTCTGACTGATCCCTCGTCTTATTGTCCGAGGCTTTTATCATCGATACTGTTGTATGTGTTTTTTGACAAAGAGAATTGATAATACTCTATTAATATTCAACAATTCACACTGAAGTACCCAATTGTACAGGCTGACAGTAATTCAGATGGACGACAGCTTTGATTATTTATTCAGCAAAGGAAAATGGGTACGTCTTTAGAAATATCTACTCTTGCATGTGTGTGAGGAAGACAACAGTTATAATGCTCCAAACAGCCCTTTGACAGTGTGCGAATGAGCTGCCGGATATGGTATTAATACTATAGTAGATTTCAGTTACAAATTAAAAGTGTGGGTCTAGATTTCCTACACTCTGGTTCTTACTGATTCTCACAGTTGTTTCTCATTCTGAATAGAATAGAAACTCCATCGCCATAGCTACCAAACTGTCTTGACCAGCATGTCAGACTCAAACCTTCATGAAACCTTTTGGAAGCTCGAGATATTCTGGTATTCATCCAAAAGTATACATCAGTACAGTGTAGCGATATGAGTCTCAATACCAGTGCCATAAGGTACTGTGTACTTGTCGGTTGTGGTGGATTGGCTTCCTTTCAGTGTGTGATGGGGTGATTAAAGTGAGTGGGACTCTTGAGCCTTGGAAATCCTGCCCTCAGGGGCAATAGAGTGGGAGTTGGCGGTGTTAAAGTTCCGCGGTGCGTTTGACTTCAGCAATGCGTGGCGGCGAGACTAGCCTGCTCTGGGAGCTCGGTGCCCGGGCCGACAGCTTCATCCAGGCAGGAGCTTCCTGACGACAGGGGGGTTTAACAGATCAAAGATGTCTCTCCTGATCCCCCCACGATTTATCCTTGTCAATGAAGGCTCTGATCTGAGACGATCGCACGCGTTAATCTGCATTTTCTTAGGTTAGGAGGACGGGGCAGGGGCAAGCTGAAGTGGATATCCAGTGTTGATTGATGGATAGGGAAGGAGCGTAAACCAGAGTATTAGTTGGCTTCTCACTAATGATTGATAGCATCAGTGAGATGGACATTTTACACACAGGCGGAGCGGAAAGTGCTAAAATGACGCAAACTTACCCTGATTACGACAACAGAATGGTGTCTACTGCCCCGGAAACTCTCTCTCACTCTCTCTATTTATCTCTCTTTCTCTCTCTTTACTTTGTGAAACATTCCTTCTACCTTCTGCTGGTAGTATATATCACAAGGTCTTTATATCACTGGACCATGGCCGCCGTCCCTCTCTCTCTCTTGGTAGCTGCAGTGGCTGTAATAAAACACTGGGCCAGAGCAGGGAGCCCTGATTGAGCTGTGGGATCACATTAGTGCTTCCTTGGAAGACCTTGACAGGTTGTCTATGGCCTTATGTTGTTGTGTTGCTTCCCATTAACAAGGTTTGTGCGTACATGTGTGTGTGTGTGTGTGTGTGTATGTGTGTGTGTGTGTTTGGTGGACTTGGAGGAAAACAGACAAAAATGATCTTAAAGCAGATCTTACAACAGCACCAGGGTAATGATATGAGTTCAGGTACACAAGTTGTGTTTGGAGTTTTCCAGGCTCTGCACTCCATTCATGGAGTGAGTGAGTATGTGGAAAGTGTATGCTGCATGCACCCGACATAGCCCACAATCAACGATAGCAATTTGACATAATAAATGCAGTATGGATCGTGTAAGTGTTAACCCTAACCTTACATCACAACCAATGTAAAAAAATAAAATAAATAACAGCTCTTGAAGGGAACTACTGGTTGGAGATTTCTTCCCCTAGACTCATGAATCTTCTTGCATTCTTGCATACACGTAACCTAAACAGCACTACCTGTGCCGTGTACGCTAGGCTTTCAGTGGTATACTGTAGACTTAGGTAAGCATTGAAGACACAGACACTCAGTCCTGCTGTTTAACATATGTCCTGTTGTGTCATAAAAAATGTATACAAGGCAGGATCACATTGAACGAATGCAGGATTTCTCTCTCTGTCCGCACCTCTCTCTCTCTCTCTCTCTCTCAGTGTCTCAGTCTCTCCCCTTCTCTGTTTCTCTCTGCTCCTCTTTCTTTCACACACACACAAAAAAAAAAAACTGCATGCTCGCTGACAAGACTAGGAGCCAGCGCATCTTTGCTGTACAACAATGACCCTGAGTTGTTACCTTTATGGGCACTCTTGGGAAATGACACACACACACACACACACACTTGCATTTACAAGTGCACACAGATACACGCACACACATTCACACACACAAGGCTTGGCCGTGGAATCGACAATCCATCCTTTCATTGTTACCCTCGCACAATGGCCACAGTATGTGTACCACCAGACAGGCTTCTAGAAACAGGAGGAAGTCTCCAAGATGCAGGAGGCTCTGAGAATTACAGCAGGGCAGTGAAGCAAATAATCACTCTGCATGCACCAGATATCAATTACATGTTTACTGTTTTAGCAGTAGAACCATTACATGAACTTGATGGAGTTCCTGTGCGTTAGGACTGCATGATTCATACGCCTGTGTTTACTCTGCAAATAGACAATTTAAGCTTTAAAAAAAAACATTTAAAGGTTGCTCTTGGCTGCAAGCAAAACTTGGGATCCATGGATGACAAGCCACTTTATGTTACACCCTCTGGCACCCCAGTCTACATTTGTTCTATTACAAACTCTTCTCGTGAGTGTGTCCGTGTTTGTGTGTAAATGTGTGCGTCTCACTATGAAAGTCTCTGTGTTTCTGTATATCTGGTTGTGATTAGTTTTCCCTCATCAGTGTCTGTGAGCTGGCAGCCATGGTAAACCTGTTCTTTAGTGGCTGAGCTGGAACTTCGTGCCTGGCCTGCCTACTCTGCGGAGGTGGAGGGTTTAACCGCCAAGCGGGGCTGCCTGGCTTGCTGCCCCGAACTAACGCTCCAACTAATCATTGGAATTAAGCAGTTCACCTGTAATGCTTGGCTTGAGAATTGCTTTGGGTGTTTTTGTTCTTTTTTTTTGGGTTGGTTTGCTCTATATACAAGCAACATAGCCGACCGTTTACTGACTCTGAAAGGGCTTACTGCCCTGTAATCTCACACTCTTTTCATTGACGTTTCAATCGTTTCTGATTTGTTTCCCAATATTTTCTTGGATCTAAGGTCCTTTAAATTCTCAATCCTCTAAACATCCACATTTGTTCTTCAACGTCTCTTTGTGGCGTAGACATAGCGACGTGATCGTGGTTTCAGACCTCTATGGATTAATGTGCATGAATACAGAGGCCATGTACAACAACACTGGGCACACACCACCACTTAGCCCGCAATGAGGTTACAATTATTCAAATCTGATTATTCAAATCTGAGATTATAATGAGCTAAAACCTACTAATTGGCCTATGTCTCTGTCACAGTTCATCACGACAGGCTGTATCCCCTCCAAACAGAGCCAGTATTTGGTAGGGTAGCTACAGTAGATGTTTGGCTCCCCTCTCCCCTCTTCCTTTCCTACGGATGGCCTAGCAGCCTGTGTCTGTGTGGAAACTATGTAGAGCTCCAGGCTCCAGCAGGAGGCTTATCCCCACGCCTCTCTTCCCATACTTCTCCCAGAAGCCAAACGGGGACTGCAGAGTAATCTTGTTAAGAATGGATGTTGTTATTGTGTGACTTGATGTGCATTTGGCTTCACGGTTAGCAAGGAGCACACGTGGGCTGGGGACAGAAGACAATAGAGGCAGGGGGTGGGAGGAAAGAAAAACCTATTTCTGGGACTTAAAAGATGACAGTCCTCAGCCCTTCTTCTCTCCCCCCTTCTTCACCCCCCCCACCCCCCACCCTCAACCTTTTGCACCAAAATAACAACAAAGTAGGGAGACATAAACAGTGGAGGTGGCATTTGCTTGAAGAGCCTTGTCTACACCCGTCTCTAGTATTAAAGATGATGGTAATCGTGGTGGATGGAAAGAGGGGAGTGTGCTAACCTTAATCTATGTTATGCTGCCATGGTGGGCTATTAAAGTAGGAAAAAGGGAGGGAGAAAGAGTCCATAAACAATCAATGGGCCGTGTTGTCTCATGCTACCATCGCAGAAAGCAGTCAGCTTCCAACAGGCTGGGCTTCTGAACTTTATCACTAATTAATTATTTCTGTTCAATAATCCTTTTTCTTTTTTTGTGCAAAAAGTATAAAAAGAAATCTCAGCAAAATATTGGCTGAGCACGGCTAACCTCAAAGGGCATCAACACTAAACTTTACGCAGGCTTTAGTCATTAGCCCTGCTCAAACTCCTATCTGAGGACAACATATTCAATAACAGATCCAAAACATATTTGCATCACCACGGCACACACAGGATTTCAACACTAAATCTCCTAAAATGAAGATTAACTGTAAACAAAATGGAATGAATCTACATCCTGGCGGCCACAAACAGTAACACAGCTGCTCTGTGTGAAACCGATAGATTTGTTCAGATATTTCATCTATTCTTTTCTTCCAATGCATCGGTGTGCGGGCTTGAGGGGTGTCCATGAAAAATTCAGAAGTTGTAATATAAAATCCTGATGAATCATGAATGCTTAAATTAAATCTGGACTGAGCATGTAGGTTGAAATTGCTATCCAAGAACAATATTATCTCTGTAATCTATCAGTTGTATGTGTAAAGTCAGCGTCTCTGTTTTAAGACACATGAAACTAAAATGAGATGGATTACAGGAACACTAATGAGCAAAAAACTATCAAAATGCTTTTTGAAGGAAATACAATGTTATCCAAGTTCTAACAGTGTGATTTATATGTTATTCTTTTCATTGACAGATGTGAAAATGCAAAAAAATCTAATACAATTATATATGATCCTACCCTTCCCTGTTTTAGTGATATATATATATATATATATATATATATATATATATATATATATATATATATATATATATATATATATATCGGTTGTTTAAAATTGTAAATAATAGTTTAAAAAGCTAAACAAGTTACTAAGATTAACGGTCTGATTTAGGATTTTCTAACAGCAGACTACACAACAGTAAACTGAAACCCTGTACACCTGAGTCAACTTACTGTCTTGTAGCTAACATGAAACTGAGTCGAAGAGGGATCAGATGGCAAAGTATTGAACCTTGGTTTCTAGCACTAAAATTCAACCATATTTTCAAGCAAGACAACCTTGGCTATATTTACGGACTTCTTCCTTGCAACTTTTTCCGAGAACATATTCCTTGAATAGTCTCATTGTACTATGGTAAGATGAACTGTAGATGTGTAGCTAAACTGCATGTCACAGGTACCTCAGGAAACATGTACCTTTCAGTTGTGGTGGGATTGGTACTGCATGACTCAGTATCTTTATAAAGATCACAGCAAGACAAACCACAAACTGACTGTAAAGTACAGCTGGATCGATGGAGTGACGTGGGCCTCTCTCTTCAGTTCTGTCTTGCTCTTGTGCCTCTTATTCTATCTCTCTCTCACTCTCTCTCTGTTACTGTCTATTGTATTACTTTTGAGAATCTTCGCATGGTCCCACTTTATGCTATATCACCAATGCTAAGAAATGCTATGTTTATACAATATTTCCTTAATACACGTGTGCGCACACACATACACACAAAAATGAGATCATGTCATGTTGTCTTATCACTCTATTCATGGAGACTGACAGTGTGCTCAGTGAAAATGCTAATGTCAGAGCTTGTATCTGTTCCAATGACCTTTTCCTCTTGTTGATGTGTGCCGTTTTCATAAATACCGTACTGATATCCTAGGATGTGTAATTATGCTGCTACAGCAACAGACAGCCTCTTCATTCGTTTTCAGACAATGGTCAAGCCTCTTACCCAGCTGGAGAAGGTAGGGCTGGGGGGGGGGGGGGGGGGGCGGATAACTCCAGTTGTGTCTGTGTTTGGTTGGCTTTGATACCTGTCACAATATCTTCCACTCCTCCACACTTCTCCCAGTGTTTGATAGTCTGAGAAGACTTCAGACAATATTCTTCCCATTCAAAGCGAGTATCATCACAAACGCTGCAGTTTCTGCTGAGTCCCAATCCTTGCTTGTTGAGCTCCATGTGCAACTTTATCAGGTTAGGAATCAGCCGTGGCTTTGTAGTAACATGCATCCTACCTTGTACTGGATAATAAGACTGGCTGACAACATCTGATTGTACAGTGGATAGGATTGAAGCAAAGGCAATTAACAGAGGTTATGACTACCTACAATTTCTACTGAATTATTCATCGCGGCTGCCTTCCCTTTTGACTTCATCTTGGTAATAATGTTTATCCAATCTAATTTGACACTTCTTACCGAAAAATACCATTCTCAGAGAAATGCTTGAGGATGCATGTACAAATCACCACAAGGTACTTGTAAATGGATTATGCTCAACCCAACAACTCAATGATAATATTTCTTAGGTGGGAGGGGGTGGGGGGGCTTAGTGTATGTCACTCCGGATCATGAAAGAATGGGGGTAGATCTCCATAGTTGGATTATCCTACACTACTTGCTAACATTTACAATGCAGGGGAGAAGGGATTCCATCCTTTGTTGCATCACTGGCTGTGAGGGTGTTGCGTGCCAAACATTTTTTTTTGGTGCATATGTAATAGGATCCCACTTTCTATGCACTAGCTTTGCACTTGTCGATAAGGATCACGCTCTGCAGGTTGGCCTACTGGGATTAGGGCAGAGGCGTTTGATCTGAGAAACGGAGAGAGGGGAAACTGGGTTTTGCATAAAAATCTCAACCCCACAGAATCCAATTGAGAAGGGCTGTGTCAGCTGCTTGGAGGTACCGTCTCATGCCTCTGCAGGAGTCACTGGAGGTTCAATGTGCCCTTAGGGCGCAGGAATTGTTGTTCACTATCACAATGTAGGATAGTGACGACAGCTGTATGTATCTAAAATGATGAAAACCACACAAGCACACTAACAAGCGTATACCCCCACACACACATACACACAAGCACACACACACACACACATACACAAACCGAAGCAACAGGACGGGAACGCAACAGATCCTCGGCCGATAACCGTAATGTGGCTCAAATAACACCGGCCCATCAGAGTGCGTCCGAATCTGAACGGCTCATCACACAGGAAACTAAGTTCTTTCTCCCTTATCGTCTGAACGCCGTGCCCGGCCCCGGCTGATAACAATAGCGTATCCTGGAGTGCAGTGGAACAGCAGCTCTCAGGGTCCCTCTGGTCAGAGAGACGAGCGAGTGCCCACACGGCCAACATAGAGAGCCCAGGGCCTGGGTGTGCCAGTTACTTAACATAATTGCTACTAATGACCATTAGGAGTTTGGTTTTCACCCTCGGGGGGCTACAGAAAAGGCCTTTCGTCTTATCAGCTGATTAGAGGCAAATCGAGGGGCCGGATCCTGCATGTTAAGTAAACGGGGGTCTAAAACGTGTTGGAATACCAGGGGAAGGGCTAATGGTGCAGCTAGCTCAGAGTCCATTTCATCCATAATGCCCCCCCCCCCCCCCCCACACACACACACCTCCATCCTCCTGCACATATGGAAAGGCTTGCAACTCAAATTCCGGCACTTTTGCTTCTGAAATTACACCCCCCCCCCAAAAAAAAAAAGAAAAAAAGAAAAATGCTTCAGGCCTTTAGACCAAGACTTTCCTCCAAATTCGCAGTCTGGACTTTTGTGTTACTGTTCTCTGCATCTGAAATGCTGATGGCACCAATGTTGGTTTCCATTCTCTCTGGAATCATTTGCATATGCAGATGAACAAACCGATATGGATCTCTCCCCTTCTCTCTCTCTCCAATAAACATTTTGCACAGCAAATTGCCAAGCAAGTAATTACTCATTGACAGAGGGATATTATTGAGAGAAATTTGAATATTATAAGCTGGAAACCAACAGTGTCTAAAAACTGTTTTCCCCTTTCATAGCATGGTAATGGTGAACGTAAAGAGAGCTCTGTCATTCAGCTCTGTGCTATTTCATGGAAGTTCACACACTCCTGGTGATCACGCCAGTTAGTGCTCCATCCACCTCCCTGTTTAGTTGCTGTGTGGGTTGGCGACAGTGCATTTTAATGACTCACAAACCGTGTGGTGAATATGATTTGACTCCTTTTTAATGCATTACATTTCAAGAATAATTAAATTGCAGAGCCTAATGATATACAGCACACCCAACCAATACTTTTTTTTTCTTTTTATGTCACTGAAATTCCCAGTGGGATGTTTGTCCCAACCAATTTCTGTGTAGCAACCTGCTGGGCAGCACGTCGGCGAAATAGTTGTAATTGCGACCGATTTACACCTTTTTGCAATGCCTTTGGGAATGGGTAGGGTTTTGTCCATCGTGCTAAAGGCTATTTCATTTTGGAGCCTACATTGTGTGCAATGATGGCTCTCATCCAAGGAAACTCAAAGCATCCATCCCAACAGCACTGTAACCCCTTTAACCTTGAGAGTCACAAAAGTCAATAAGCAATTAATACCCCTTAACCCGTCCCTATGCTGTGTGCATGGGACACACCAGGGTCATTCCGTAATTAGGTCTATCTTATTCATAATTATCCACCAGAGAACTATTCCCTATGTCTGCAACAGCACCTAATTGCCAAAACATATTTTCTTTATGTTTGCGTCAGCTTCCATCCTGCCCTCCTTTAATATCACCTATCCCATGAGTGTGGAACCTAGAGGAGGAGGAGGAGCAGTAGAGGAGAAACCGCGTGAAGCTGCATTTTCTTCCCCAGTAATCGAATAGCTCAAACAAGGTTCCATTTTTCTTCATCTCTGTGGGACCACAGGACCTTTGAACAGAACTAGACACCTAAAGAAGGCACTGCAGAACACAATTATGATTCCAATATAGTCTTGTAGAGAAAATGTAAACAGATAGCCAGGCAACAAAGCTGCCCACTACTGTCCCAAAAGACTGGTAATAAAGTAGAATAGATGTAATAGTCGAAGAGCCTTTTACCCCCTGTCTTTTTCTCACTACAAAAATTGAAAACTGTGGGCCTGTTATACACTGCAGGGATGAGAACAGGGGGATACTCTCTAGATTTATGAGGGTTGGGATGACAGTTAAGGGGGGGGATTTAGCTAGAGGCGTTAATGCGGTTTGTAAATGAAACCTAATGTATGAGTATTGATAAGTATAAATAGAGCTCTTCGGAGCAGGCATGCCTCCTCTCCAATACAATAACTCTATGCGTTTTGTCACAGGCTTAATTTCAGAGTGGTTAACCGCCACGCTTGCAGGGAGACAAACAACATTCTCCCTCCAGATATCTCAACAAGAGCAAATTGGTGGCAAACTTTGATTTGTGTGAGCGGGTGTTGTATATTGGCAAATGGAGAATTCTCGCAGGCAAGATATTTTTATCTCCATCCATTTTTTGGTTCTCTCTCCCTCCCCCTGAATATTCTGTTTGTTGCGTGTACTGTCTTGGGGCTGGCATTTGTTTAAAGTCTGATTTTGTTTTCCTTTATACTTCAGTTCTTATGGCCAATTCACAAAATATACACAAACACACACACACACACACACACACACACAGGGAAGGAGGCATTAAAGTGTAATTCAAAGTTAATTTTCAACAAAGTGCAACCCTTTTTCTTGTGCTCTTGGCCTTTTGGAGAAAGAAACACTGACCCTGACCACGTAACTGCAAAGCCTGAACCTAACATAAGTGACTGCACTGCATATGTATTAATTAATTAATTAATTTGTGTTGGGGGAAAACAAAATGATTTATTAATAACTGAGGGACTATCTCCTCCTTTAATCTCTGAAACTATCTCTGCTTTTCTACTATTGTCTTTTGTCTTCAACTTGCCCCTCCCTTTTGTCTCCTTTACTTTTCTCCTCTCCGCTGTTGTGTTCCTCTCTCCCCCACCCCTGTCCTCTCCTCCACACCCCTTTTCATTTCCTTTCTTCTCCTTCTTTCTGTGTTCCTCTCCTCTCCTGCCAGACAGTATGACTGAACTGTCTCAGAGAGGAGCAGGAAGCCACTGTAGAACTAGTCATCTGTCTGTTTGACATTGACACTGCAGAAAATGTCCTCCGGCAGCAGCTTTCTCTCAGAACTGGAGTGAGATGGTGTTAGTTGCGGCGGTGTCGTGCCCTTTCTTCTGCCATCCTTTCTTTCTCCAGGTCTGCCTGTCTGCCTGTTTGTCTCCCTGTATCCAGCCTCCTTACCCTCTCTCTGTCTGTCTGTTCTTTCTTTCTTTCTTTCTTTCGTTCACTTACTCACCTGCACACTTCCTCACTCAGTCACTCACCCCCTCACTTGCTAACATCATTCTTCCTCTCCACAGTGTCTTCAAAGTACCATCCGCGCTCGCTGGTTCCCAACCGTACAACTCGGCTCTTACTGGAAGTCTAGTGCATGGTGACCCAGTTGGGCGGACAGGAACTGCTCTCGTAATGGTGTCTAGTTACCCTGGTCATGAACAGGCGGTGTTAAACAAGTGCTAATCAAAAGGGCCCAGGGTGTGAGTGACAGCATCAAAGCAGATGTAGTATACGGGAGGGAATTCTCCAACTTTCAGATTCCCTGCAATTAAGTGTGTGTGGAGGGGAGAAACACATGCTGTGATGATTTCTTTGGCGAGATGCAAACAACAAAACCCCTTCTTGATGCGTCTGTTGAGTTTGTGTACATTCTTCCCAGGCCCCAGGAGGGCCCAGGAAGAGGAGAGAATTAAAAAGGACGAGTGGGAGCTGAAGGGTGGAACGAAAAGAAAGATGTATTTTCACACAATTATTGTTGCAGAGTCTTTTTAGCGCCAGCAGTTACAGCGTCGGAGAAGTGAAGCACCTCGTAAACAAACATCTTCCTGTTATATGATTACAGGACACCTCAAACAGAGAAGGATATTGGACCAGAACTCTGGCTCGCATTCAGAAATGTATTCATATTCTCTGACATATTTTCGGGGGGGGGTTCATCTACACTAAATTATTTACATGCTTTTAAATGCAAAATATTTTCTTAGATAAACTGCAAAATCATCACCTCCTAACGCCTAGAGAAGAATGTATCCATCCATGTCGGTATTCCAGGTCATTAGATTGTGCCACCCTGCTTCTGTGTATGTAAGCACTTTTCGAAAGCATCTGGAGTGACTAAATGGATATTGGAGGCTGTTGTTGGGGCCCAAGCAATGTTGGACAGTGGTGGAGATTGATGAGTGTTTGGGTGCTTTCCCTGTGACCCCTCCGCATCTGGCGGGAACAAAGTCAGGCAGGTGTGACAGCCAGCATCCATCTCCTAGTCAGGGGTAATAGGGAAGGGGCACCCATACACGCCCAACACCCCCCTACCCCCTCACCCTCCATCCTTTCCTCCAGCACTCATCCTCCAGCACTCACACAAAAGCACACACACCCACACACAAACGCATGTATGCACACACACACATGGCTAGATGCACACTGCCAATACTTGCTTGGATGGCAACCTGTGCTTGTCTTTTTTTTTTTTTTTTTTGTCTGATTATGAAAGACAAATGGCTTGTCTGAATTCCACATTTGTTTGCCTTGCACCTGGCTGAGAAAGTGGCCGCACCACAATTGCAAAACTTTTGTTGTTTAAACACACACCACCACTCGTCCAATAGCACATCAGGGCCATGTATCATTCCTGCATTTTTTGGTCAAATATTAACATGATAAAACAGGGCCTGAATCTCATCCTCTTTTATTAGCATATGACTTATTTAGTAGTATGTTCGTTTGTTGCCATTAAAGAGGGAGCAGCTAAATGCAGTCATGCTGTAGTCACCAATGTACCAGAGTCAGCAGTGTGTGCTGCAGAGCAATGTTGAGCCATGGGGTTCAGGGCCTCACTGGCATGGAAAATCCCCCATGAGCCTCTGCTCTGATGTAAATCACAGGTAGGGGGAGATTTGAGGCTGGCTGACTCACCGGCACTGTGCCGTGAAATCTCTATTGACACTAGCGATGGACGATCCCAGGAAAGGACAGGTGAAACAGCAGACAGGAGACACAGAACATTTCTGAAAGTCACTCTCCCTGTATTCTACTCACCTATCTGACAGATTGCTGCAGTAAGATGGTTAACGACTACTACTGTCTCACACACACACACACACACACACACACACACACTCCACCCACATCCACTCTGGCTTTCATTGTCACGTTTGCCGCATTGAGGATCCAGTTTCTTTTTTTGACACAGATGTAGCTGGTTTGCATGGTTAAAAAAAGAACTCCTAATTCACCTGCTGGATCTTACATTTACAATACCCCAAAGGCCTAACCTGTTTTCAGACTTTCTGTTAGGTAACCTTTTAACAGACAAATATGATTTTTTTTTTCTTCTCATAGATAATTTTTTTCTCATAGATTTTGATAGGATAGATGAACCAAGCGGGGTAACTTTAAAATGAGCAGATGGCAACCAGGGAAATGGGTTATAAGAAGCAATTTCCATGTTCATCGCCTCTTGTTCCTTGGGGGGAAATAAATGACTCCAACTCCGAGCATTATGAACATATTTAATTGAACTTTGTATGGACTGCTGTGTTGCCCCCCAAAATAGAGCAGTTTATTTGCCTTTTCAGGACCCTGTCTGTACTATAGTATTTTGACAGTTAAAAAAGTTCATCCATTTCATTAAAGGGTAATGTTATATAATCCTGAGAGCTCCTCCATACTGTATGGTGGTATTGTCTTACTGTGCTGTGTCTTAGAGGTACAACGCTAATGCACTGCGAAGACTGGGCCTAGAATAGGGGGGGTAGGAGGCAAAACAGAATACCTGTGCTGTCTTCAGAAGAAAATGAGGGCGATGACTCTCTTTTCTCCAATTCCTCCTTAATTCTGTTTTTTTTCAGTAGTGTAAACACACACACACACAAACACGCACACATAGACATGACTCACACAGCCAGCACTTCAACGTGTAGTTGCTGTCCAGCGTGAAGTGATGTGACATCTTAAAACACGGCCTTGTGTAATTTTACATTCGACAAGACATCTGCGTCAACGAGGCTGCCTGACTCAGGGGCATCCTCGGCCTCCTGGCCATCTGCAGGGAGCTGCCAGGCGATGCTGTGAAGAACTGTAATTGTCACTGCTGCAGCCACATATTTTCTAATCCCAAGAACAATGAGATGGGCTGTTATTTGCATGTCTAATGACACTCAGGAACACCAAGCCTCTTAAGGTAGAATGTGAGAAAAGACGGGAACGATGTTGCTAATGAAACACCATCCATTTGATAAAAAAATTAAATAAATCCAAACTGAATGTTCGGAGAAGAACTCAATGAAATAATTAGAAGTCGTCTAACAATTTCATTTTGGACATGAAAATAACCAGAATTATTGATTTTACTGTTCATATTGCAACGGAAACACAATTGTCTAACATAGCTTTTTAGCACCAAGAACCTGTCCAACTGCGACACCTTGGCTCTAAAATTGGTTCATTTGTGAGACGTCTCAGGTTGAAAACAATGACTCTGACAGCTGATCAGGCACCATGGAGCACATCTGCATGAAGAATAAGCCCCAAAGAAAGAATCATGCTCTGTGTGTCTCCCAATTATGCTAATTTATACATTGTACTTTGCTGTAACATGGAAGCTGTTTACCCGTGGAATGCTCTCCTGCTGAAATTAACCGGAGCCTCGAACACCACTCCAGCTGCACCGCCCTTCCAATAATGTTGATTCCTATTTTAGCTTTGTTCATTCATTATCAAAATGAATTTGGAATTGAACCGGTTACTATCAGATCTATTTTGAGGACAATCTGTTGCAAAAGTGACTACGCTACTGCTTATAAAATATAAAATATGGTCCTATCATGGAAAATGTCACTTCACAACCTTTTAATATTGATAGCGTCCTACAATTTTGCATGTTTTCATTTTTTATGAGAGCACACTGTGTAAACAGACACCATCTCCTTGGACCTACTCAAGCACTTCCATGTGTTCCAAAAATTTAACAAGAAGATCACAATTCATGTTTTCCCAAACAGACTGTGGTAGTTAGATCCTCTCTTGTCTCATTTATGCATTAATTCATTAAGGTACTCAAAAAAAAAAACCTATGCGTTGAAATATGAATTACAAAAACCCAGGCTGTGCCATCTGGACAGAGAAAACACTCCATCATACACAAAATCTTGCGTCAAATTAGATGTGCTGCAGGTTCCATCTGCGGCTTGTGAAATCAATCTAACTCTGATTTGATTAGGTCAGGAATATACAAAAGAGACAAACTATTGTTTCTTGATTATGCCTGTTGTGTTTGGCGTCTCCACTCAGCAGGCAGGGGCATGAACAGGGCTCGCAGGTTGCCCAATCACACAGTGGAGGAGGAGGTTCAATCTCAAATCCAGGCCTCCTTCAGCACGGCCCCCCATCTCCAAACTCATTTTCCCTGTTACGCTCCCATTTTCTCTACATTTTACATAATGCTGGGGTTTCTTGGCTTTGGCCCGCTGCTGGTTAAACCACTCCTCGCAGAATGCACATGCCAGGAGATGAATTGATATAATTATGGTGTCAAGAGAACAGTACAGTATTTCTCTTTTTCCTATTTTCAATTACTTTGACAAAGCAGAGTGCAGCGGTGTGCCGGCATCAATAGTAGATTGATCATGTCGTCTTGAGTAATTATGACATACATTACGCATGTAATAAAGAAGGGTAGTGGCTTCTGAAATCTTTAAAACTGATTGAATACAATAGATATTTTGTTTTTTTAAGGCACCCAAATTACCTTCCGCGTCTGAAGAGAAATCAGTTTTCTATACATAGGGTTTCACCTGCTGTGTAGCATGTAGACTAATTGCAGGCTCCTTTCACACTCTCATGAGAACCAAGGGGCGGTGGTCGGTGACTGTTGTCCTACTCTTTAATACCTCTGCTTCGTACCTAGCTTTTGTGTGTGCTCTGCGAGGAATTGTTAGCACCAACAATATTTTTTTCATCAGTGACTACTTTGATTGCATTCGCCTCTTAAACTACAGCTATCCACTTTGTAATACTTTAAGACTTTGAATTAATCTGGAGAGGCTTTTGTTTGGAACAATAGTAAATGTGATGGCAGTGGTAGAGATAGATTGGAGGCAGCCTACCACCACTTAAAACAACATGCACCCTTATTGACTGAGGTTCAAATCCCAAACAACCCCTTTTCTTCTTGTATTTCTTTCTTTTGCTTGGTAAACCCACATGACCTACTCCACCCACTCTTCATACCCTGTAGTTCTCCATGATGGAAGTATAGACATTTTAGGACGGTGATTATTACACCTGTCCCCAGCGGAGTGTGACTTCACTGAGTTTCCAGACTTTCTGTCTGATTTGATAAAATGGTGCTTTCATGAGACAGACTAGGGGGAAAATTGTTCCCAAGAATAGCTAAGTGTATCATACATCATGCATGGAGCCATCTGTTCCTTACATTCAAAATGTTATTGCAATATTTAGAATTAAATATCATTCATGTACATGTAATTAACAAATTAAGTCACCAAAAATGAGAATGAGATGGATCAACTATGACCCAGACTGCTTGATTTACTCTAAATCTATCGAAAGAAACCCCTTCTAGCTATTTAGCCTAGTTCAGCGTAGCCTACTTTTTTGACATACAGTATGTCATGGCATACCCCTCTCATGTTGAACTGAGAGGTCTGTGTGTGATCCACAGCACCATAGTGGGCGATGCCTAGTTTAGGACAGATTGTAGTCCGATTTCACAGAATTAGCTTCTGTGACAATCTGTTACAATCACAGCAAGTTACAGGATGGACTGGCATCCTACAGAGTAATAGATGTGTCCCATGACACCAACATTGACTTGCTACCTCAACATGTTATCACTCCAGTGTGTTTATATTGCAATTGCACTGGCAGATGACAGTGTAGTTGTGTCCTAAATTAACCATTGCAGATGTATCTATTTTACAGGTCAGAGACAACATCCTCCCCAGGGTGTGGCCTATTTGGGGTTAGAGCTTGTCATTGGTGCTCGTGAACCACGAGCAGGTCAGAGATAACATCTGAGGACTGCAGAGAGCCATCCAGACATATAGATATCTTCTATAAACCCTGCAGTGATCTGGAGTGTGAGCTAGGCTAAGAAAGTAATCAGTAAATGCCAATGAAAGCTACTCTGGTAAACCAGGTGAATTGGGTATTTTCCTTTGGTTCAATCAGTTGTATTTCCTAAAGACCCTGTATGAAACATGAATGGGAAGGCTCCGAAGCACTTTGTCTGGTTAGTTGTTTTTCTCATCGCCTTCTGTTGGCTGGGTTTCCCAGACCAGTGTGAAACCATATTCAGTGTATTGCTGCCTCCTTGTTTAAAAAATATATATTTTTCGTCCAGTGCGTCCAGCTGCTGTTTACTGTTGAGCTCCATTTTTGTTTTTCTTGTGACTCAAAAAGTCAAGCTTTGTGTTTGTTTTCACGCGTCTCTGTCTGAGCCAAACCATTCAGCGTGCACTCCACTCTGTTGGCAAGGAGGTAAATGGGAGAAACTCTCTGAAAGTAAGATTTGTGAAATATTGTAGTGTCCAAGTAGCTTTCGCAAATTCCAAAAATGCAAATTAAAATTCATTATTTTCAATGATGAACAAATATGGATGGTGTTAAGTACATACTCCTGGTTGAGAGCAGAAGGACAAGCCCCAAAGTCTTCCATGGGGATTAATTTAGAATACTGTCACCAGGTTAAGGTTTTTCCCCACACACACATCTGCATGTGTGAAAATCCTGGCCTCTAATAGGGCCTGTCTGTTTGACAGAACTTCCAGGGGTGCGGCGTGCTAGGTGGAAACTCTCTGACTCCAACCCTGGGCTAATTGAACCCTGAGATGGGATTCAGATGAGAAACTACTCCAGCATGGCAGACACCAGATGACACCTTGCCTCACACCGTGACAGGGCCTCTCTCTTCTCTCTCGCTCTCTCCCTCTCTCTCTCTCTCTCTCTCTCTCTCTCTCTCTCTCTCTCTCTCTCTCTCTCTCTCTCTCTCTCTCTCTCTCTCTCTCTCTCTCTCTCTCTCTCTCTCTCTCTCTCTCTCTCTCTCTCTCTCCCCCTTCACTCATGCTTTCTGCAGATAGGAGGAGCACATGCCCTATCTTGTGCTTGCCCTGACAAGGAGTAGAATCATTAATTCTCCGTGTAGAGCTTAACGCTACACTTGAGTGTGGAGCCTGCAGCCAGGGGAGGGGGCGGTGGTGCTGGTAGTGCTGCTGGGTGGGGGGGACACTGCTCATTAGGACACACTGATTGTTCCAGCGATTGCTGTAAAAGCCCATCTCAGGCAGCGAGTGACATATTTCCTCTGGGGCGGCCTGACAGTAAGAGCAAGGCTGCACGGAGGTGATTGGAGCACTGTAATCGTCAGGAGGCAAGGTTCAGGAAATGTACATCAATGATCTGCTACAGAAAGAAAGAGAGCCATAGGGGTTGTGTGATGAAGGGCGTCATGGTTAGATGTTTAATTGACATGTGGAGGTGTTTTGTTTCTTTTAAAGATATACTAGTGCGGGACTACATCTCATCATTCCAATGTGTTCCTTCTGCACAGCTGTCATATTGATACACGGTCAGTATCCAATAGGTGATTTGTTCTTGCTTTGACAGACATCATACCCATGTGTTAAAAAAAAGAAATATATATATATGACAGAATTTTTGATGAGGTTACAGCTTCAAGCATTCACACATGGTTATGTTTACAGTACTGGAGGATGGTGTTATAGGATATTTTGTTCCTCCAGTTGCCCTAGCGACATGGATAATAAGCAATAGGTGGTGGTCATTGCCCCCAAACGACATAGCTGCACTCTGTGATGATCACTTCTTCTGCATGGACGAGTAAAGATCACTCAGCACATGACATTTAGCATCCTTTCAGAGACAAGATAGGGATTAGAGTGACATTTTGTAATGATGACTACTTGAAATGTTTTATCTCGTCTAAAATCTGTTGTATTCCCAGTTCACCTTGCTCTATATGTGCCTCGAAATCTCCACATCTCTATATTTCCTTCCCTCTATTTATTTATATTTTTCTCTTTCTTTTTTTTCAATCTCTCTCTCTATTCCTCACTTGTACACACACAATCACTCTCATCCACGGACACACACGCAAACTCTCTTCCTATTCCACACAAACACACACAGAAAAATGACAGACCATCATCAATTTGGGCTCATTTAAAGGGTTTCTCAGTGTGCAGGATGTTGTGAGGCGTTTGTGTTAATGAGCTACATCTTTCATGTGAAATGATGGCACAATTAGGAAAACAAAAGTGCAAGGTGTGACAATTTAAGCGAATGTGCTTTGTCAGTGTCTACGAACAACACCTCAGAGACAGTATATGCATAAAAGCAGGCTTATAAAACAATCGCCAAGGCTTTAGAGGTCGGGATTTTCGTACACACATTTTACCTTGTTATTCTGTCCCCAAACACAGTCTCAGGAGAATGCTTCTGGAAAATTCTAGGGAAGTAAATGGAATTGAAGCTGCTGAATAGGAATGTTCCAATATATGTGTGAGTGTGTGTGTGTGATAAAGAGAGTGACACAAAGATGGAAAGATCTTAATGAAAGCAAAAAATACTAATTGTTAAGAGCTCTACTTCCAGCTGTGTTTTTACACTGATGGCAACTTTGTCACATTTCCAAATGTTCTACGTTTCTCTCTCTTCCTTTCCCATTCTGCAACACCCAATCAACTACCTTGGGGATCAAGAACCTAGGGATATAATAACTTATGCACTTCCTGTATTAACTGTATTTAGAATATAAATGTGCTCTTCCACCTTTGAAATCTCTCTTTCCGTCTCTTTCTTTCTGTCTAGCTCTTTCTTATTCTTTCTGAGCTTCTTCTCGTTGTATCTCTCTCTCTAATATATATAATTTTCTGTCTTCCAAACATGCACTTGCATCCTGTCTCACCACAATAGGTTCACACCATTATCAAGAGAAACATCATTTTACAAGCATACCATGTTGTGAGTTAAGAATACAAATGTAAAAACAGGTTTAAACAGAATCAATTCACCTTTTAGCATGCGCAGCTATTCTTTTCTTTTTTTTTACATTCATACCTGTTTGGAAAGAGATGAAGACGCACAGAATATGACCCACTTATAAAAGCAGTTGTCCATGTTTCCTTTGTTCTCTGCGGGCTTCATTTTTTAAAAGTGTGCTTGGAAAACGTTTGTTCCTAGAGGCTTGTTACAGCAGTCACAGCTAAGTGCTAATGTACATCATGGAGTACTAAGAAGCCGTTTTGAAGTTGTATGACAACCTTCTACTAAACGGGTAAATCACAAACAGCAGTTTGTGTATCTGGGATTGAGATTCAATAAGTATCTGTTCAGTTGTTGACCACCCTCAGCAGTATCTAAAGTGAAACCACGCCTTTTACTACGGTAGTATTAAACCTTGCTCTATTTCTTGTGGGGAGTTATGGTTTGTGAAAAGCCTCAGATGAAATTCAGATTGCCACCACAACCATGACTCAACTTACGCAGACGCTGTTTGAATAGTTTGAATTCATCAAATTCTAAATGACCCTCCATAGTCCTTGTTTCTGCGTCGACAGTGTTAGGGTTGTGGTGGTCTTAACGATTCTCCCGCAGAAGAGCCACACCAGAGCCACACCCTAAACTCCACCTCTCCCTGTCGTTTCCAGCTCCACACGGATCTGGATGTTGGTGGCAAGAGCATCAAGTATGTCCTCGCAGGCGAGGGGGCGGGCACCATCTTCGCCATCAACGAGATGACAGGCGACATCCACGCCATGAAGAGGCTGGACCGCGAGGAGAAGGCCGAGTACACTCTCACGGCACAGGTCATCAACGCTGAAACAGACCAACCCTTGGAGCCGCCTTCTGAGTTCATCATCAAGGTTCAGGATATCAATGACAACCCGCCACAATTCATTGAAGGGCCCTACAAGGCCTCAGTCCCGGAGATGTCAGCAGTTGGTAAGTAGAATAACAACCTTCTCTTTTTATTCACTGCTTGCAGACCCAGTTACCTGGGTTTACTATTCGAGTCATGAACTGTAAACATGATTTAGTTTAGTTTAGACTAGTAATAAGAATGTGTGCAACCTCTGTGGGTTGCATGTTGTCCCTACTGTATGTGTTAGCAAAAGATAACTGCTGCTGAGAACATCTCAAATACATTTGGAGTGAAATCAGCAACAATATGGAAAGAAACAACTACAAATGTTCATAGCATACTAAGAGTATGGTAATATATTCAGGAATTCATAAACATAGCCCACTGTTTGATCCCATGTTTCAAAAGAAGCTTGCAAACACATGAACGCACCCACACACACACACACACACACACACACACACACACACAATGTACCTTATTCAGAAACAAATTAAGTAGTTTGTTTTCAAGGTTTCCCTATCCTGACTTTGGCACTGTGGGAGTCTTTTAGTGAGGGTCCACTACTAAAATAGTTAGATTGAGAGCAATGCATCCTTTCACAGCTCTGCCACTCTGACTAGAAACAGAAGTTGCTTCTGTTTGACGTTGCTTGTTACAGCAATTATCATGATAGGTTCTATTTGGTCTCCAAATCAAATTGACAAGTTGAGGTGTGATCAAACAAGACGGTTCTCCACTAAGTTAAGAAAAAGGCCATGTGCCATGGGGAAAATAGTGAACTATGCAAATACAATTGTAGGTTAAAACACTGCTTTGAAGAGATTGCTACACTTTGTATTGGGACATGATATTATAAGAGCAACAACAAAGCTTTTTTTGCTAGTGGCCCTAACCTTCACATAAACCAGAATTGTAAACATTCAATGGAATGGCTCAACTGAAACCTCAGTAAAATGGGAAATGTACATCCTTGGTTACCCACTTTTATGCAGGGATACTAGCATTTGGATGGTGGTTTGTTAGTGTGATGAGCGATCTTCCGTCTAACTTTTTTCCTACTGTTATTTATATGAACAAACTAGCTGCAACTGCTGCGTTTTCTTCTGATGTTTTGGCTCTGAGCTTTAGTACTTTTGTTTCTCTGAGGGATTTGAGGGCATGGAGGGGGGGTAGCTAGCATGAGGGTAGGGAGAAGAGTTGCTTGATGGAGTCATGTGATTTGCCTCAGGGAAATGCATAACATAAAAGATGGAAGTCAGTCTCTTTGTTGATTGTTGTTCCATTTTTGTCACTACTGATTAATTAAACATTCACAACACTTTCTGTTGTTTGTTTGAAAGGCTTTTTTCCATATTTTGTTTTCATCTAGTTAAGTTTTTATGCGTGGTGGCATTACAGTAACTGAAGGAATCAAAAGCTTCGGACAAACAAACAATAAGTCTTTCTTCTCAGTTGTTCTTCTCAGATTCATAAATCACAGTGTTTTACAATAAAGTTTTGTTTCTATCACAGCTAAATTAGATTTTATATAAAACTCACTGATAGTTTGCTCTCATTTTGTTGTGCTTTGAAATTCCAATAAAGTCAGTCGTGAAAAAATAAAAACAATAGTGTCTGGGATATGAATTTTTGACAATAACAGGGAACTGAAAAGTATTAAAAAAGGTGAACTCAAAAATGCAACAGTTTGTTGTGCATTATGAGAAAGGGGAGATCAAGGTTGGACTCGAGAATGGCTACTGTGTGTCAGTGTGTGTGTGTGTGTGTGTGTGTGTGTGTGTGTGTGTGTGTGTGTGTGTGTGTTCTTGTCTGTTTCAGGCCTAGACTGACCCACCTACATAATATATGTAATATCCTCTAACCACAGTGTGTACTCTGGAAGGCCATCAGTTGAATCATGTCTGATAATACATGGTCAGACCCACCACCTCCACACAGTCACTATATCTCCATGAACAGAGATGGAGACCTCCAACTCCCAACCCCCTGAACACTAAATGTCACCACCACCCT